>NC_138773.1:69112226-69524343 GCF_965119305.1 Pelophylax lessonae | reverse complement strand
AGGCAATGGCAGCCGCAGCACCTAAGAGCCGATGGAAACATCGGCTGGGGTGCCGACATTTCTGGATTCCAGGACAGGTAAGTGTCCCAATAACAGTAGTTGTAGCTGCTGACTTTAAATTTTTTCATGGTGGAGCTGGACCTCTTCTTTAAGGAGTTCCTCTCTGTTAGTAGGTATACAGGTACACATTTATTTATAGTAGTAAGTAGGAATTATTGGTAGTACTTTCTATACATTTATTGATATTAGTGTGGTGATTGCACTGTGGAGTGATAGCTGCTCTTTCGCAGGTTTTATTATTTTAGTTTTATGTTAGTGTATTTTTTTATAAATAATAGCGCAGGGTTTTTTTCAGCTGGAACTTGTTGGAACCCACCTTTGGCTCAGGCTCCCTGCTCATCGCTATCACTTATAAACACAGAGGTCTGGCTTCCTGTGTTTTCCAAGTGCAGTATGGGGACAAAGGAGATGCCGGGGTGCAGTGTGAATGCTGACTCCCCCACTGGATGATCTCCCTGCAAGTGAGAGAGGCAAATCAATCTACAGTGTGAGGGGAGGTACTAGAGAAGAAGAGGGATTAAAGTGAGATGTGGATGGGGGGTGCCGAGCTAAGCAGCTGTGGTAGAAGGCTGAACTCTGCACTCTGTGTAGTGCACCCCTGAACCCTACACTGTATACATAGCACACTCCCGAACTCTGCACCTAGCACACCCCTGAACTCTGCACTCTGTATATAATGCACTCCTGGTATTTGATGCCCCTTTAAGACCCTCTCACTGTTAGTGAATTTTTGACCAGATTGGGGAGGGGGTTTTGGGGGGGTCGTGTTGAGTTCCTGCACCTTTTTTCTGAGAAAAAAAGCCCTGGCTTTAGGACTCCTTTGCTGGCTTCTATGCATTAAAAACCTTGCAACACCTATTAAAAGAAATGAATGCTCGAATGACAAGTGTTATAACACACATTGTAATTAACGATACGCAGTAAAACTTTGCTAAAATTTGCTGTCTCATCTGCTTCAAAGTATTTTGATAGCATTTTTCCCAAAATCAATTTTATTAAACTGTATATAATTTCTTTAGGTAAACTTTCATCCAAAATGCTTTGGAGTCAGTGTAAGAGTGAATTTTGGTCGCATAGCACATTTTCAAAAAAGTGAACGCTGTCCACCAAAACTATAAACGTTATACATCCGGAAGCCATTTGTGACCCCCCTAGAGCTCCTCCTTTTTTGCCAAATTCCATATTTATTAAGGATAAAAAAGGCATACATAAGCAACAAGAACAGTGAGTCGAGATACATCCAAACATCAAGGAAGCATCGGAGCAGAAAACAGGAATTATGTGGATATAACAGTATGCATTACAAGACGATACACAGTTATTATAAGTATCTGCAGGATAACAGGCCCCAAGGGAAGAACTCCACCCCCACCGGCATCTGTCATATGGCCGGTATACAGGAGCGAGGAGGGCATCCCACGGGACCAGCCACCCCAACAGACCCCAAAAAGAGGCCATGATGCGTATGCCGTAAGGAAATGGGAAAGATTTTAGGAGAAGGCATATATAGTAGGAAAGGAATAAGATCAGGAAGAACCACACAAGAAAGAGAAATAGGGGGAGAGGGGAAAAAAATGGAAGGGAGAGAAGAGAGAGAGAAAAAAAAAAGGGGGGGGTGAGAAGGAAGGGAATAGGTGTGCCGGTGGGGGTGAGGGGAGAGGGCCACCTACAGTGAGCAAGTCATTCAGGCAACTAGATCTTTGTATGCTGCGGAAGCACTGAATTCATGCCAGTAGAACCAGCCTTTAAGAAACGTATCCCTGGTACCACGTTCGGCCGCTGTCAAGTCTTCCATTTCATTAATGAACGCTACTTTATGTAGCCACATTGCAACCGTAGGAAGATGGGACTGCTTCCAAAGCAGGGGAATGCAGCTCTTGGCTGCCGTAAGTAGGAGTGGCAGGATCGACTTCTGATAGGGTGCCCTTGAATAGCCGTGGTGGTGTAGGAGGAAGAGAGCCGGGTCCAGAGTTAGGGTATGATCCGTAAATTTTTGAGCAATGCGGAGGACCTCCTGCCAGAAGGATTGTAGCTTACTACAGGACCAGAAAATGTGGAGAAGGGAACCCACCTCTTCTCCACAATGCCAGCAGAGATCTGAGCAGTCAGGAAACATCCTGCGGAGCTTAACCGGGGTATAGTACCACCTGGTCAGGAGCTTCTCCTTTTAACACGTTTGTTACGCTGAGCGCTCCGGGCCCCCTGCTGGCCTCGGAGCGCTCACAGCGTTTGCCCCCAGGCAGCACTCCAGCGTCTCGGCGTGTGCGTCCCCGCTCTCTAGGGCGCGCGCGCGCCGGGACTCTTCGATTCAAAGGGCCAGTGCACCAGTGATTGATGCCTGGCCAAAGTGGTTATTAAGGGTTAAGGTTTGTGAGAGGCAGTGCTGACTTAATTAGGCTTCACCTGTGCACTGCCCATAAATACCTTCTCCTCCCACAGCTTCCTGCCAGATCTTTGTGCCTTGTGCCTCTGAGAAAGCGTTCCCTACTGTGTTAGTTTGTCTTGCCTGTTACCGAACCCGTTGCTACCGACTACTCGCCTTTGAACCTTTGCCGCTTGCCCTGACCTCTGCTACGTTCGACTACGCTCTTGCCTACTCCCTGTGTACCACGCCATATCAGCTGCCAGAGAGGTCGAGTTGTTACTAGGGGACATGACCTTGTAGTTACCGCCGCAGCAAATCCATCCCGCTTTGCGGCGGGCTCTGGTGAAGACCAGTAACTGCTTAGAACCGGTCCTCTAGTACAACCCGCGCCATCGCCTCTCTGGTCCAGAGGATCCACCACCAGTCCTGCCGGTTCGCGACAACATTCAACTCATATAGAGCTTAGTCATACAGTCCTACTTTTTTTTTTTTTGTACAAAGATTGCAGACATGATAAAACATGCATAGAACATTGGCTTAAAAACACTCTCATTAAAATAGCCCTTGAAAGAGACCCTGTCACTAGCTTTAAAAATGCAGGTAAAATCACAGAAAGGTCATGCTTATTTGCAATGCTATTTTCTTTCCATAAATATTTTTTTTTGTTGACTTGCAATGTGACTTCAAACTTGCTAGCAAATGTAATTACTCCAGGAGGAGTCAATTGCTATCAGAGCTCCCTCCCTCCTACATGTCATAACCCTCTCCTGGGTGTGTCTAAATATTCTCTATGCTGACCCAGCTCCTCTGCCCCCCTCCCCTTACCTCCCTACATATCCTTTTATGTAACTGTCGGGGAGGAGTAAAGGGGAATTCTATAGAGTTATTGAGTGACAGCTGGATTTGTCCTCACATTTCAAATGTCAGCTTTTGGATGTATATGCAAGGGAGGCTTTTACGTTTATATAACATGCATAAATATGCTCAAGTCGACATATAATCCTATGGGTAGAGTTTTGTTGAAATGAATGGTCTAGCGACAGGGTCTCTTTTAGTGACACATGTAGGAGCCTCAATTCTTGTAGAGTAGAAGTGTCATTCAAGTGCAATGTTGTTTCAGTCTGTATCTAATTGTTGTGCCCACACTGTGTTATTCTCTACATAATAATTATTCGATCTTGTCAATATTTAACATAAATTAATCAAGAAGCTACATTCTTAAATTATTCTATAAATTACATGTGACAGGCAGATGCTGTGACACCATCTCTTTGTCAGATATCACATCCACTCTGTATTTTCAACTCAATTAGAATAATTATAGAACAATGACATTAAAATGATGCGTTAAGAGGTAGTATTCACTTCTAATTCTGATATGCGATTAGGTGGCTGGAATAATGTTTTGTTTGCTTTCTAGGTTTTCTGTTCACCAGTGCCTTGTGCCAGACAACGTGCCTGCTTTTCCCTGCCGGGGCGCTGCAGGGGTCTTCACCAGCATTTATCCAGGGGCTAGAGAAGCTGGCTGAGAAGGAGTTCCGTGTCACAGGGGTGCGGCTTACCGTGTTTGACCAATCACAGGCTCAGATTGTGACGGAATTATACAGTACAAAGGATAGCTTTTCGGTAGAGGTATATCTTTATTTGTATATATGAGCTACTCATCTTAAAGTGATATTAAATAATACGTTGTTTTTCTCTTTTTCAAATGCTGCTTATAGGCCCCCGGTAATGCAGTGCACTGGGGCCCCGCCTACACAATCACCCACGAGAATAAAAATGCAAATTATCGATAAGGCGATATTTATTGGTACCTCCAACAAAATCAGTGTTTAAACATTAACACAACGAGAGAGAGAGAGAAAGAGAGAGAGAAGCACACAGAGGATGTACATGGCAGATATAGGATGGCACAGTGAGATGACTTCCAGGACAGGTACAGGAGGGCACATGGCACAGAATGTACATGGGAGGTATAGAATGGCACACAAGAGGATGTACATGACCGGTATAGGATGGCACACAGAGGATGTACAGGACAGATATAGGATAGCACACAGAGGATGTACATGGCAGGTATGGGATGACACAGAGGATGTACATGGCAGGTATGGGATGGCATAGACAGAGTATGTACATGGCAGGTATGGGATGGCACAGAGGATGTACAGGACAGATATAGGATGGCACACAGGATGACACAAAGAGGATGTACATGGCATGTAAAGGATGGCACAGACAGATGATGTACATGGCAGGTATAGGATGGCACACAGAGGATGTACATGGCAGGTAAAGGATGGCACAGACAGAGGATGTACATGGCAGGTATAAGATGGCACAGACAGAGGATGTACATGGCAAGTATAGGATGGCACACAGAGGATGTACATGGCAGGTAAAGAATAGCACAGACAGAGGATGTACATGGCAGGTATAGGATGGAACAGACAGAGGATGTACATGGCAAGTATAGGATGGCACACAGAGGATGGCACACAGAGGATGTACATGGCAGGTATAGGATGGCACAGACAGAGGATGTACATGGCAGGTATAGGATGGCACAGAAAGAGGATGTACATGGCAACTATAGGATGGCACACAGAGGATGTACATGGCAACTATAGGATGGCACACAGAGGATGAACTGCCGCGGGTGAGGGGCAGAGGTCTTAGACCCTCTTTCTGGTTGCCAGCGCTTCAGCTGGAAAAATTTTTACTGTAACTCCTCAAATGCTGCTGTCAGAAAATCTCATGTCTCTGTCAGTGGTGTGGGAGAAAGGGCGACTGGCTCATCTCTTAGGAAATCTGAAACTGCTGTTGGTGCTGGGCAGAGCTCATAAATGTTCTGCCCTGATGCCAGCTGTTTCGCTGGAAGTAAACTGAAAAGGTGGTGGCCTTGCCAAAAAGTCTGGCCACCAATTGTTGCAAGTAAAGTTCAGCAGCGTTATGCCTTGATGCCAGCTCTTCTGCTGGAGGTTCACTGGGTTGTTCTTCCTTAGCAGAAAATTCTATTAAATCCCCAGTCTCTGGAACTGGTGTCTGGGGATAGAGGTTCACCATCTCCTGTCCCTGAAACCCAGAAGATGTTACCGGTGCTGGGTAGAGGCTAGCAGAGCTCTGCTCTGTTCTCATAACATCAGTTGGAATCTCATTAAGTGTTACATCCTTCAATGAAAAGTCAATTAAATCCATGCTTTCTGTGATCTGTGGCTGGGGAGTGAGGGCGACTTCTTCTTCTCCTGGGTCCTTAAACTGCAGCTGGGGAGATGAGCCTACAGCTCCATCTCCCGTACCCTTATCCAGCTTCTGGAAAGACACATTCCTCCATCCAAGCTCTTCCTGTGCAGAAACAGGTTCGTCAAGATGAGTCAAAACTTGCTACATCCACCATAAGAGCTTCGCTTCCATAGCTTGAGGTGAACAATGCACACTGTTACTCTGCCCCATTACCGACACTTTATCTGGGATTTCAGGAATGTTGGCTGGTACTTCTGGGTAGTCCCAGGCAAAGGCAGCCCCGCAGCAGCCATCTGTAGGCAATCTCTAGCTCCCATTCCTAAACGGCCAGAAACATATCTTCCAGTGCCCAGCGCGTTTCCTAGATGTTCAGCATCTGTTTTCTGTAATCCATGATTTCCTCCAACTGCCACTCCAGAATGCTCCCAATGTCAGGGTCCCCTGTCATACCATCCCAGCAGGACCTGCTTTAGCACTGGTCCTCCGTACTTCATCTGCATCTCTTGCACTCTCTTTTAGAATTCCTCTTCCATGGCAGCTGGTATCTGTACCTCTTCTCTTTTGCTAACGGGACCTCAGATCCAGGTGGAGGTTTTGAATGTGTTCACAGCAAGGAAGCACTATGCCACTGCTTGCCACCAATATGACAAGCCCTGTACTCAAGAGTAGTATGTCCATCGTATAAGCTTTCCTTGCCCGGTAACAAAATGATCCAAAATCCCGCAGCCCACCCAGTCTCTAGTCAGGACACAGTGTAGGGTGGTGAAAAACATAAGACTTTTTTATTTAAACACAGGTACGAAGAGCTATACACTTTAGAACAATCCCCCCCCCCCCCCTTCGGACACAGGGCAGGGTAAACTGTACATCCAGTAACATGAGGTACATTCAAACCTTTAAACAAATATTCAAATCAGTAACTGGACACGTAGACAGCCTTACCAGCAGGAAGGACCGTTGGAGAAATTCCCCCTCCCCCATCCTGCCCCTGGTCTGTGCCTAAAAAACACATAATGCAAACAGTAAAGATGATCTAATTAACTAGGCACTTAAAGAAACCTAGGTTACCAGACCATTGGCCACCTACAACCCTGAATACAAAGTACTGTACAATACACATTATCACAAGTATAAACAGATAGATGAGAAGACAAACAGAAATAATTGGGGATCCAATTAACAATGGGAGGAAGACACTTAGGAGGCACACTATGGGAGAGACCTACTTACATTAAACACATTATGGCAAATGACCCCAGTGGTTTTAGCTGAATACATTAACATCTACAGTCATTGCTGGTTTGAGGCATATAGGCCCCAAATAGGTATATCGAACCTCCAGTTCCCATAGTCTGTGTGTTTTGGGGAGATATGGACTTGAATCCAAACAAGACCACTCCAAGGGTCCCCCAGGCACACACCATCCAAAGAGTAGTGTTTTCTTAAATGCCAGGGTCTGTAGTCAGTAGGAAGGAGTCCACCCTTAAGTCCCCTCCAAAAGCCCATGTCCTGGCTGGGTCTATCACAACTCTTACATATGAAGGATTAATATTGTCCTTATTTAGCTTTTTTTGCTGTGTCTGAGCACACAGACCATTGTAAGGGGAACTGTATCGCACTATAGCTGTGAAACGGAGGTCACTATCCCTTCTTGTGTTTTGTTTTGCCATTGAAGAGCCACTTTATACAAATTACATATTGTTCATTAACTGGATTATATAAAAGTATTTTAAGGACTTGCGTGGATAAATATGCCAAAATTCCAGATTATCAGAATTGAACATATTTAAAAAGCCTCCTTTTCTCTCTAAGGGCTGTTTATGTAGAGCAGTAAGTTGCACTGCAAACTTTACAGTATGTAACTCTAAATCCATTTCACTTTTACTGTCGGGAGCGGTAACCCCGAGTCACGCTCTGGGTAGCATTGCAGAGTGCAAGCGGAGCCCCCTTAGCTGCCAGTGAAGTCCACTTACCTTGTCCCGGCGATCCAGCGATGTCCTTCGCTCTGATCGCCGGCTGACCAGCGTCTGACTTCCTGGTTCCGTTCCCTGCGAGCAGAGGTGGCACACGGGAGTGGAACTGGGCAGGAATTTCAAAAGTGTAAAAATAAATAAAATAGGTGATACAATGTAACCTGAGAGGATTACACTATATTACCTCAGATTACCTCAGATCTGACATTAGATACATTACAGTGCCCCTTGCCTGACATTATACTGTCATTTGTGCCCAAAAAAAAATATAACATGGCGTCAAAAAAGCGCCACTTTACTAAAGTGCTTTTGGACCAGTTGAATGGCAGCGGCAGAGACAGCGACACGGAGGTGCTCGCAGAACTGAGCGATAGCGAGTCGTGGGGTGATTTGTCGTCTGACACTGACACTGATCTGGCAAGTGACAACGGCAATGATCCTGCACCTGACCTCAGCGATGTGCGCACTTGGTGCGCTATTGACTGCGATGCGGACGAGGTAGCGCCCCCAAGATTCTCGTGCACTGGATCACCTGGGATGAAGGTAGATGTCGAGCGTGACAACCCTCTGGCATACCTGCAATTATTCCCCACTGAGGAGGTAATTGAAAAAATTCTCACGGAGAGGAATCGTTACCAAGAGCAGCAATCCGCTACGCTGCAAGCCAGATTTTCTAAAAGCAGAAAGTGGGAATCGGTGACGAAAGAGGACATATGGCAGTTTCTGGGACTCATCATTCTTCAGGGGTTGGTGGGGAAACCGTTCCAGAAATGGTACTGGACCACCCAACAAGTTACTGGCCACTCCGTTTTTTTTAGGATAAACTTTAGCATTAGGATTACAAGGAGGGTTAGTATTAGGGATAGAGGGTGGGTTAGTGTTGGGATTAGTGTGATAATTTCATGGAAGGTTAGTGTTATGATTACAAGGAAGGTTAGTGTTCGGATTACAGGGAGGGTAAGTGTTAGGTAAAGCTTTAGCATTTGGATTACAGGAAGGGCTAATATTAGGAATAGAGGCAGGGTTAGTGTGATAATTTCTTGGAAGGTTAGTTTTAGGATTAGCTTTAGCATTAGGATTATAGGGAAAAACAAGAAAAAGTTGGTACAACAATGGTTGCCCAACAGGAAATTGCGGACTTTAAAGGCACATACTGAACAGGCAAAACTTGTTTGATTAAAAACGTTTATATTTTATTAAACACATTTTATAATTAAATTATTATTGTGTTTAATAAAATATAAATGTTTTTAATCAAACAATTTTTGCCTGTTCAGTATGTGCCTTTAAAGTTCGCAATTTCCTGTTGGGCAACCATTGTTGTACCAACTTTTTCTTGTTTTTGCTTACAGTTAGGATTATGGCACACAAGGGTTAGCTCAACTGTTCTTCCCCAATTTTTCTTTTTTTTTTTTTTAGGATTATAGGGAGGGTTAGTATTAGGGATAGAGGGAGGGTTAGTATTAGGGATAGAGGGAGGGTTAGTATTAGGGATAGAGGGTGGGTTAGTGTGATCATTTTCATAGAAGGTTAGTGTTATGATTACAAGGAAGGTTCGTGTTAGGATTACTGATTACAGGGAGGGTTAGTGTTAGGGATAGAGGAAGGGTTAGTATGATAACATCATGGAAAGTTAGTGTTAGGATTTCAGGGAGAGATATTGTTAGAACTGTTGGGAAAGTTGGTGTTAGGATTACAGGGAGGGTAAGTGTTAGGAATAGCTTTAGGATTACAGGAAGGGTTAGTGTTAGGGATAGAGTGAGGGTTAGTGTTGGGGTTAGTATGATAACATCATGGAAAGTTAGTGTTAGGATTTCAGGGAGAGTTATTGTTAGAACTGTTGGGAAGGTTGGTGTTAGGATTACATGAAGGGTTAGTGTTAGGAATAGCTTTAGGATTACAGGAAGGGTTAGTGTTAGGGATAAAGGGAGGGTTAGAGTTGGGGTTAGTATGATAATGTCATGGAAAGTTAGTGTTAGGATTTCAGGGAGAGTTATTGTTAGGACTGTTGGGAACGTTGGTGTTAGGATTACAGGAAGGGTAAGTGTTAGGAATAGCTTGAGCATTACAGGAAGGGTTAGTGTTCGGGATAGAGGGAGGGTTAGTGTTGGGGTTAGTTTGATAATGTCATGTAAAGTTAGTGTTAGGATTTCAGGGAGAGTTATTGTTAGGACTGTTGGGAAGGTTGGTGTTAGGATTACAGGAGGGGTAAGTGTTAGGAATAGCTTTAGCATTACAGGAAGGGTAAAGCCTCGTACACACGCACCGATTGTTGGCCGACCGATCGGCCGTCTTTTGTCCAGTGTTGTTGTGTTGGTTGAAATGTGCTCTAGACTGCACACGAATTTTGTCGGCCAACAACAACCAACTGCAGAAGTGATGTCATGTTCTGGTCTACTTTTCGTGTGTTTTTCTTCTCTGAGCATGCCCAGTCTTGATCATCACATTTTTGGCAGCCGAAATCTGTACTGACTGAGGAACAATCGGCCGCTCTGCTGACGGCCAACAAAAATTTTATAGCATGCACACCAGATTTTGTTCGACCGAAAAGTCGCAGTCGGTTGTCGGAAGCATCATACTAGCAAGCCGACAATCGGCCGATCGGACGTATGCCGAAAATTTACGGCCAACAATCGGTGCGTGTGTACGGGGCTTTAGTGTTCGGGATAGAGGGAGGGTTAGTGTTGGGGTTAGTATGATAATGTCATGTAAAGTTAGTGTTAGGATTTCAGGGAGAGTTATTGTTAGAACTGTTGGGAAGGTTGGTGTTAGGATTATAGGGAGGGTTAGTATTACTATTACAGGAATGTTAGTATTCGAATTACATGAAAGGTTAATGATAGGGTTACGGGAGGGTTGGTATGAGGATTACAGGAAGGTTTGACTATGGTCACATGTCTCTACTTTTCATGTAACACATTTGATGTACATTAAGTTATAGTTGTGTTTTACATGCTTTACTTTATTAATTTAGAAGATTGCCAGAAACTGTACCAAGGATGGGGCAGGCAGGATATGGTTTACTGCACAGTACTAATATATAGTGGTATGAATGTAGTGTTAGCGCGCATGTTTGGGGGCGGGGGGGTTGTGTTAGTATCGGACATCATACTTTTCCCCAGTAACTACCAATGACGATTTTCTCCCAGCAATGGAAGCACATTTATGTCTAATTTATTTGCCTGTAGAGGACATACATATAACTCTGCTCTTGTGGTTTGTTTCAGTTTAGCGCTGTGATGGAGGGTCCCTGCCTGCTTATAGCCGCTCAGAGGGACAACGCAGTAACCTGCTTCCACTCACTAATGGGCAGGTAAGCACCAGTGTATTTCTGTCAGCAATAAAACACATGAGAATAATTAGCAAAGGAAATGAGTTGAATAATTTATCAGCCGCACATTGATCCCATCTCAATGAACATTTTCCATGTCTACAAAACAAAGATCATTGGATAAACAGACAATAGGAAAATCTGTTGTTGTGGGGTGGTTAATACGTTGACTTTTTATTGGCTCCAGGGAGTTTAGAGGATGACTTTTCCATTTGGGCTTTGCAATTAGAAATCACCCCCATGTCTACAATTTAAAACCTATTTTTTTCTCTGACGTATTCCCTGTGCTTGGCTTTTTTTTCTTTAATGTTTAGTTATTTGCTGATTTTTAATGATACTTCACGTCACTGTCTCTTTCCGGCCCCCTGGTGTCTTTAGATTTTGCATGTTGTATCGCATGGTCTTTACACTTGGCGGAACTCCTCTGCATACAGTAATGGAAGCTGCAGGGCACAAGTAACCTGCTTAGCTCTGGTCATTTATAGTACAGCTTACAGCTTGCAGCATCGGAAGAGAAGCAGTGCTTGCAGGGAAGCCCTAAGGTATTTTTATGTTAGAGGGGACCTCTACTATTCACAATAAAATCTGAATACCCAATTGAACTTTTATGTTAAATCAGATTAAAACATTCAAGATGCATCAAAACAAAAGGTGTACAAAGTCTTACACTTTGTTTTAATTAGAAAGTAGTTTAAAGTGATTGTAAACCTCGGATATAAAATATGAACAAAGAATATCCCTCTATAATGTGTACTTGTCTCAATCCAGAGCACTAAGTGTAATTTCTGTCTGCTGCCTCATTCCTCTGCTATCAGCATGAATTACTTCTGACAAGTTTTCCTGACACCAAGAGAAAAATGGTGACAGGGGAGGGACCTCTAGTTGATTGACAGCCTCCGCTCTGTTCCTGTGTGCTGTGTGAAGGGAGGCATGTCCATTCCCTCAAATCAGCAGCACGACCTCTCCTCAATTAGCTCTACAGAGTATAATTTAGCTCTCTGAGCCAGACAAGCTTTATGAATTCAGCACTTTGAACAGATGTAGAGAAGTGATGGCTACAGAGAAACAGGTACAACGTTTGTAGGAGGATTAATTTAATCTCTGAGTATCACCTGAGGCCAGTCACTTCACTATGTATATGTAAGATTTTATATTGAATTATTTTATCCTCAGAGATCCAATTTTAGATCCTCAAACATTGTACCTATTTCTATTTTTCAATATGAATTGTATAGCTTGCTGTATGCCATTTTTCTGTATATGTCTGTATCTATATGAATGTGTCATAATGGTTTTTACATATATTTATACATATCCATCAAGGAATATCAATAAAATCTTTGTCTAATTGACCACATTTAAAGTCCCACAATTTTGGTCTCCTTTTTGCTATACATATTAGGGATGGAGGCAATTAGACATGTTCCATGTGTGACAGATCATATTTTATTCTTATAGGTATATGTAAGGGTTTACAATCACTTTAAGCAAAAAAGCCTGTCTCCAGATAGTAGATTTTAAAAAAGGACACAAGCTCTCGGTGTGAAGGCAGTGGTCTCTCTGCAGAGGTTCGGTTTACCCCTTGGTGAGTTATATAGCTCTCCAATCAGTAAGGGACTGTTCCCACTGCCCACCCACTAAACCAGAGCGGTGTAGTTTGCGGGCAGCTAACTGTTTCAACTGCAATGAGCTGCCGGTAGAGAGTGGTGAGATGCGCATCACACAGTTCCCTTTTTTTTTTAAACTTTATCTGAAGTGTACAAAGTGACAATTCATTCATATCACTGTACAGCAGCACAGTGCATTGCAATAATATGCGGTGCCTTTCTTTGCATAGTGATAACAGGCAGCATGTCTGCGATGCTGCAAAGTGCAACGTGCTATAAAGAAACTGAAAAATTAAATATAGAAATATCTGTGAAAATAAGAATAAAGTGCAAAACCAAAGTGCATCACGGTGTGGCTTATATACAACATTACATTGTTTCAAAACGTTCAATATTTATTAGCACTGCTACCAGTTTTTTTATTTTATTTTATTATTGAGTTGGGGTTGTATGGAACACACCTATTAGAAGCTGCTGTTTTTTTTAGATGGAGTAGATGGTCAGAGACTGTGGACAGGATACAAGAGATGGTCAGAGACTGGAGACATAATATAAAAGATGTTCAGGGCCTGCACACATAATACAAAAGATGGTCAGAGACTGTAGACTTGATACAAGAGATGGTTTAGAGACTGCAGACATTGTACAAAAGATGGCCAGAGACTGTAGACTTGATAAAAGAGATGGTCAGAGACTGCAGACTTGAAACAAGAGATGGTCAGCGACTGCGGACGATACAAGAGATGGCCAGAGACTGCAGTCTCTAAACCATCTCTTGTATCAAGTCTACAGTCTCTGGCCATCTCTTGTATCGTCCGCAGTCGCTGACCATCTCTTGTTTCAAGTCTGCAGTCTCTGACCATCTCTTTTATCAAGTCTACAGTCTCTGACCATCTTTTCTACGATGTCTGCAGTCTCTAAACCATCTCTTGTATCAAGTCTACAGACATCGTAGAAAAGATGGTCAGAGATTGTAGACTTGATACAAGAGATGGCCAGAGACTGCAGACATGAAACAAGAGATGATCAAAGACTGCAGACATGATACAGGAGATGGTCAGAGGCTGCAGACATAATACAAAAGATGGTCAGAGACTGTAGACTTGATACAAGAGATAGTCAGGGACTGCAGACATCATACAAAAGATGGTCAGAGACTGGAGACTTGATCGAAGAGATGGTCAGAGACTGCAGACATCATACAAAAGATGGTCAGAGACTGCAGACTTGATAAAAGAGATGGTCAATGACTGTGGACATGAAACAAGAGATGATCAAAGACTGCAGACATGTTACAGGAGATGGTCAGAGGCTGCAGACATAATACAAAAGATGGTCAGAGACTGTAGACGTAATACAAGATATGGTCAGAGACTGCAGACATGAAGCAAGGGATGGTCAGAGACTGTGAACATGCTATAGGAGTTCATGGAGTCTGGGCACATGCTTCAGGAGATAGTCATTGACTGGATAAATATTACACGAGACTGCTAGAAATCACTGCTATAACAGGGCAATAGGGAAACACAGATTAGTGTCTGTAGGGGCCCCAAGCTACCCAGAAAGTGCCGAAGGGCCACAGGTTGGCCACCAGAGTTCTGCTGGCAGAATTAGCAGGTGTTTATTCCATACTTTTAGAAAAAAGTAAGTAGTCACCACATTTAAGGACTGCTAAGCTGCAATATAAATATTTTTTTACTTGGATTTTGATATCCTTTTAATTACATCTGTGCGGGAGCACTGTTCTTTAAGAAAGATGCCACCTAGCTGCAGCGTTGTGCACATCATAAAGTACATTCTCAAACACTGAGCACTGATCATTCCACAATGTCACCTTTACAGGAAACCTAGCTCTCAGCTCTAAGCTGTGCCGCTGGGACTAAAATGACCCGCACTGACAATGACTCTGGCACTGGACCCAATGTAGTCTGGTCACTTAGTATGTTCCATGGCACTTAAGGTTAATTCCCGACATGGCACTCAAGGGGTCAGAGAGAGAGGATTTGGTAGACTGAAGCCGGGACAGTTCGGTTTCCTCTGATGGATTAGGCTCAAACAAAATCCGTTTATAGGAAGCTTTTGTTATGCTACAGATTAGATGGTGTGTCAGGATTTCCGTGACTTAGAAGATGTCACAGAGCCTGCTATACACACAGCAACTGTGCACGGTGAAGGGCACAGGGACTTAATAACCCAGCCGGCACACTGGCTGATATTCAGAAGTGACATACTTGCCAGGCTACGTGCTGGCACAATACAAACCCTGTCCGTTACCCTGGCCGTACCTGAGCACATCGCTCTCTGAGGACAGCACAACACAAGAAATGTCATTGCCGGCCACACCGCTGTACCGCCAAATCCACAAAAACCTTTGTCCCCAAGTTAGGTGACATTTTATAGTGACGCACACAGGGTGACTCATTCTTTTACCATGGGAAAATGAAAATGAATGATAATCAGTTACATGGATTTTCCTGTGCATTTTTACACTTTCTGCAGACAAGATTTATGAGAAAACTAATCTAAAGACTTCTGCAGGTTGCCTCTGCTGACCTACCCTGACCATGCTGACTGCCTGGTGTTCAGGCTGATCCCATTGCGTCTGAACACATATGCAAATGAGGAGCGCTCATATTCCTCATCTGCATGCTAGTTCTGTCAATGGTTTAAAATTATTAAAGCCATTGAATTAGTCAGGTGACTAACATTTTCAGAAGGAGGTTAGCAATTACAGTCTATTTCTCTTTAAGACAGATTTTCTTTCAAGCCCAGTTGTGTTGCACCTTTTTATCTTCTTAAAGTATCCACTTGTTAAGATTTGTGACTTATTGAAAATCTCTAAAATATCCCTTTCTCTCTAAAAAAAAATGCGGCTTCTTGCCCTCAGACTCTGGTGCTCTGTGCTGGCAAAGAGCAGCCACGCCCCTCATGACGTCACCTAAATTGCAGAGCAAGAGAGGGTTGTGTCTAATCAAGTTTGTGCTGAGTGCTACTTTTTTTATAGCATGCTTACTATACTCACTATGGAACCTAAGGGGTTAATCCTGCACATTGTGTAAAAAGGCTGTTTAATCTTGTCTTTTCTGATCCTCCCCTTCTTCCACTGACCTCAAATCATTTCCTGATAACACAGTGTCTTTGGAGTCACTATGCAAATGCTCAGTTTGGTGTGTATCGCTAGAGAGGTTTTTTTTCTTGAGGGGGTGCATGTGATCAGCACAGGGCCAATCAGCACTGTCCAGATAGAGGGTCTCAGGGGTCCTGCAGCCTCATAGGACAGTCAGAATAGAATTAAAACTCCTCCTACAAGCTTTAACCAGACACTGATAGATGTCATATGACATCATCCCGAAGCGCGGGCCGCAATCTATTACCCGGCCTGCTTCCAGTTGTAAACAATGGAGGGCTTCATACTAACAATTGTGTTGCTAGCTGTGATTGGTCACAGTGATCACATAATACAGACAGGGCCATTAACAGCCAATCTGTACCATGTGATTAGCTGTGGCTAATCACCACTATTCTCACTGAATAAATCAGTTTCATTCAGTAAAATGGTTGCTTATACCAATGAAATTCATAATGTGTTAAAAGAAAATAAAAATGTCCTGATCACTTCCCCAGAGTAGTACAGTGTTACTATGGTAACAAAAAAAAAAAAACATTTGGCCATAAAAATACTTTAATTCTGCCCTGAAACACCGGAACATAGCCGCACAAAATCAAAGACCTAGAAAGAATGCTACAATTGTTGCTCAAGCTGCAGCCCAAGGGTCGCATGTGGCCATGTGGCGTTATTTGTGCAACCCTCCTGGCCATACAGACACTCATCTGTGTTCCCTATTGCCCTATTGTAGCGGTGATCTCTAGCAGTCTCATGTAATGTGTCTTCCAAAAGCATGTCTCCAGTCTTTACAGGTGCCAAAACTGTGTATCCCCACGTACCTGCTGAAATAAAGCCCTGTGTTTGTGTACATATATGTATGTGTGTGTGTTTATATATATATATATATATATATATATATATATATATATATATATACAGTATATCACAAAAGTGAGTACACCCCTCACATTTTTGTAAATATTTTATTAAACCTTTTCCTGTGACAACACTGAAGAAATTACACTTTGCTGCAATGTAAAGTAGTGAGTGTACAGCTTGTATAACAGTGTACATTTGCTGTCCCCTCAAAATAACTTAACACAAAGCCATTAACCACTTCAGCCCCGGAAAGTTTTACCCCCTTCCTGACCAGGCCCTATTTTGTGATTCGGCACTGCGATAGTTTAACGGACAATTGCGCGGTCGTGCGACGCTGTACCCAAACAAAATTGTTGTCCTTTTTTCCCACAAATAGAGCTTTCTTTTGGTGGTATTTGATCACCTGTGCAATTTTTATTTTTTGCGCTATAAACAAAAAAATAGCAACATTTGTGGAAAAAAAAAACAATATTTTTCACATTCTGCTATATGACATTCCCAAAAAAAAAAAAGTAAAAATCTAAATTTTTCAACATTTTAGGCCAATTTTTTTTGCTACATACTTTTGGTAAAAAAAAATCGCAAAAAAAAAAGCGTATTCTGATTGGTTTGCGCAAAAGTTATCACGTCTACTAACTACGGCAAAGATTTGTAATTTTTATTGTTTTTTTTTATTTTTGACTAGTAATGGCGGTGATCTGCGATTTTTAGCGGAACTGCGACATTGCGGCGGACAGATCGGACACCTAACTGACATTTTTGACACTTTTGTTGGTACCAGTGACATTACTACAGTAATCAGTGCTAAAAATATGCACTGTAATAATGCCATTGGCAGGGAAGGGGTTAACCCTGTGGGTGATCAAAGGGGTTAATGTATGCCTATATGTTTACTAACTGTGTGTGTGTGGGGGGGAGGTTCTGTGACAGGCACAGAGAGATTGCAGTTTCAGCTTAGCTGAAACCGCTGATCTGTCCCTGCCTGTCTCACAGAAGATCCGCCTGCTTTGTTGACATAAGCAGGCGGGTCTTCTCTCCGTTTCCCAGACGATCGTGGGAGGTAGACGCCAATCGCCGCCTCTCCTCCCATGGCCCGCCTCCCGCTGTGTCTAAACACAGCAGGAGCGTGGCTCCAGTGGCGTGTGTAATCAAGTCTCCGTATAAATGCACCTGCACTGTGATAGTCTCAGAGGTCCGTTTAAAGCGCAGAGAGCATCATGAAGAACAAGGAACACACCAGGCAGGTCCGAGATACTGTTGTGGAGAAGTTTAAAGCTGGATTTGGATACAAAAAGATTTCCCAAGCTTTAAACATCCCAGGGAGCACTGTGCAAGCGATAATATTGAAATGGAAGGAGTATCAGACCACTGCAAATCTACGAAGACCTGGCCGTCCCTCTAAACTTTCAGCTCATACAAGGAGAAGACTGATCAGAGATGCAGCCAAGAGGCCCATGATCACTCTGGATGAACTGCAGAGATCTACAGCTGAGGTGGGAGACTCTGTCCATAGGACAACATTCAGTCGTATACTGCACAAATCTGGCCTTTATGGAAGAGTGGCAAGAAGAAAGCCATTTCTTAAAGATATCCATAAAAAGTGTCGATTAAAGTTTGCCACAAGCCACCTGGGAGACACACCAAACATGTGGAAGAAGGTGCTCTGGTCAGATGAAACCAAAATCAAACTTTTTGGCAACAATGCAAAACGTTATGTTTGGCGTAAAAGCAACACAGCTCATCACCCTGAACACACCATCCCCACTGTCAAACATGGTGGTGGCAGCATCATGGTTTGGGCCTGCTTTTCTTCAGCAGGGACAGGGAAGATGGTTAAAATTGATGGGAAGATGGATGGAGCCAAATACAGGACCATTCTGGAAGAAAACCTGATGGAGTCTGCAAAAGACCTGAGACTGGGACGGAGATTTGTCTTCCAACAAGACAATGATCTAAAACATAAAGCAAAATCTACAATGGAATGGTTCACAAATAAACATATCCAGGTGTTAGAATGGCCAAGTCAAAGTCCAGACCTGAATCCAATTGAGAATCTGTGGAAAGAACTGAAAACTGCTGTTCACAAACGCTCTCCATCCAACCTCACTGAGCTCGAGCTGTTTTGCAAGGAGGAATGGGCAAAAATTTCAGTCTCTCAATGTGCAAAACTGATAGAGACATACCCCAAGCGACTTACCGCTGTAATCGCAGCAAAAGGTGGCGCTACAAAGTATTAACTTAAGGGGGCTGAATAATTTTGCACGCCCAATTTTTCAGTTTTTTATTTGTTCAAAAAGTTTGAAATATCCAATAAATTGTGTTCCACTTCATGATTGTGTCCCACTTGTTGGTTCTTCACAAAAAAATGACAGTTTTATATCTTTATGTTTGAAGGCTGAAATGCGGCAAAAGGATGAAAAGTTCAAGGGGGCCGAATATTTTCGCAAGGCACTGTATATACACATTCACACACACAAACTCATTAGCTGTCTAGTCTCCTCCCCTCATTCTTGTCAAATACCCATACACACAATAAAAAACCGGAAGTAAAATTTCATCCGCCGAACGATCTGCTGATTTTCAGATTGTTAGTATAGTGCCTTTGACAGCCAATTGCAAATTATCGTACGACAAAAGCAGGCTGTAAAATTTTTATTGTATGTGAACACAACTTCCGATTTTCGTTTAATTAGTACAGTTTTGGTCCGAAAAATAAAATCGTAAGAGCAAGACTAGGCATGCTCAGAAACCAAACAATTCAACACATGACATCACTTCTGCAGTTGAATTCTGTCGTATGAGAATTTTCGTATGAAAGTAACCATATGAGACTAGCATGCAATAAAAAAACGGATGAAAATATGTTAGATAATCTGATCGTGTGTACGAGGCTTAAGACTTCTCGAAAGCCTCTCCCACCCTCCGGAACTCTCTTCCCCTATCTGGCTGGCTATCTCTTACTCTGTGCATTTCCCTGATCTCTGAAAACTTGTCTCTTTAGGGAAGCCTATCCCACCTTTGCCTGTCAACTGAATGTTTAACTCTCCCATCAGCTCATCCCTAATGGCTTTCCACTTGCCCCCCTCTATTAGATTGTAAGCTCTAAAGGAGCAAAGCCCTCCTAACCCTCTTGCATTGAAATGTATTGTTACTGTACTATCTCCCTTTATATGGTAAGCGCTGCTCAAACTGTTGGCGATATACAGTCCAAATCCCGTATAATAATAATAATTTATATATAAATGGCCCATATCTGATGGAGGCTATTATATCATGGAGTGTGCGGGGAGCAGTCTGTGTGTCGGTCCCAGTGGGAAGCTGTGTTGATTTCTTCCTCGCAGTTGGAGGGAGGGGGTACAGAGCTCCCGAGTCCCCCCCCTCCTTAGCTCTTATCTGTGATGTTCCAGCTCCTCTATCCTCAGAACCATGAGTTATAGCCAGCTGCACAGGAAAAGTAGGCCAGGCAGAGTTTAAAGCATTCTATTGAAAGAACACAAAACCCAGCAAAGGGATTTTACTCGGCAGAGCGGGATTCTTGTTACGTTCACTGAAATCATCTTTTCTGTGGGGTTGGTTTTCAGGAGCCTCAAAAGATTCCTTTTTTTAAGGCGGTTTTCAAAACTCTTCGGAAATCTTCGCTTTGAGAGCGTCCAAGGTAGATTTGACATCCAGCACACGCTCTCTTATATGTGCATTATAACTAGCGTCTCCTCTCCTTAGATTCTTATTGTTTTCATCATCAGGATACCAAATTATATGTTAGATGTATATGTAATTATGTAGTACTCGGAATTAAATTAGGCTTGTAGTGAAATCCTACTATGGAAAACAAGTCGCATTAACTAGGGAACTGCTAATGTTCAATACATAGCATTGGGACTGTGTTTAAAGCAGAACTCCGGGATAAGCAAATATTGTCTAAATACAAGAGCCATATTTATTCTTTGTTGAATCTTGGCAGGGGAGAACTGGGCCAGGAGACAGGGGGGCAATTGCCCCCTGGGCCGCTCTGATGCCCCGTAAAAAGGCAGTACCGCTTCTGCTAAAGACATGCCTAAAGGATTCCTGGTGAAGAGAGGTAAAAAGTCCCTACCACTGACCTACTGAGTGTGGGTTGAAGACAAGGACAGAGGACAGGCCTAAAGGAATCCTGGTGAAGAGAGGTAAAAAGTCCCTGCCACTGACCTACTGAGTGTGGGTTGAAGACAAGGACAGAGGACAGGCCTAAAGGAATCCTGGTGAAGAGAGGTAAAAAGTCCCTACCACTGACCTACTGAGTGTGGGTTGAAGACAAGAACAGAGGGCAGGCCTAAAGGATTTCTGGTGAAGACAGGTAAAAAGTCCCTGCCACTGACCTACTGAGTGTGGGTTGAGGACAAGGACAGAGGGCAGGCTTTACCCCATGCATGGATGATGTAAACTGTGTCTGAGCAGAGGCAGGTTTAACGTCCCATTGGAGACTCTCCTCCCCTTGGCCAGCCCCAACCGAGCTGTCCTAGCTTCCACCAACTGCCCCCTGCTGACCAGGTCGGGAACTGGGATTCAGCTGGTGAGTAGAGAGTACCAGGAGCGGAGCTTCAGCCTGGAATGAGGGTCAGGAGGAGGACAGGAAGAGGGAGAGTGGGAGCGGGGCTGAGTCGCTGCACCATGGGTCTCTGGTTTGCACTTGCCCCCTTGGCTGAAAGTTTCCAGTCTGCCCCTGAATCTTGGTGTGCTTTGTGTATTTCTTCCAGATATATGCAGTATTCAAGTGTGACACTTTCCCTCTGTGCAGGAGCTTCCTGTAATAAAGACTGCTCATTGCTGCTCTCTCTCCTTGTTCAGAGTGACTGGTCTTGTCTCCGCCCCCCTCCTGTAGCTTTTGGCAGACAGCCTGTAGTGGGTGCAGCCTGCTGGGCCCCTCCCACAGCTCTGCTGTCTGCACAGACAATGTAAAGCCCAGTGATGATGTCACTACTGCTTTTACAAGGTAATATCTAGGTTTACAAAGGCAATGGTGCACACAAAGTGGATTCATATCCTTTGTAGTTATTAAATAAATGATTTAAATGAAAGCTTTTGTGCCTGAAGTTCAGTCCAGCTTAGAATACCCAGTATCAGCTTTAAAATAGAAAATACATCTCAGATAATCTAAATCAGGGTTAAGAAGATCTGTCATTTAAATTCACAATTCACCTGAATCAATGCGGCACTCGTCAGCATTGCCAAATCATGTTATTATTTTGAGCAATAAAGTATTTTGAATTGAAAATTCTGCTTCTGAGGTCAGGCACATGACCTAAAGCGGGGGTCAGCAACCTGTAGATCTCGGAAAGGGTGACCAGTAGATCGCGGTCTAGGCTTACTGACCCACCATCCCAGAGCAGCAAACAGAGTGCAAAGTTGGAGGTGTAGTATAAGCTGATGCCTCCTCTCCTGTCCCATGCGTGATTCCAACTGCACTCCACCTCTTATCCAGGCTAGCGGTCTCCAGAGTGGTGCCAGCAGCAGAGGAAAGGAGATCTTCTTCAGGTCAGTGTGAAGCAATACACTGGGCATAATAGTATAGGGCTGCTTTCACACTGATGTGCTGCAGTTTACCCGCACCGCAGGTGCAGTGCAATTTACCTGCAGCTTTCCTGCAGGTTTGCTACACTTAGCCATAGACTTCTATTAAATCCTGCGGGTTTGGTGCATTTTTCTGAATGCAGGAGTTTTGGTGTACTTTCAGAAAGTGCACCACACCTGCAGGATATAATAGAAGTCTATGGCAAAGTGCAGCTAACCCAGGAAAGTTGCAGATGCAGTTAGGTAAACCGCAGCACATGGATGTGAAAGCAGCCTTAAAGGGGGCTCAGAAAAGTAAGGGTTAATTTACATTTGCAGTTTGGGGGTTGGTAAAACCCCATAGTTAAGATGTGTGTTTTATCACCCCGTCCCAACCACACCCCCTTCAGCTGGAGTGTCCAGGGATGTACACATGTCGCAGCCAAAGCAGGAGTTATACGCCCTGTCATGGTTGGCGGATGTAGCACCTGCCAAGCATGAAAACACAAACAAATACCACCAGGCGCCTGTCGAGTGAAGAATAGGAACCGGCCAGTGGGCCACCAAGGAAGTCACTATGCTGCCAGCCAGTAAAGCATGGAATGCATGCTGGAGCAGGAAAAAACATATGATGGCAGCGCATAGGGACAACACAAACAGAATCCAAGGGAATACAAGAGAAATGTCCAATAAGAAGAAGTTCAGTTTATTAATATAAAAAAAGGGGGGGGGGATCACCAATGTACATACATCACCCTGGGTCTGGAGTCAGGCAGGGGCATCGTCAAAGTGGAAGACTTAATGGGCGATTACCAAATGCCGCTGTGTACTGAGAGGGGGAGATCCTTGCTCTTTATCAAGTCACCTGGTGACTTCATAAAGCTCATGCATGCAAAACGCGTAGTCACAGCAACAGAGCAAGATTGCATTCCACCCTGGTTCCTGCAAGCCAAGTTACGTCTTTCCGATCATCGTCATTGCATCGGAGCAGACTAGTGACGGTTCATCCTCACGCTGGCTGGTTCCGGCAAGGATCTCCACCGCTCAGTACACAGCGGCATTTGGTAATCGGCCATTCAGTCTTCCACTTTGACGATGCCCCTGCCTGACTGTAGACCCAGGGTGATGTATGTACATTGGTGATCTCCCCCCCCTTTTGTTATATCAATTAACTGAACTTCTTCTTATTGGACATCTCTCTTGTATCCCCTTGGATTCTGTTTGGGTTGTCCCTATGCGCTGCCATCACATGTTTTTACCAGCCAAGCAAGACCCACTCAAGTAAATGAGGCCACTCTGCAAGTGCCCTGCAACCTTGTGCAGTACAACAAGCAAGGGGTTGAAGTGCTGTGTTGCTTTCCCACCACCTACTTTAACCCCTTGGTCCCCACAGAAGCATGCAGTTACGGGGCTTTGCAGTGTGACCCCATTTAGTTGCATTTACTTGCATCACGATTGGCAGGCGGTAGCATCCACCAAAATCAACAGGGGACTTATTTCGGCTGTGGCATGTGTACACCTTCGGCTGCTGCCTCAGCAGCTAAAGGGGAGGAGATTTAGGCGATTAAACCCCTCCCCCTCGAACTTTATGCATGAACCAGCCCTAAGGGTGCCGCTGCTGAATTCAACTAAGGGCTCATTCACAAGTGCAACAGGCACTTCTGCTCCTCTGAAAAGCGATCTGAGTGTGTTTGACAGGTGGTGAGGAGGCGACATGTTGCCTCCTCACCACCTGATTTAAACCCCTGATATCCGTGAAATGCATGCAATTGCGACACAGTAGTACGGCAATTAGAGGTATAAATCAGGTGTGAGGAGGTGACACTGTGCCCAGTGATATTTGACTTCTCCCATGTTGTTCAGGTAGATCTCCACCTCTTTAACCAATTGCGGACCGTTCGGTGCCGTTTTATGTCGGTACTGTGACGTTAAATAGCCTTGTTATGGCAGCAGATAGTTGCAATAACCCCGGTATTTTCTTACAGGGCGGGTGGGCGGTCCTCTTTCACATAAAAGCGCTCCCAGCAGCAGATGGGCGGCGGGAGAGATGCCCCCTCCTGTCGCTTACCGGTATGTCCTTGTCCCAGGCAGGAAGTCGAGTGAGGGCAAAATGGCCCCTACTCAACTCTATGGCCTTGGAGGACCGGAGCAACGTCATATGTTGCTTCCTCCCAACGGCCTTAATGGGCCATTTTGTTTCATGCTGGAATAAAAAATATCTTTTTTTGCTTTTAAGGGTAGATGTGAGATCTGAGGTCTTTTTGACCCCAGATCTCACGTTAAAGAGGACCTGTCCTGCTTATTTCTATTACAAGGGATGTTTTTATTCCTTGTAATAGAAATAAAAGTGTAAAAAAACATTTTTTAAAGAGACTGTAAAAATAAAAAGGTAAAAAGAAAATTTAAAGTGCCTCGTCCCTCTGAGCTCACGCACAGAAGCGAATGCATACGCAAGTCGTGTCCACATATGTAAACGGTGTTCAAACCACACATGTGAGGTATTGACGCAATCATTAGAGCGAAAGCAATAATTTTAGCCCTAGACCTCCTCTGTAACTCTAAACTGGTAACCCGAGATTTTTAAATACCAATGTTTCCACGAGCGTGTGCAATTTTGTATCATGATGACATGTTGGGTATCAGTTTACCAGACATGGGAGTAAGGGCTCTTTCACACGATCCGCCTCCGTAGGCGGATCCGTGCTGCTCAGCGGGGATCGATCCGCGATCCCCGCTGAGCCGGCTGATGACAGCTCCGTCTCCGCTTGCAGTGCGGAGAGGGAGGTGTCACAGCCCCCGCTGCTCTCTATGGGGAATCGGATGAGAGCGGACCGCCTGTCCGCTCTCATCCGATCCCCAGGACGGATGGAAAATAGGGTTTCCATCCGTCTGGATTTCACAAACAGGATCGGATGCGGATGGCAGCGGGTGTCAGCGGACATTTCACCGCTGA
This sequence comes from Pelophylax lessonae, assembly GCF_965119305.1. NCBI lineage: Eukaryota > Metazoa > Chordata > Amphibia > Anura > Ranidae > Pelophylax > Pelophylax lessonae. The sequence continues at coordinate 69,499,300 of NC_138773.1, read as the reverse complement.
CATCCGCTGCTCCATAGGGCTGAATGGGGCATCCGATCAGATCCGCCTAAAAAACTGACAGGCGGATCTGATCGGACCACCCGTGTGAAAGAGCCATAAGTCACATATGTGCAAGTCACAAGCAAGTCTCAAGTCTTAACCTTCAAGTCTCAAGCAAGTCCCAAGTTACTGTGCCAAAAAGCAAGCAAGTCAAGTCGAGTCCCTGCTAGAAGTCAAGCAAGTCAAGTCATTTATTTTGGTCAAGTCACAAATCAAGTCAAAATACTGATCTACCCCAATTTTCACCTTTTAAATCAGTTAAAAGTCAGTGGTCAGGAAAGGTTTTGTTTTATTTTCAACATTAACAAAACTTAGTGCTTTTTTCTTGGCATATTAAAGAAACACTTTGAATGCCCAAACAGCTCAAAATCCCTCGTCCATTCATGTTTCAACACCACAGTCACTAAAAACATGTTAAGTATTTCCATTGTTAAACAGCCAGTGTCCTAAAAATCAGAACACACTGAGGTGTTTTAAGTGACTGTGGTGTCAGAAACATAACAGGCAGATTCATTTTGCTTTAACACATCTTGAGAAAATTCAAATATTTAATAACTTAAAAAAGTAAAGTCATTTCGAGTCATATGTCTCAAGTCAAAGTCAAGTCTCAAGTCATGAATACCAAGTCAAAGTCAAGTCGAGTCTTTTATTAATTTTAGTCAAGCAAGTCTCAAGTCCTCAAACTGGTGACTTAAGTCTGACTCAAGTCAAGTCATGTGACTCAAGTCCCCCACCTCTGCAGTTTATACTCTGCATATAATTATCTTTCACATTATAGAAATAAATTGGGCTAAATTATCTGTTTTCTTATTTTTAATTTTAAAAAAGTGTATTTTTTTCCTAAAAAATTGTGTTTTTAAGACCGCTACGCAAATACGGTGTGACATATAGTATTGCAACAATCTCCATTTTAATTCTCTAGGGCAGTGGTTCTTAACCTTGTTGGAGGTACTGAACCCCACCAGCTTCATATGCGCATTCACCGAACCCTTCTTAATTGGAAAAATAAAATATGATTTTATGAGTCTAGTCTCGGGAGGGGCACTGCCAGAAAAAAAGGTGTTTTTTACAGAACTGAATTAAACGTATCATACAAAGTAAAATGTACAGGAGGTCAGTAGTATGTAGGGCAGCCTACAGAGGTCAGTAGGCTGCAGGGCAGCGTACAGAGGTCAGTAGGCTGTAGGGCAGCGTACAGAGGTCAGTAGGCTGTAGGGCAGTGTGCAGTAGTGAGTAGTTTGTAGGGCAGTGGTCAGTAGTTTGTAGGGTAGTGTACAGTGCTCAGTAGTTTGTAGGGTAGTGTATAGTGCTCAGTACTTTGTAGGGCAGTGTAGCGAGGTCAGTAGCATGTAGGGCAGTGTATAGGGGTCAGTAGTTTTTAGGGCGTTGTAGAAAGGTCAGTAGGATGTAGGGCAGTGTACAGAGGCCAGTAGCATGTAGGGCAGCGTATACGGGTCAGTTGATTGTAGGGAAGGATAGAGTGGTCAGTAGGCTGTAGGACGGTGTACAGAGAATAGGGCAGAGGATAGGAGTTGACAGGACAGAGGATAGGACAGTGTACATGGATCAGTAAAGCCGCACAACAGGGGGCTGGGAGGGCACACACCAGGGGGCATTCATAATGCTTATTGAGCTAAATGAAAAGGACATGCATTTCCATTTGTCAGCTAACAGCACCTCTATGCTAAGCTGCAGTAACTCAGCAGACTTAGCATAGAGGTGCTTGCAAACTAATCCACCATGTACAGCTAGCTGAGTCTACCTCCAGGAACATTCACTCGGCTCCCTCTGCTCAGCTGCTCACACTTCCCTCTTCCAGGCGGGCACGATCTCCGTGGTCAGGTACATCCCCATCCCGCCCACTCAAGCAGCAAGCAGCCTGCAGGAGATAGGCTGGAAACCTGCTAGGGGAGGTACAGAGGGCAGAGCGTCAAGTGTCTATGTGTAATGGCTGTGAGTCGTCCCGACCGCAGCTCTGATTTCCTGGGGGGGGGGGGGGTTGGCCTCACAATCAGTAATATTTTCTCGGGGGGAGCAATTGCCCAGTTGCCCTCCCGCCGAACCCCTGAGACTGACTCACCGAACCCCTGGGGTTCGATCAAACCCAGGTTAAGAACCACTGCTCTAGGGTCTCTGCTAAAAAAAAATATATATAATGTTTGGGAGTTCTAAGTAAGTTTCTAGCAAAAAAAATACTGATTTTATCTTGTAAACAACAAGTGTCAGAAATAGGCCTGGTCCTTAAGTGGTTAAAATGAATAAAATATACATTACATTCATTAATAAAATTATATACACTGATCCTTTCCTACATTTGAATCTAACAAAACCATGAAAGAGATGACTGTTCTCTTTCAATTAATTGCAAGCAGATTCAGCAGATGTCTTAAAGTTCTGGTAGGCAACGCCAGCTGTTGTAACATGACTTCAGACACTTGTGGACTTATTCAGTATTCATTCGTCTTAAAGCGTAACCAAACACAAGAAAAAATGTCAGATATTGCAGCTAAGTGTCTTAGATTTGGTGGTTACCTTTTTTTTAAGCTTTCAATTTTTTTATTTTCACCTATAGATTCTGCCAGTAACACACTTCTTCTTCTAAGGTGGCAACGCTCACTCACTGTACTGTATCTATGGAGAAGCAGCGTTGTCACCCTTAAGACAGAAGTACAAAAAACTGCCCCTTTTCCTCTTCTTCGCAGCATAGAGTGAAGGGTTTCTGTAGTCCTCAGAGATAACTGGGAACAATGCAACTGAGAGTGCAGCACAGGGAGTCTCTTACGATCAACAGTTATTTTTTGCACTTATCAAACACATATAAAAAGTCCTTTCAGTAGTATATTTCAGGGTTAAAGGGATACTAAAGTCTTCTTTTTTTTTTTTTTGCTTAAAAATAGCAAACATGTTATATTTACCTGCTCTGTGCAGTTGGTTTTGCACAGAGCAGCCTCAGTCTTCCTCTTCTCGGGCTCCCCGCCGATGCATGCCCCTCCCTCCTGACGAGTGCCCCCACACCTGCTATGGGGGTTCCCAAACCGAGCCACAGCTCCGTGTGTCCATTCAGACACAGAGCCGTGGCTAGGCCCCACCCTCTCTCTCCTCATTGGTTCACCGACTTTGATTGACAGCAGCGGGAGCCAATGGTGCTCTGCTGCAGTCTCAGCCAATGAGGAGGGTGAGTCCCGGACAGTCAAGTCTCACCTGCAACAAACATCGCTGGATAGAGATTGGCTCAGGTAAGTATGAGGGGGGCTGCTGCACACAGAAGGTTTTTTTATGTTCATGCATAAAATGCATGAAGGTAAAAAAAAAAAACCTTCTGCCTCTACAACCATTTTAAAGCGACATTAAAGCTTTCTTTTTTTAAATTAAAGCAATAAACATGTTACGCTTACTTGCTCTGTGCAATGGTTTTGCAAAGAGCAGCCCCAATCCTCTTCTTTTAGGGTCCCCTGTCGGTGCTGTAGGCTCCTCCCCCTGCCCAGTGCCCCCATAGACGGGGAGCCGCCATCTTGGGCCTGCAGGCTTCCCTCCTGACAAAAGAATTTGTCCAACTTCGCTGCCGCCTCACAGGTCTTATTGGGAGGCAACATGATCCGCAGATGAACTGGAGCAGCAGCAGCAAGCAGCAGGTTTCAGTGTCACTGTATGTCGGCAACAGATGGTATGTACAGAGATAAGCTGGGAGAGCACCGCTCACACATGTCTGCTCACATACGGCTTCAGGCCACGCCCCGTCCACCATCAAATTCACTTGGCAGGCAGAGGGTTAAATTCACATTGCTGTGGCCACGATCAGGGCTGCTGTTAGAAATCATGAGAGCCCCATACAGCCTACTTTACAGGGCCCCCTCCCCCTGGCTGAAAGTGAATAGGGATTTATCAGTCACTTTCTCTACAGCCTCATTCAGATGAATGAATAGGAAGCACTCTGAGGCTTCCTGTTCATTCACAAATTGAAATATAGTGAACACAGTTTACCATGCTTCAGTGATGAGAACAGACACAGTAGTGATTGGTACCGGTGTTCATTCCGGAAAGGAAACCAAATGTATATGAGGGTCCCTTAGAACCTAAAAATGCCTTGGGTCCCCAAGATCTAAATATGGTCCTAAATGCAACAAGTAGATATGACTGTTCCCATGTACATATATAGTATCTCACAAAAGAGAGTATAACCCTCACATTTTTGTAAATATTTTATTATACCTTTTCATGTGACTACACTGAAGAAGTGACACTTCGCTACAATGTAAAGTAGTGAGTGTACAGCTTGTATACCAGTGTAAATTTGCTGTCCCCTCAAAATAAGTCAACATTAATGTCTAAACCGCTGGCCACAAAATTGAGTAAACCCCTAAGTGAAAATCTCCAAATTGGGCCCAATTAGCCATTTTCCCTCCTCGTTGTCATGTGACCTATTAATTTTACAAGGTCTCAGGTGTGAACAGGGAGCAGGTGTGTTAAATTTGGTGTTATTGCTCTCACTCTCTCATACTGGTCACTAGAAGTTCAACATGGCACCTCATGGCAAAGAACTCTCTGAGGATCTGAAAAAAAGAATTGTTGCTCTACATAAAGATTGCCAAGACCCTGAAACTGAGCTTCAGCATGGTGGCCAAGACCATACAGCGGTTTAACAGGACAGGTTCCACTCAGATCAGGCCTCGCCATGGTCGACCAAAGAAGTAGATTGCATGTGCTCAGTGTCATATCCAGAGTTTGCCTTTGGGAAATAGATGCATGAGTGCTGCCAGCATTGCTGCAGAGGTTGAAGGGGTGGGGGGGGTCAGCCTGTCAGTGCTCAGACCACCGCACACGACATCAATTTGGTCTGCATGGCTGTCATCCCAGAAAGAAGCCTCTTCTAAAGACGATGCACAAAAATGCCTGCAAACAGTTTGCTGAAGACAAGCAGCCTAAGGACATGGATTACTGGAACCATGTCCTGTGGTCAGATGAGACCAAGATAAACGTATTTTGTTCAGATGGTGTCAACGTGTGGCGCCAACCAGGTGAGAAATAGACAAGTGTGTCTTGCCTACAGTCAAGCATGGTGGTGGAAGGGTCATGGTCTGGGGCTGCATGAGTGCTGCCGGCACTGGGGAGCTACAGTTCATTGAGGGAAACATGAATGCCAGCATATACTGTGACATACTGAAGCAGAGCATGATCCCCTCACTTCAGAGACTGGGCCGCAGGGCAGTATTCCAACATGATAATGACCCCAAACACACCTCCAAGACGACCACTGCCTTGCTAAAGAAGCTGAGGATAAAGGAGATGGTCTGGCCAATCATGTCTCCAGACCTAAACCCTATTGAGCATCTGTGGGGCATCCTCAAATGGAAGGTGGAGAAGCGCAAGGTCTCTAACATCAACCAGCTCTGTGATGTCGCCATGGAGGAGTGGAAGAGGACTCCAGTGGCAACCTGTGAAGCTCTGGTGAACTCCATGCCCAAGAGGGTTAAGCCAGTACTGGAAAATAATAGTGGCCACACAAAATATTGACACTTTAGGCCCAATTTGGACATTTACACTTAGGGGTGTACTCACTTTTGTTGCCAGCGGTTTAGACATTAATGGCTGTGTGTTGAGTTATTTTGGGGGACAGCAAATTTACATTTTATTCGAGCTGTTCACTCACTACTATCTATGTAAAATATCTTTTATAAAGATATAATAAAATATTTACAACAATTTGAGGGGTGTACTCAATTTTTTGAGATACTGTATTATTGACCTGGAAATTCCATCCTGGACATTCTTTACCAAAGCGGGTTGGCCAAAGTATTCCTGCACATGACCAAATCCTGTGACAATCCTTTCATCTTGTCATGCCCAGCACTGGTCAAAATGACTTTTTATCTTTTTATTGCTAAACATGATTATTATTTTCTTCCAGTATTACCTTACAAAATGGACAGAACTTCACACAATCGTTGCTGAGTCCCCAGAGCCAGCCACAGGTAAGCACCACATTCCTGCACAGATCCTCCTGGCTTCAGCTATTCATTGTGCTGACAAGACTTACACAAACCAGACACTGGCCAAGTTGCGGAGAATTGCATTTATATTGTTGATTTCATTTAGCAGCAGTGAATTGCATTCTCGGCTGCTCCTTTGGGAATTGAGAGATAAGAGTTAGATGTGCTGACTGAGTAGAGTGATCCTGCTTCGTCTTCTCATTTCTGTGTCACCTTATTTTCCTCCAACGTCTATCTCCAGCACCCACCCTTACCTCATCTTCTTTCCTTTTCTCTCTTCAGGCCAACAAGATTCTCAGCTACGTTTTTGATTCACTGACCCCTGACAGCATCCACCAAATTGTGCCTCAGGCCTCGTGAGAAACGGTGCTCTCTACAGCGCTCATCAGCTCTCCAATGACAGCTCAAAGTCACTCTGACATTCCATCCTAAGATCTGAAAGCCGATCTACTGCCAGCTTATCGAGAAAATAAAAGAGATAAATCTATATGACAAATGTAAATTGTAATTTGGCAAACTAGAGTCTGATGAGGTTTTTGTACCCACCAAGCTGTGCCTCTTGAGTTCCAAATGCCAAATATAAAAGCTCCCCAGCACATCCTTGTTAGCTGAAGAGACCTAATTAGGAACTGCTTCTTATATTCACAAAAAACAGACTTGTAAGTATTCAAACATTGGAAACTTATGGGAAAGCCAGTGCCAAGGTGTCTGGCAAGGAATATGTTGACATCACACTTACCTGAAGGTCAAACCCATCTCTTGACAATGACTGAGGCTGAATTTCACTAGGACCCTGCAAACCTTTCTCAATGCTCTGTCCTGTTCAATCAGGTGTTTTTATAGTATAGTATAGTGGGTATCATATCTGCTTTACACGTAGAAGATTCATTGGAAAGATAAGGGTAAGTCAGTGTCAAGGCATCTCTATACTCTGAACAGCTGACCTACCATAATCTATAAGGAGCCTTCACATTGGGATATGGCAAAGACTACAATGATAGCACACTTACCTGAAGATCAACCCCATCTCTTCTTTAAAAATGACTTGCAGTGGCTGAATTTTCAACAGGCAACTGCAGACCCTTCTCTGTGCCATGCCATGGCAATAAGTGGTTCACAGAGCCTGCCCCATTTTTTTTTTTATTTTGTGTGTGTGTGTGTGTATATATATATATATATATATATATATATATATATATAATTTATACACTATATTGTCAAAAGTATTGGGACGCCTGCCTTTACACGCACATGAACTTTAATGGCATCCCAGTCTTAGTCCGTAGGGTTCAATATTGAGCTGGCCCACCCTTTGCAGCTATAACAACTTCAACTCTTCTGCAAATTCTGTCCACAAGGTTTAGGAGTGTGTCTATGGGAAGACCATTCTTCCAGAAGCGCATTCGTGAAGTCAGGCACTGATGTTGGAAGAAAATAATAATTAATGTTTAGCAAAAATAAAAACGATAAAAAGTAATTTTGACCAGTGCTGGGCATGACAGGATGAGAGGATTGTCACAGGATTTGGTCAAGTCATGTGCAGAAATACTTTGGCCAACCCGCTTTGGTAATGAATGTCCAGGTTGGAATTTTCAGGTCATTAATACAGTATCTCACAAGAGTGAGTACACCCCTCACATTTATGTAATATTTTATTATATCGTTTCACATGACAACACTGAAGAAATTACACTTTGCTACAATGTAAAGCAGTGAGTGTACAGCTTGTATAACAGTGCAAATTTGCTGTCCCCCCAAAACAACTCAACACACAGCCATTAATGTCTAACCGCTGGCAACAGAAGTGAGTACACCCCTAAGTGTATATATCCAAATTGGGCCCAAAGTGTCAATATTTTGTGTGGCCACCATTATTTTCCAGCACTGCCTTAACCCTCTTGAGAATGAGTTCACCAGAGCTTCACAGGCTGCCACTGGAGTCCTCTTCCACTCCTCCATGATGACATCACGGGGCTGGTGGATGTTAGAGACCTTGCGCTCCTCCAACTTCTGTTTGAGGATGCCCCACAGATGCTCAATAGAGTTTAGGTCTGGAGACATGCTTGGCCAGTCCATCACCTTTACCCTCAGCTTCTTTAGCAAGGCAGTGGTCATCTAGGAGGTGTGTTTGGAGTCATTATCATGTTGGAATACTGCCCCGCGGCCCAGTCTCTGAAGGGAGGGGATCATGCTCTGCTTCAGTATATCACAGTACATATTGGCATTCATGATTTCCTCGATGAACTGTAGCTCCCCAGTGCCGGCAGCACTCATTCAGCCACAGACCATGACACACTGGGACGACAGCCATGCAGACCGATTTGTTGCAGTGTGCGGCGTATGGTCTGAGCACTGACAGGCTGACCCCCACCCCTTCAATCTCTGCAGCAATGCTGGAAGCACTCAAACGTCTAATTCCCAAAGACAACCTCTGGATATGGCGCTGAGCACGTGCACTCAACTTCTTTGGTCGACCATGGCGAGGCCTGTTTTGAGTGGAACCCATCCTGTTAAACCGCTGTATGATCTTGGCCACCGTGCTGCAGCTCAGTTTCAGTGTCTTGGCAATCTTCTTATAGCCTAGGCCATCTTTATATAGAGCAACAATTCTTTTTTTCAGATCCTCAGAGAGTTGTTTGCCATGAGGTGCCATGTTGAGCTTCCAGTAAACAGTATCAGTGAGTGAGAGCGATAACACCAAATTTAACACACTTGCTCCCTATTCACACCTGAGACCTTGTAACACTAATGAGTCACTAACTGGGCCCAATTTGGACATTTTCACTTAGGGGTGTACTCACTTTTGTTGCCAGTGGTTTAGACATGAATGGCTGTGTGTTGAGTTATTATGAAGGAACAGCAAATTTACATTGTTTATACAAGCTGTACACTCATTACTTAACATTGTAGCAAAGTGTAATTTCTTCAGTGTTGTCACATGAAGAGATATAATAAAATATTTTCAAAAATTTGAGGGGTGTATTCGCTTTTGTGAGATACATATATATATTTTTTTTTTTTAATCCACTTACTGTTTACTGATTCACTAAATAATACTTCTAAGATTAGTTTTAAACTTTCCTCCTAGTTTGAGGCCATGTCTCTGTGTTCTTGATCCTAACTTCATATTGGAAATACTATCCTCCTCAACCATATTCATACCCTAATGTATTTAAAGAAGAAGTACCACCAAGCTTTGGCTGTACTTCTCCTGTAAATCACAGGAGGGCAGTTCGTTCTGCACTCCTGTGACCCTAAAGCCCGGTGTCGGCTGACATCACAGTGCTGGTCCAGGCTGGGGCAAGATTGCAACAATAGGGCCAGGATCCGTCCACAACCCTGGATCGACACCTAGCTTAGCCGGTCAGCGAGGCACTGAGAGGCTGAGCCAGCCGCTCCCACCCCTCCACAGCCCAGCGCTCCAGTGAGTATTGTTTTCTGGAAACAGGCCTTGGAGAAAAAAAATGTTGGTTGTTGCATTTTTTTATGTCAAAAGATATTTGCGCTGCGGTTTATCAAATGCAAATTTTCAGGAAGAAATATACTTTAATGAATTTTAGTACACACAAACACAATACAAAGTCAGTGATGGGGAGGGACCCCTATCCGCTCCCTGTAGAAAACTGAGGACATCTTGTGGCAGAAACAAAGTACTGCATGGGGAAGCTCTGGATTGTAGGCTAGAGCTGCTGGTAGATCATATCCTGAAAACATTTTTAGCCTCTAGTTGGAATTTATTATTTTTTTAACTGATATATCAGAAGTGGGTTTTAATAATGAATAATGTTTTTGGCAGGGTAATGAGGCTGAATGCTGGGAACTTTTTGCATATCTGTTTATAGTAATTGACCTATAGCGTTGTGCAATCCAGTACTGTATTTTGTGTATAAGACTACTTTTGAACCTCAAAAAAATCCCCCAAAAATGGGGGGTCGTCTTATACGCCGAGTATAATATCTCCAAGGTAACCTAAGTATAATTATTACCGGTAGATGAAGATTAGGGGGGTCGTCTTATACGCCTAGTCGTCTTTTACGCCGGAAAATACGGTATATCCTGTTGTGTATCCAGTACTGATCACTGGTCCATACCAAAACAACCAAACAATAACATGCAGAGAGGGAGATGATGACTGCATTTTGTTTGAGCTTCAGAGAGTTTTATGACTCCCCTCAGCAGCCCCTGTATCCTTTTGTGTATATCTAATGCTGGCTTTACTGAAGTAAGTTTAGTATCCAGGAGTGACCAAGTATGGCAAAGATTAATTAAAAAAAGTAAACCCAAATTGTAGATGTTCTGTGTTACTGTCCACCCCTTGCCCTGCTGCCTAACGTAGTGTCTATTAATAAATTTAGCAAGAATCATAAGATTTCTCATCCCTGAAGCACTGTCAACGTTGGAAGGTTTCTGCTAGCAGATCAACACTATCCCTGTAGATCTTTGTTCAATTAATCTGTCTAAAAATCAGACTGACCTTCACATCATTCTGATTGATTTGATGGCCTGTATAATCTAATCCTTGAAGACTCAAGCCTTTGAAATGGCAGTCCATAGGCTTAACCATCTTGTTTACAAGTCACTTTATCCACCTATTCCCTTTGATGTGTTTTAACATCTTTTGGGCTTAGTTGTAAAGTATGGTGAGGATGGACCTGTCTGGAGCCGGCACTGGGAGGTAAAGAAATTATATGGCAGAGACCTGGAGCTCAGCAATATGGGACTGTGTGTTTTGCTCAGATTTAGTTTTTACATGTTTGTACTTCTTTCATTTATTCTACGGCTATGAAGAGACAACTGACACGACTTCTTCTCTAATGTTGTATAAAAACTGGAGTTAAAGGTTATCTGCCACTTTTTTTTATTTTTTGCTTTAGATTATATATATATATATATATATATATATATATATATATATATCGCATATATTATATTATAAGAGCTCCCACATTCTATAAAAATAATTGGGCAGTCTCACCTCCATGTCTGAGCATTGCTGTACTCTTTATTACATTCTACACAATATTCCTTTTCTCATCAAAGCCCATTTTTAGGTTTAGCCCCCTGCCCCCATAGATGTCTCTTACCGCAGTATTTTGTGCTTTTTTATCTTATTCTTACCTTTTTCTAATGCCTTAAGGCCAATCATATGATATATGGGTACCTCCCCTCTAAATCTTCTCCCAGTGGTGGGCAGTCCGGAGTTATACAGAGGGCACCAGTTGAAAAAGAGGGTTTTTGGATCTTGGTGGAATCCTGTAGTAGTTTCTGCCACTGTCCCTGAAGAATTGTTTGTGATTTTGGTGCCTCAGGTCAGGTTCGGGACTTGGAGTAAGTAAATTTTTGGTAGTAGGTAAAAAAACTATTTATTGACGAAATAATAGATATATATATACAAACTTTTGAGAGTGAATGGGTGAAGGCCCATTGAGTGAAGGTGATAGAAAAGGGTTGAAGGTGAGTTTACAGGTGAATATTGGTGACATTGATTTTTAGGACATTCCTGCTCTGCTGTATCAAAGACAGGAACTAATTCAGAGGGGGTGTCCAATCGGTTATCCGAAGCGTTTCGGCCGTATCTGGCCTTTTTCAAGGATGTATCACCAATTCTATGGGTGACAAGATATAATATAGTAAATGATACATCTGTTGCATGAATTCATGATAGAATTTATGCAATATATATAAGTGTATTTTACATACATGTTGAGTATCCACTTTGTATGATTGTACCTTCCCAGTGTTCAGGAACATAGGACCTTCTCCAGATGCTACAGGAACTTATGGAACTTAAATATATTGCATAAATTCTATCATGAATTCATGCAACAGATGTATCGTTTACTATATTATATCTTGTTACCCATAGAATTGGTGATACATCCTTGAAAAAGGCCATATACTGCCGAAACGCGTCGGATATCCGATTGGACACCCCCTCTGAATTAGTTCCTGTCTTTGATACAAGGAACAGCAGAGCAGGAATGTCCTAAAAATCAATGTCACCAATATTCACCTTTAAACTCACCTTCAACCCTTTTCTATCACTTTCACTCAATGGGCCTTCACCCATTCACTCTCAAATGTTTGTATATATATCTATTATTTCGTCAATAAATTGTTTTTTTACCTACTACCAAAAATTTACTTACTTCTGCCCATAAAGTCTCGAACCTGACCTGAGGCACCAAAATCACAAACCATACAGAGGGCACCACTCTCTGCATCAATATACTGTAAAGGAAGGGCACCGTGGTGACACCCCATCAGGGGGCAGGCCAGTGACACCCTTAAATCACGGTATCTCCTCAGTCTTATCGGTAGAGTGATGCTGTGTTGGGTCCTTCAAATCAGAATACTGTAGACAACATGTGGGGAAAAAAGAGTACTGTTGGAGACCACTCTGATTTGAAGGTGAATGTTGCAGCCAGAGATGATTTTTTATTTTTAACACCTTGAGGTCCATTATAATAATAAAAAAAAAAAAAAAATGCCTACAGATGGGTAGGCAGGAACATGTAACAAAGGGGCAAAAAAGGGTATTTGCTGGAGGCTGACCAGTACACGAGGCCTACCAAGAGAGTGTCAGGAGTGGGGCTGCTGAGATGTTTAGGCTTCTTAGTGCATTAGAGAACAATAAGCAGGCTGCTAATAAAACAGTATGATGATAAATTATAATGCTCCCACTTGCACAGAATAATGTAAATAGTCCTAATACTGGCTACAGTCCAGCTGTAAGGCTGGGTTCACACTTTTGCAATGTCAGACATAGCATGTGATTCGCGCCGCATTGCTGTGCACATCACATGTAATGTCTGTGCTATGCAAATTCAGCCATACACATTGTATGGTTGAATTCACATCGCATTCGGACAAAAATGGTGCAGGACCCTTTTTTGGTCCGCACTGTAATCGGATCGCATGGGTGTTCACCAATCTGGGGATGTCATTAACTTTATTGATACCCGAAGCAGTTCACATAGGGCAGTATGAAATGCCTGTCAGAGACATGCGATGCAAGAACCCGCATTGGAATCACGCTAGTTCCTGCATCGCAATAGTGTGAGCCCAGCCTTAGTCTTCCATTGCCAGTTCAGATGAAATAAGTTGCTCCATTTTGACCATTTTATTAAAAAAAAAAAAAAAAACTTAGCCAAGATAAACTTTTCTGTTTTCTCATCTCTTTTGTAACTTTTTTGGAATATAATTCGTTTCTCAATAAAAAATAAAAATGTTTGCTATATTTAATCAGGTGTCTGTCTTTTTTTTTACTGTTTGTTCTTTTTTTGGGATGTCATAGAATAAATATGTTTAAATAATATAAAGATCCTAATAAAGCACAATACATGAGACTGCGAACATTCTGAAGCTCCTCCTCTCGTTCTGGTTCTCTAATTCTAGATAATTGAGGGCCCAGTTAGACTTTTGCATTGTGGTAAACATGCACACTACTGTAGCATGTGTAACATGCATTACTGGGTTGCATTGACTTTCATTTGGATTTGCATGCCAATGGACGAAGGCAATGCATCTGCATTGTAGTGCTATACTATGCATAGAATTGATTTGCGGTTCTTTGCATTCCCAAAAAAAAAAGCGATGTCCGCTTCTCGGCACATTAGGGTGCATCGACAGCCCATTCATTTCAGTGGGCTGCCTTATTGCAATCCATATTACTTCATATGCTTAACACACCACAAAAGAAGAAAAAGAACCCTAAAGATGTTATAGCTCCCCTTAAAGTGGGCCTGAAGATTTTATATTTTGTAGGAATCATCTAGGAATGTTAATTGTGCCTCAGCAGTACCCTGCAATATTTACATTTGTCCTAAATTTCTCATGAAAAATAGCAATGCACTTGGTATGTGAGGGTGCTTAGAAACTCCTATACAGAACCTTAGGAACCTTAAGGCCTCTAGCTCCATATCTGCAGTGTGGAATCCTAAGGCACTGCTGTCTGACTGCTAGTCTCTCCAGATTTAGAGCAAGATTTGATGATGTCACCACGGTGTCACCGTTCTCCTGCTGGAGAGGAAGCTGTACCTGAAGACTTCTAGTGCAAGGATCTCCCTGCACCTGCTTCATTCATTCTGTGGATCTGTGTTTTCTGCTTCTCTCATGTTGCCTATTAGTCATTAGTCTACAAGTCATCACATCAAGGTTCATTGGGGGGCTGGCTCTGACATTGAGAAGCGTAGCTCAACATCTTCTCTACCATCGTGGACACCTCCCAACAGTGCAGAACAAGAAATGTCAAGTCCGTAATGGAGTAAAGATCAGCTGCAAGGTGCTTACATACAATACTGGTGACCGGTCCTTTGGCCTCTGCTTGCATTTTGGGTACATCATTCAAAGTGCAGGTTCTCTTTAAAGGACAGACCAATAAGTTAAAAAATACTTGGTTCTGTTAGATCGATGAACACGTTTTCTACCAAATACGAGGTCTGACTAGTGTCTTCTTTAGAACCACAATTTTTACAGCCTTCTGTGGCTTTGGGTCCACTTATCTGGAGCCCACCAAGGAGCTGAATTGACCTGTATTGCCCCGCTAGGAAACCTAAATACACAACTGAGATGTTAGTACTTGAGCCACTCCATCTACGCCACCACTAACATACCATAAACCTCCCTCATCCTCTTCTTTTTCCTTTCTATCCCCTTTTCTCTTTTCTTTCTTCACTCTCATACATTTCTTTTACTTAATAATTAAAAATCCAAGGTGCTCATCACAGCATATGAATTATTCCTCTGTAAACTTTGTCATGTATGTCTTCCCGTAAACTGGACAATGATGCCCTTAATTTTTCTTGAACTGGGTCCCTTGCTTGTAAATGCCCCTCTGCATGCTTCCTACCCCTCCATTAATATATGCAATGCTTCTGTATGCAATACTTCTTATCAAGCAAAGATTAGACTGTAAGCTCACTAAGCAAGGTAGAAATGCAGGTAAACAATCTGGGCTGTCATGTAGGGACACGTGTAGTCTTGGTAACTTGTCCCCAGGGTGTCTGGGCTGATTTTCGCAGCTGTGTCTTTATGTTCCCGCATGATCCCCCCCCCCCCCCCTGCATCAATAAGTTAACAGATGAGACTCGTGTCACTGTTATTCCGTCTTAACCCCTTCACAGTGTATGCTGTCTGTATCACGCTGGCGATACTTTCTGCACAGTTTTTTCTTTAATTAAAGCTGATCTCCAGGCAAGATGCTTAATCCACAGTAGAAATATACATTTGTGCCATTTTACCAGCCAAAGGATTTGTGAATTTGTGCAGCCTGTCCTGAGATTTATACAGCTCTGCAGGACAGTATACATAGCTAAGTTGGTGATCTGACGTTGCTGTAAGTAAAGCTGACCCTCACCCTAAGGCTATTAGAGGTGCTGTTGGAGGGTGTTAAAGGTGCAAGGTTGAGCCCTATTTTTAGCCCCCCCATTCCCCTTAAACTGCAATGCCAGTGAACAGGGGTGTTTACATGTTACATTTAGGAAGCTGCACTTTGCACCTGTTCCAAAAACTAGCCAACATGTCGCGATCAGCAGGTAGCAACCCCATCAAACACAACCCATTCAAGCAAATCAATGTCACATTGCCTCCTCACTGCCTGTCAATCACCTCTAAAAAACAGAAACGGGATCGCTGTTCAAAGGAGTGGTGGGATTAGACACACATCTATACCTAACTTAAAGCTAATCACCTCTTGCCCTGCCTCCTCCTCCCCCCTTATTAAAATGGATATATACAGTGTTGATTGAAAGTTTGTGCACCCCAGGTACAAATTTGTATTAATGTGCATAAAGAAGCCAAGGAAAGATAGAAAAATCTCCAAAAGGCATCAAATTACAGATTAGACATTCTTATAATATGTCAAAAAAAGTTAGATTTTATTTCCATCATCGACACTTTCAAAATTACAGAAAACAAAAAAATGGCGTCTGCAAAGGTTTGGGCACCCTGCAGAATTTATAGCATGCACTGCCCCCTTTGCAAGGCTGAGACCTGCCAGTGTCATGGATTGTTCTCAATCATCGTCTGGGAAGACCAGGTGATGTCAATCTCAAAGGTTTTAAATGCCCAGACTCATCTGACCTTGCCCCAACAATCAGCACCATGGGATCTTCTAAGCAGTTGTCTAGAAAACTGAAAATAGTTGACACTCACAAAGCTGGAGAAGGCTATAAGAAGATAGCAAAGCGTTTTCAGATGTCAATATCCTCTGTTCGGAATGTAATTAAGAAATGGCAGTCATCAGGAACAGTGGAAGTTAAAGCAAGATCTGGAAGACCAAGAAAAATATCAGACAGAACAGCTCGCAGGATTGTGAGAAAAACAATTCAAAACCCACGTTTGACTTCACGATCTCTCCAGAAAGATCTGGCAGACACTGGAGTTGTGGTACACTATTCCACTATAAAGAGATACTTGTACAAATATGGTCTTCATGGAAGAGTCATCAGAAGAAAACCTCTTCTACGTCCGCACCACAAAAATCAGCGTTTGAACTTTGCAAATGAACATATAGACAAGCCTGATGCATTTTGGAAACAGGTTCTGTGGACTGATGAGTTTAAAATTGAACTTTTTGGCCGGAATGAGCAAAGGTACGTTTGGAGAAGAAGGGGCACAAAATTTAATGAAAAGAACCTCTGTCCAACTGTTAAGCATGGGGGTGGATCAATCATGCTTTGGGGTTGTATTGCAGCCAGTGGCACAGGGAACATCTCACGAGTAGAAGGAAAAATGGATTCAATAAAATTTCAGCAAATTTTGGATGGTAACTTGATGCCATCAGTGAAAAAGCTTAAGTTAAAGAGAGGATGGCTTCTACAAATGGATAATGATCCTAAACACACCTCAAAATCCATGGGGGATTACATCAAGAGGCGTAAACTGAAGGTTTATCCATGGCCTTCACAATCTCCTGACCTCAACATAATTGAAAATCTATGGATAGACCTTAAAAGAGCAATGCGTGACAGACAGTACAGAAATCTCAAAGAACTGGAAGACTTTTGTAAGGAAGAATGGGCAAAGATACCTCAAACAAGAATTGAAAGACTCTTGGCTGGCTACAAAAAGCATTTACAAGCTGTGATACTTGCCAAAGGGGGCAGTACAAGATATTAACTCTGCAGGGTGCCCAAACGTTTGCAGGCGCCATTTTTTTGTTTTCTGTCATTTTAAAAGTGTAACTGATGGAAATAAAATCTAACTTTTGTTGACATATTATAAGAATGTCTAATCTGTAATTTGATGCCTTTTGGAGATTTTTCCATCTTTCCTTGGCTTTTTTATGCACATTAATACAAATTTTTACCTTGGGTGCCCAAACTTTCGATCACCACTGTATACTGTATATGTGTATACACAGTATGTACAGTGGGTACGGAAAGTATTCAGACCCCCTTAAATTTTTCACTCTTTGTTATATTGCAGCCATTTGCTAAAATCATTTAAGTTCATTCTTCTTCCTCATGAATGTACACATAGCACCCCATACTGACAGAAAAACACAGAATTGTTGACATTGTTGCAGATTTATTAAAAAAGAAAAACTGAAATATCACATGGTCCTAAGTATTCAGACCCTTTGCTCAGTATTTAGTAGAAGCCCCCTTTTGATCTAATACAGCCAGGAGTCTTTTTGGGAAAGATGCAACAAGTCTTTCACACCTGGATTTGGGGATCCTCTGCCATTCCTCCTTGCAGATCCTCTCCAGTTCTGTCAGGTTGGATGGTAAACGTTGGTGGACAGCCATTTTTAGGTCTCTCCAGAGATGATCAATTGGGTTTAAGTCAGGGCTCTGGCTGGGCCATTCAAGAACAGTCACGGAGTTGTTGTGAAGCCACTCCTTCGTTATTTTAGCTGTGTGCTTAGGGTCATTGTCTTGTTGGAAGGTAAACCTTCGGCCCAGTCTGAGGTCCAGAGCACTCTGGAGAAGGTTTTTGTCCAGGATATCCCTGTACTTGGCCGCATTCATCTTTCCCTCGATTGCAACCAGTCGTCCTGTCCCTGCAGCTGAAAAACACCCCCACAGCATGATGCTGCCACCACCATGCTTCACTGTTGGGACTGTATTGGACAGGTGATGAGCAGTGCCTGGTTTTCTCCACACATACCGCTTAGAATTAAGGCCAAAAAGTTCTATTTTGGTCTCATCAGACCAGAGAATCTTATTTCTCACCATCTTGGAGTCCTTCAGGTGTTTTTTAGCAAACTCCATGCGGGCTTTCATGTGTCTTACACTGAGGAGAGGCTTCCGTCGGGCCACTCTGCCATAAAGCCCCGACTGGTGGAGGGCTACAGTGATGGCTGACTTTCTACAACTTTCTCCCATCTCCTGACTGCATCTCTGGAGCTCAGCCACAGTGATCTTTGGGTTCTTCTTTACCTCTCTCACCAAGGCTCTTCTCCCCCGATAGCTCAGTTTGGCCGGACGGCCAGCTCTAGGAAGGGTTCTGGTCGTCCCAAACGTCTTCCATTTGAGGATTATGGAGGCCACTGTGCTCTTAGGAACCTTAAGTGCAGCAGAAATCTTTTTGTAACCTTGGCCAGATCTGTGCCTTGCCACAATTCTGTCTCTGAGCTCTTCAGGCAGTTCCTTTGACCTAATGATTCTCATTTGCTCTGACATGCATTTTGATCTGGAAGGTCTTATATAGACAGGTGTGTGGCTTTCCTAATCAAGTCCAATCAGTATAATCAAACACAGCTGGACTCAAATGAAGGCATAGAACCATCTCAAGGATGATCAGAAGAAATGGAAAGCACCTGAGTTAAATATATGAGTGTCACAGCAAAGGGTCTGAATACTTAGGACCATGTGATATTTCAGTTTTTCTTTTTTAATAAATCTGCAACAATGTCAACAATTCTGTGTTTTTCTGTCAGTATGGGGTGCTATGTGTACATTCATGAGGAAGAAGAATTAACTTAAATGATTTTAGCAAATGGCTGCAATATAACAAAGAGTGAAAAATTTAAGGGGGTCTGAATACTTTCCGTACCCACTGTATCTGCCTGTAGTTCTTAGCATTGAGGACACCATTGATCCTGACCAAATCTCCAACTCCATTTAAGCGGAAATGCAGCCCCAAACTTGCAAGGAACCTCCACCATGCTTCACTGTTGCCTGCAGACACTCATTATTGTACTGCTCTCCAGCCCTTCACCAACAAACTGCCTCCTGCTACAGCCAAATCTTACACATTTTGATTCATCAGTCCAAAGCACCTGCTGCCATTCTTCTACACCCTAGTCCTATGTTTTACTGCATAGTTGAGCCGCTTAGCCTTGTTTCCACGTTGGAGGTATGGCTTTTTGGCCACAATTCTTCCATGAAGACCACTTTTGGCTAGACTTCTCCAGACAGTAGATGTGTGTACCTTGGTCCCACTGGTTTCCTCCAGTTTTCTGCTGATAGCCACTGCTGGACATCTTCCAGTGTTGATGGGAAGTAAGCATGGTTTGTGTTTCATCTGCTGCATTAAGTTTCCTTGGCCGACCACTGTGTCTATGGTCCTCAACGCTGCCCGATCAATGGTGTCCTCAATGGTGCATCAGGACACATGACCACAACTAACGTGTAGTGCTTTTCCCAAACCTATGGAAGTGAGGAAGGGGAAGGAAATATCTTTTAGTGTCACTTTAGTATTCAAATTCATGTTTTTTTTTACCAAACTGCCTTGTCATCTGTTCTGTGTTATTTGATACACAGTGTAGTCACGCGCGTTTCGAATTAGAGAACACACGTTGGCCCAGCACGGAGGCCTACTTTTCCCCAGTCCATGTGCCAGACCCACCGCAAGCATTTTTGGATGCATTTACAATGCACTTCTATAAACTTCTATGGGATTCAGTCATAGCACAGGAGGAGACCTTGAACAGAAGTCAGATTCTTCTTGTGTAGTGTTCAGTAGTAAATTAAAGTAAACCTTTTACAAGCCTGGACAATTCAGACTGAGACTATTGTGGGGGGACAACGGAAAACTGTCTCCTATTGGTACCCTTGCATTGCCGTTCTGTTATATACACCTCTGTTGTAGGCTACAGGCAACCTTGCTGATACCCATTACACAGGTATGGTCCTGTGCTGTTACCCAGAAAGGCGAACCAGAGCAATGATGTTCAGCTGATGCTATAGTAAGTCCATGTAGACAGGAAGTGGCTGAAAGAAGCTGTAGGAGATCTGCAGCACTGAGATACAATAAAAAGATAAACAGAAAGTAAAAAGAAGTATTTTTTGGTTAATTGTAAATTTTCTGGTGCCAATGATTAGCACGTCATTAGGAAACATGCAAGTAGAACCTGTCCTAATGAAAGTGATAATAATCCCAGTTTTTAAGCACTTTATGCAGCTGATTTAATCACTTACTGAGTATGCAGCTGCTTTATCTTTTAATCCTTTCCTATGTTCCCGTTTAAGCTGGTGCCATGACCGCTGCCCCAGGTTTTCTGTTTCAGTTTCTCTTGCAGCATCCTATGGAGCCATGCTTGCTTGCAGGGACTAGAGTTGTGTCTTCCTACACTGTGTGCATCAATATAAACACACAGCCCCATAGCCTAGGATGGCAAATTACTCCACTGCTCCTCCACCCTCCTCCCCCTTCCTTCTCCAAGCTAAAAGACTGGCTGAAGACTGCACTATCCACTGTTAAATTGCGAGTAAACTCCCATGTATGATTTTTACTTTTAGGTAGGATAGATAAGGCTTACCCAGGGGAGGGCTGGCAGCCTTAGGCCTGGGGGGCAAGTCCAGTCAAGTGGCCTATTGAACCATGGAATCAGCTCACCATCCATGCCCACCTGGTTTTGGACTGACAGCTGTATACAGTGTCTGGCCCCTACATTAATCCAGCCCTGAGTGCGGCCTTTTTACTAGTTTTTACCACTTTTCAGAGTGGCCTGGGGGGCAATTGCCACCCTGCCCCCCTTGCCAGTCCTCCCCTGGGCTTACCTATAGGTACAGTAAATATCTCCTAAACATGCACCATTTAGGAGATATTTACATTAGATGCAGCCGTTGACATCACCCACGCATGTGCTCTGAAGAAACGGCATACCCGTGCCTTTCCTTCAGAACCGTGCCGTAAACAGTGACTCCTGCATGCATGCGCAGGAGTTACATCATTGCCGGCTGGGCCATTTATATTGCCAAAGCCCACGAACCAGGAAGGAAGACCGGGAGAATATGTGGTGACAGCGCACACAGCGCACCATTGGAGGGCTTCGTTCTCAGGCAAGTATGTCATAGTGTGCTGCATAGTATAGCAAGTGTGCTAGCAGAAGCCGCAGGTGTCCAAGGGCTACGTTAAGGCCAGTATCATCCTCGGCTCAGGCTTCTTCCGCAATTCCTGCGAGGAATCAAAGGTGAGGATCTTCCAATCAGACTGGTGGCCATAAATGTCCCTTGGGGATTTCCTCTCAGAAAAGACCAGTTGTCTCAAGGGCTGATCTACCATCCTGCTTTACAGTCGCTGATTTTAATGGCTTAGCTATTGAAAGCCAGGTACTGAGGGATAGAGGTCTGTCTGGATCAGTGATCCTTACTATTGTAAAGGCGAGGAAGACGCCTTCCAGCAAGATATACATCTTATGTAGAAAGTGTACATTTCTTGGTGTGAGTCGATTGGTGCTCATCCTCGATCCTTTTCTTTCTGTGGCTCAGATCTTAACCTTTCTTCAACAGGGCTTTGATCAGAAGTTGGCTTCTAGTACCATCAAGAGCCAGGTGTCTGCCCTGGCAATCTTCTTTCAGCGACCCCTAGCCACGCACTCTTTAGTTCGTACCATCATTCAGGGGGTTCGACATGTGGCTCCACCTGTATGGTCTCATTTGCTGCCATGGGGTTTAAATTTAGTACTTTTGGTTCTCCAGAAACCTCCATTTGAGAATATTCGGGAGATTCCCTTGCCTAACATTATCCCAGAAGGTGACATTCTTGATGACTATTACCTCGGCCCGCAGGGTATCGGAATTGGTGGCATTATCCTGTCGCAGTCCCTATTTAGTGGTCCATAGGGATAAAGTGGTTCTTCGTCCCTGTCCATCATTCCTGCCCAAAGTTGTCTCCGACTTCCATTTGAATGAAGACATTGTGCTGCCTTCCTTGTGTCCCAAGCTGGGTCATCCCGAGGAATTTGCTTTGCATACCTTGGATGTGGTCTGTGCGATTCAGGTGTATCTGGCAGCTACTGAGTCCTTTCAGAGGTCTGACTCGATTTTTGTGGTTACAGACGGAACAAGAAAAGGGCTTGTCGCTTTTTCGGCTACCATCTCCAGATGGATCAGACAGACAGTGACTCAGGCCTATTCAATAAAGTCAGGTTCCTCCTTTCCCTGTCAAGGCGCATTGTGCTTGGGCGCTGAATACTTCTTGAGCCTTCCGTCATCAGGCATTAATATCGCAAGTTTGCAAGGCAGACTTGGTCATCGGTGCATACCTTCACAAAATTTTTTAAGGTAGATACTTTGGCATCTGCGAATGCTTCTTCTGGCTGCAAAGTTTTGCAGGCTGCTGTTTAAGAGGGGCTGTTCCTTCTTCAGGGGTGTTTTTCTTTAAACTTTTATTTTTTTCAGATGGGGCTCCTGTCACCCGGTTAAGGTTCCTGTGTTCTAGTTAAGGGCTCTTACGTTTAGCCTTGAGTTATTTTCCCCACCCCTCATTTTCCTTTTGGCACTGCTTTTGGACTTCCCAGTAGTTATGATTTATGGAGTGCTGTGTCCGTCGATGAAAGATGGACGAAAGAGAAAATGGGATTTTTTTTAACTTACTTACGAGTTTATCAATAGACACAGTACCCACCCCTCTATGGAGTTCTGATACTTCTAATACTGCTCGCTACTAACCTAGAGCAGAGAGAGGGGTTATATGCCAAGCTGGGGACGGCCCATGGGCGTAGCCACGTGTTTTTTGTTCTGCCTAGTCCTTCTCCTGGAGGAGGCAATATAACCCAGTAGTTACGATTTAATGAAGCTCTTTGTTCGTTGATGAACTCAGAGAAATGGATTTTACGGTAAGTACAAAAATCCCATTTTCAGGGGTTGGGCTTGGCCTGAAGGGAACTCTTAACCACTTGCCGACTGCCTAACGTAGATCTACGTCGGCAGTCAGCCCCTCACAGGCAAAGCGATGTAGCCTGTGAGGCTCTGGGGAGCGAGCGCGCGCCGCCGGAGGTGCGCTCCTGCTCCCGCTCGCTCAAGGATACCCCCTCACAATCGTCTGTTAGAGCGGGAGAAAGGCAGGCGGCTAATGTAAACAAGCCGCCTGTTAGTTCTCCCTGTATAAGAATGAAGATCATACGGTTCTACTATGTAGGACCGTTGATCTCTGTTCTTACACAAGTAGCCACATCCAATCACAGTTAGAAACATGCCCCTAGGGACACTAGGGATCGCTTTTTGCGATTTTTTTTACCAAACATATGTAGCATAAAACAAATTGGCCTAAAATGTTAAAAAATTTTGATTTTTACATTTTTTTTTTGGGAGAATTTCAAATAAAAAAAATGTGAAAAATATTGTTATTTTTGCAAAATTGATGCTCTTTTTTTTGTTTATAGCGCATGATCAAAAAATCGCACCAAAAGAAAGCTCTATTTGTGGGAAAAAAGGACGTGAAATTTGTTTAGGTACAGCGTCGCACGACTGCGCAATTGTCCGTTAAAGCAACGCAGTGCCGAATCGCAAAATAGACCCTGGTCAGGAAGGGGGTAAAATCTTCCGGGGCTTAAGTGGTTAAAATGTAACTCCACTTTTGTTAAGGAAAAAAACATTCTCTGGGTGATCTCTGTACATTACAAGGATTTTAACAAACTTTGTTGCAGATTCCTAACTTTTGTTATTCTGAAGAAATCATTGTTTGTTTATCTGTGCCTCTGTGCTGAGTGGGTCTAATGGGAGTGGTTTCATAATTATCTGTCTGCTGTGGCAGCTGCAGGGCTCTAATGAGGAAATCTGCTGGGTCTGCATCCCTTTAGACATGTTCTTATTGGGAGTATCTCACCAAAAATGACATTTTTGTTGCAGGGGATGCCAGGAATCTGACTTGTATCTTAGGCAGACTTCTGGGAAAATCTATGAGCCAATCACACAAGCAGGAAATTATGTTTCTGGGGTGTGGTCAGTATATTCTGTGTACAGAACAGCTAAAGGTCGCCATATTGCATTACATTTTCAGAAAACTACAACAGCTGCAGGTTGAAAAGGAAAGGTAATTTTTAATAACATTCAATTACAATATGACTTGTGTCGCAATTGTATGCGCTATATTGTTTTTTCCTTGTATTTGCTATTTTTTTTTCCCCACGAAAGTGGAGTTATACTTTAAGGTGTCAGCATACCAAGACATTTTGGAAAATTTCATGCTCCCAACTTTGTGGGAACAGTTTGGGGATGGCCCCTTCCTGTTCCAACATGCCTGCACACCAAAACACAAAGCAAGGTCCATAAAGACATGGATGAGCGAGTTTGGGGTGGAGGAACTTTATTGGCCTGACCTCAACCAGATAGAACACCTTTGGGATGAATTAGAGTGGAGACTAAATACTCATTATCGAACCCTATGGACTAAGACTTAGATGCCATTAAAGTTCATGTGCGTTTAAAGGCAGGTGTCCCAAAACTTTTGGTAATAAAGCGTATATGAACTTGTATGAAAAATAAGATATAATTGTACAGCGATGACTTTAAGAGGATGCATGACAGCAAAGGATGATGCTCAGGTCCCCTCTGGTGGTCATGCCGCATTTCACCTCAGTGACCCCTAAAATCTAGGTCACATCACCTCAGCTGTTGGGGCAGGGGGTAACGCTCCTCCGATTAAAATGCACAATTATGCAAAGCGCCGCGTCTCCCAGCCCGATGATTGCTGAGGCAGCCAGTTTATCAGAGGTAATTAAATCATTTCCAGGGAATGAACAGAACCTTCTGATCGCATAGCAGGTATGGCGCGGGCATCCGCTGTGCCAAGCTCCTACGCGTGCTGCCCTGGCAGCGTCTCCTCTCGTACACAGAACAGGTACAGAAGGGGTGGCAGCCGTGCTGTCCTCCCCCACACTGGCACTGTCCTGCCAAGTGCGCCGTTTGTACTTGAAGGAGCAGGCAGTGCCAAACTCCCTCTCACTCTGCCACATGTATGCCCTCTGAGATCCCCGTCTGCCTGTATACCAAACAAGTACCATGTGGATACAGTTATCATCACATAACACGCTATTTTCATCGTCTCCAGTTGCATTCAGGGCCAATGACATTGCCTACCTTCCACCCACTACATACACTTACCACATTCCCAACTGTGCTAGAAAATAGCTGCATTACAGCTCTCCTTCTCGTCTTCATCAGTGATAGGGGTTTCCTCTTATACTGACTATACTTCTTGAACGTATTGCACAGAAAAATTAAGTATTTTACATGCGGTGGTTTCCTGTTCCATGAATTATATTTTATTCACTTGAAATGTGCCGTTGAACTTGTGTAGCACCCTCCTAGGTAGATGCTGGAGAGTGCATCGTTTTTGACTTTCCCTGCTTAACTGTCTGACAACTGACTGTCAGGCAAATTGAAGTACTCTCTGCCTAACAGGGAGCAGTGATCCATTGATAGGGTCTGCTCAGTGTGATCAGATGCTGCTCATGTAGTCTGCCTGTTTCACACTGGTCCAATAGAACTGGGCATATTGGACAGTGGGAGGAAACCTGACAAATGGGAGCATGGGTGTAGATACAGCCCTGGCCATTGGCAGAGAAAAGTGCCTCAAGGCATGCTTGGTGACTGTATTTATACCAAGACAGTACATTTACGGGGAGTCTTTAGCTGGAGAGCGGGGTCCCGGAGGAAGGGGGTCACTGCCTTTCCTCTGTACAGGCTGCCATGCGGCCTCAGGTGGTGGACCTGAGGACTGGAGTTACAGAAGCTGCAATCCAAATGTCCTGCAGAGCTGACAGAGAGGGGGATATACCTGTTCCTGGTTACTGTGAGTACAGACCTACGTCTAGGGGCCTGTTCTGTAAGGGCCATCCCTTCAAGCTAGTGAAGTCAGTGAATGTGTGCTAGCTAAAAGGATACTGGTTAATGTCCTAAAGAATCAGTGTTCATTGAGTCTGCTGCCAGAGCGAGCAAAAGACTTATTCTTCCATACAAATGCTGTATGGTTCAGCAGAGGGTCTGCTATTCAGTTTGGCCAAGTGAGAGTTATCCTCTGTACATAAAGTTGGAGTATCCCACTAATCCCTTCTCCTATCCAAGTTCTACCAATAAATGCAAAAAAAAAGAAATCCCCTAGACTGGTCATTGGATAACGAGTGGATGAGTGTGTACCTGGAAGAGTGAAAACATCCATAGTACCCCTATGGGGGCAGTGCTACACCAGAAAATTTGACTTATCTTCTCAAACACAGCCCTCTCCCTCCTTGCATATCATAACTCTTTCCTCCTCTGGAAAAGTTTAATTGCTCTCTGTGCTGGCCCAGCTCCTTTGCCCCTCCCCTCATCTCCATACATAACCTTTTATCTAACAGCTGGAGGTAGAAGCTAAGGAGACCATATATAAGGTGCTCACTTGAGTGAAAGTCTGATGGCTCTCCTGATTTGGGTTTGGCTCCAGCTTTTGTCCCATGATCAACCAAACCTGAAAGTCAGCTGTCAATGCCAGACCAATGAACTGTGGCTGGGCATTCTCCACCCTGCAGCTGCACATACACAAAGGGGCGGGGATGCTTATTGACCTGTGGAAGATTTACCCCCCTTATGCCCAGGCATTTTTTTGCGATACGGCACTGCGTTAGTTTAACTGACAATTGCGCAGATGTGCGACGCTGTACCCAAATCAAAAGCTTTCTTTTGGGGGTATTTTATCACCTTTGCCTTTTTTATTTTTTACGTAATAAAAAAAAAAAACAAAACACAATTTTGAAAAAAAAAAAAACAATTTCTCTTTCGTTCTTTTCGACACAGCTCCTGATCTTCATAACCATCGGGTTATACTGCCCCCTACAGGACTAGGACACTAGGCAGAAAATTAATCTGACTACTCCTATGGGTAGTCCAAGGTGGTACACTCCCTCTCTCTGCTATAGGTACTCAGTTTTTTTCTGGCTAGTCAGGAGTAAGGACCTAGTTCCTTGCTGGGATCTCTGTTCCTGGCAAATTTTTTGGATAGAAAATTTTTTCTCCTGTTTTTTTCCTGTGAGATCTATAATCAACTGTCGAACTGGGCGATGGGCTAGATAATCTAGATCCAGTGGTTACCCCAGTCTGGCCAGTGAGTGTGCGCAGATCCCGGCTCCGCACTAGGTCGGACGGGACATAGCCCCACCGGACAGGGGCTGGCCTGTGAATTAAACGCCTCAAGAGGTCGCATACGACCGCCGGGTCTTGACCCAAGTCGCAACATTCCTCCTGGCAAGTAGCCCCCCATTTAGATGGCGAGGGGTTCTGCCCGCCTGATTCCTGGTATGGTGAGTAGCTGTCCCCCCTTTCCCCTGGAGGGATTTCGGGTGGACATGGGCCCCTCCTTGGGACGGTCGGACCCCCTGGTTTCCCTCCTTCCTGTCAGGCACCCCCTTTTCATCTTTCCCTCATCCTACCCCCCCTCTCCACTTATACTGGGGCTGTGTGGGTGGTCTAGTCCACCTCCTGGGGTGGGGGCGATGGGGGCCGGGGGGGGGGGTGCGCTGCGGGCGACTGGATGATCGGCTGTGCGGGGGGGGTTGTACCTGGTGGGGGCTACTGCCAGAGCCCCCCATCCTGCCTGGGCCTGTCCTTGAGGCCTAGGGATCCCTCCTGGGTCCCTGGGAGACTTGTAGTGCCGCACCAGGCCATCATTTTGGTGTAGCCAGTGTGTTGCTATGCACAGCGGCCATGTTTGGGTAGTTCGGTGTCCATTTTGCAGTGGTTTGCCATTGAAAATAGTGGTGGACAGTGGAGCCCTGTGAGCAGCGATTTCAGCAGTGGGAGCCCCTCCTCATCCCCTGGTGCTGACTCCTGGATCCTGTCACTTCCTGATCCTTGTACGTGTAGTGCAGATTATCCTGGTGGCTGCAGGTGCCTGTTTATGCTGTGTGGTGAGTCTGGTGGGGATTTCTCCCTCTCTGCTGAGGATCGCTTGGTGCTTATGCCTGGCAACCAGGTGGTGCTGCCAGCGCAATGGGGGTTGTCCCTTTGCAGTGTTTTACACTTTTTGTGGGGTCCCCCTGGTGACTCATGGAGTCTTTGGAGCACATATCCCCACCTGGCCCCCTCTCTGAGGCTGCAGGGCCCTCTGGGTCCCAACCATCCATCGATGCACTGACAGCAGTCCTGGAGTCTTTTGTATCCCGGTGGAGGTGGCTTTCGGGCGATGGGCTAGCAAAAAGCGCCGCCCACCTTCCCTTGCCTCATCTGTCTCATCAGATCCCGAGTCTGATTTGGCCTTCGCGGACGTAGGTTACCCTGCTGGGTCTGTGCGACCTGATTGTATCTGTGCACGAGACCTCGAAGATGAAGGACGCAGCTGCAGCTGTGACAGAGGCGTAGGCTCCCTTTGACACTCACAAGCCATCCAGAGCAGCAAAGGTGTTTCCTTTCCCTGCCTATTTTGACAGAATTGTCGCTAAAGAGTGGGGACAACCAAAGCGTCCCCTTGTGGTCCCTATGCGATTTACTAGGTGTTACCCCTATGAGGAGTCCCTTATTAAGAAGTGGGCTGTTCCACAGGTGGTGGACCCTCTGGTTTTACAGATTGAACAAGGCAACCATGATTCCAGTTGAAGAGTCCCTGACCTTTAAGGATCTGGCTGACAGGAAGGCGGAGGGTGTGGCCCGCAATATGTGCACTTTGTCTGGTTCGGCACTCAGGCCGGTATTCACCATTGCCCTGGTGTCACAAACTCTGACTGAGTGGGCTAAGCTTTCATGCTGTGACCTGGAGAGAGAACAGCTCCCCCTACCTTTGCTGAGCTGGCGGACCAGCTGGCCCAGGGGCTGCAGTTTATCTGTAATGCCTCTTTGGATGCG
Organism: Pelophylax lessonae; assembly: GCF_965119305.1. Lineage (NCBI taxonomy): Eukaryota > Metazoa > Chordata > Amphibia > Anura > Ranidae > Pelophylax > Pelophylax lessonae. The sequence continues at coordinate 69,470,286 of NC_138773.1, read as the reverse complement.
GCTCCCCTAGTGGCTCGGCTCTCTGTTTGGGCAGTGGTCCTTAAATGTTGGTCTGTGGACCAGACTTCTAAAAAGGCCTTGACTGATCTCTCCTTTCAAGGGGGTCGTCTGTTTGGGGCTACCCTGGATGACATCATCAAAGGTCTCACAGGGGAAAAGAGTACTTTTCTTCCGCAGGCTACTAAGGGCAAGGAACCTCGTCGTAGACGTAGGCCCTCCTTCTCGGTTCATAAGAAAATTTTTCGTCCCTCTGGGTCAACTGACAAGGGCTCAGAGCATTTCAGGACCTTGGAGGATTCAAACAAACCTGGTCTGGCAAGCCGAGAGCAGGCTTCTCCAGGCCCACAGACAGGGCTCCTTCAGCATGAAGGTGCGACCTCACACGTAATCCGGGGTAGGGGGACTTCTTCGCTGGTTTCTGGACCTGTGGACTTTCCTGGTATAAAACAAAACAAGTGGGTCATTCGGTCCGGCTACAAGATCGAGTTTTCCCCTCAAGGTTCTTCCTGTTTGGGGCAGTACAAGACCTGTTGCTTCAAGGGGTGATTGTCCCGGTTCCGACTTCAGGAACATTTTCAGGGTTTTTACTCAAATCTGTTTACAGTTCCCAGGAAGGAAGGCAAGGTGCGTCTAATTCTGGACCTCACCATTCGCACGGTGGTGGCATCCCTGCATCAGGGGGATCTTCTTGCCTCTGTCAACATCAAGGATTCTTACCTTCACATTCCATTAACCAGCACTTCCCCTGCTTTGCTGTGGGAGGGAAGCATTATCAGTTTGTGGCGTTACCTTCTAGTCTCGAGGGTAACGCCATTCTTGACTTGCCTCTTCACAAAAGTGTTAGTCCCGGTGCTAGCATTGTTACGCTATCGGAGGATCGCGGTACTGTCCTACTTGGATGACCTCCTTCTGTGAGCGGAGTCCCATACTGCTCTGATGTAAAACTTGGAAATTACCATACGAACTTTGAGGGAGTTTAGCTTGATCCTGATTTTTCAGAAGTCTGCTCTGGTTCCGTCCAAAAGCTGGACTATCTGGGTCTGACTCTGGAATCGGCTGTAGCCAGAGTGCTCCTTTCTCTGGACAAACTCCAGAAATTGCAGGCTGAAATTCATCTCCTGCTGTTCAGCAGATGGTCATCCCTCCAGACTTGCATGCGGATGCTAGGACTGGTGTCTACCTTCGAGGCGGTTCTGTTTGTACAGTTCCATACGAGGTCCCTGCAAGGGTGATTGTGGCCAAATGGGACAAGACTCTGCAGTCTCTGGATAATCAGATGCGGCTGAGCCGGGGAACGAAGGAGTTCCTGATATGTTGGCTTCATTCTCTGGCCCTGGGCAAATCCTTCCTCCCCTTGTATTGGACAGTGGTCACCACGGATGCCAGCCTGTCCGGCTGGGGAGGCATCCTCGGCAACAATTTCTGCTCAGGGGATCTGGACACTGGAATAGACCAGACTACCCATTGATGTCTTGGAACTCTGAGTGATCAGACTGTGCCTGGTCCATTGGACGGATCATCTTCAGGGATGTCAAGTGCGCATTCAATCGGACCATGCTACGGCCATGGCTTATGTCAATCACCAAGGGGGCACATAAAATGTCCTGGCGGCTCTGGAGTGGCTCCCTTATCCAGAGGTGTTTCATCAGTTGTGTCTCCGGTGGGGCATCCCTGAGGTGTCGGCGTGATGTCTAAACAGAAAGATGCAGAGGTTTGCGGCTCACCGGATCCTCTGGCGGACGCCACAGACGCACTGGTGGCCCGTGGGGTTAGTATCGTCTGATTTACGCCTTCCCTCATCTCAAGCGTCTGCCAAGACTTCTACGCAGGATCGAGGCAGAAGGGATTCCGGTCATCTTAGTGGCTCTGGACTAGCCTCGCCCGGCTTAGTATGCCAATCTGGTGCCGCTGGTCGCCAACGCTCCTTGGAAGCTTCCTCTCAGGGAGGATCTGCTGTCCCATCCTGCTTTACAATCGCTGGCTTTGACCCCTTGGCTGTTGAATGCCAGGTGCTGATGGATAGAGGTTTATCTGGGTCGGTGATTCCAGCACTGTTAAAAGCTAGTAAATCTACTTCTGGGAAGATCTATTATCATATGGAAGACATACATTGCGTGGTGCGAGTCTCTTGAGGTTCATCCTCGCTCCTTCTCGGTGGCTCCGACATTGACCTTCCTTCAACAGGGGGCTGAAAAGAAAATTGGCCTTGAGTACCATCAAGGGCAAGGTGTCGGCTTTGACGGTCTTCTTCCAACAACCCTTGGCCACACATTCCCTTGTGCGTACCTTTCTTCAAGATGTCCGACATTTGGTTCCTCCAGTGCGATCTCCGTTGCCTCTGAAAATGTCGCTATATTTACTCTCCTGCCCTGTGCAATAAGTCTCAACGTGGTCTCAAACTCCTATCCTGACATATTACTGCATGTGGATAATGTGATCATCGCTGCCCTCAAAAGACTGGGCACATGCGATATGACTGTAAGTATAGGAAACAAAGAAGGCGCGTGGGCCTAGCGCATTATCCTCAAAATATGTTTTATTAAATGGTATAAAACAGAGGTGAATTTACTCCCAAACCAATGCTTGCTTCATAGCTTAGACATACCATCATCTGCTTAAGTCCATATACGTAAATTCACAATGCTCGTAGACACATCGGCTAACGTGTTTCGAGGTTACACTCTTCTTCAAAACCTGATAAGAGAAAGACACCCCCTGGACTGACTGCCTAGAGCATTTCTGACACCCGCTGAGTGTGTGTATCGTAAGTGCTCTAGGCAGTCACTCCAGGGGGTGTCCTTCTCTTAGCAGGCTCTGAAGAAGAGGGTAACCTTAAAACGCGTTAACTGATGTGTCTATGAATATTGTGAATTTACGTATATGGACTTAAGGAATTGATGTTATGTCTAAGCTATGATGCAAGCATTGGTTCTTAAACCATTTAAAAAACATGTTTTGAGGATAATGCGCTAGGCTCAATTGCCTTCTTTGTTTCCTATACCTACGATCTCCGTTGCTGCCTTGGGACCTCAATTTGGTGCTTTCAGTCCTCTAGAAGCCTCCCTTTGAGAACCTTTGGGAGATTTCTTTGCTTACGCTGTCTCAGAAGGTGGCTTTTTTGGTGGCTTTCCCCTCTGCTCACAGGGTGTGGTAACTGGTGGAATTATCCAGTCGTTCCCCTTACTGGTGATTCACAGAGATAAGGTGGTTCTTCGCCCCTGTCCATCGTTCCTCCCAAAGGTTGTCTCTGATTTTCATTTGAATACAGAGTCTTTTAGGAACTCAGACTCTTTGTGCTCACGGGTGGACCTCAGGAAGGGGTTGTCTGCTTCCTCTGCTACCATTTCCAGATGGATCAGACAGATGGGTATTCAGGTTTATTCCATCAGGGGTCAGGTTCCTTCTTTCCCTGTCAAGGCGCACTCTACTTGGACACTTAGTGCCTCCTGGGCCTTCCGTCATCAGGCTTCAGTGATGCAGGATTGAAAGGCGGCCACCTGGTCATCGGTGCACACTTTCACAAAGTTGTGTGAAGTGGATGTGCTGGCTTCTGCGGATGCTTCTTTTGGCCACAAGGTTTTGCAGGCTGCTGTTTAGAGGACTTGATCCTCTTTGAGGGTGTATTGTTTTTTTCAGGTGGGCTCCAGTTGTTTTGGTTGAGCTCCTGTTGCTTGGTTGGCTACTGTTTAGCCTGGGGAATTTTTTTGCTGTTCCCAACCCTCATGTTTAACATTGGTTTGGGATGTCCCAACAGTTATGAAGATCAGGAGCTGTGTCCGTCAATGAGCGAGAGAGAAAATGGGATTTTTGACTTACCATAAAATCCATTTCTTTGATGTTCATTGACGAACACAGCAACCCCTTCCCCGTGGAGTTGTACTTCCTGACACTGCTTGTAACAAAACTACCTGAGTACCTAAGCTTCGCATAGGCGTAGCCTGATTCTTTTTCTGCCTAGTGTCCTACTCCTGTAGGGGGTAGTATGCCTAGTGCCCTACTCCTGTAGGGGGCAATGGGTATAAAGATCAGGAGCTGTGTCCGTCAATGAACATCAGAGAAATGGATTTTACGGTAAGTCAAAAATCCCATTATTTTTTACTTTCTGCTAGAAAATATATCAAATGAAAAAACTGGAAAAAATCAAAATGTCTTCATAAATTTAGGTCAATATGTATTCTGCTACATATTTTTGGTTAAAAAAATCCCAAAAAGCGTATCTGGTTTGATTTGCGCAAAAGCTTTGCAGGGACACAAACTCCAACCTTTCCCTCCTGTCAGAACGGCAATCTGCCTTGTGTACATAGGCAGATCTCAGTTCTGTCTCTCTGCCTGACGATCGTTGGGTGCTGGAAAACATTGAGTACCCTGCACACCCGCTGATTGGCTTCCACTGGGTGCAATCACAGTGCAAGTGAGTCGTCGCCGGTGCCCCCCCCCCATATATATATATATATATATATATATATATATATATATACGTGACTAGGGATGCACCGATCCGATATTCGGATCGGATATCAGCGCTGATCTGGCCATTTTAGATGGATCGGGGGATCGGTAACATTAACCGATCCACTGGCCGATACGTTTTTTGCTTGGTAACGGCTCAGCCATCCCTTACTAGGTGCAGTAGTAGTATGGGATGGGAGCCGCTACTTCCTGTATAGGTCCGGCTCACAGGCGGAGTGATATCAGATGCACTCCGCCTGTGAATGGAGGAGCTGTACACATGAAGCAGCGGCTTTGCTCTGTACTGCAGCCGCTTGCTTTGTGTGTAGCTCCGGATTGGTTCCGGTATCGGTATCGCCGATTTCACAACGCCAGATATCGGTATGGGTATCAGGTCCAAAAAAGTCGGATCGGTGCATCCCTATACGTGGCCTGGCACACAGGTGCCGCCATGTAGCAGAAAAACTGCTATAGGGCAGACCTAAAGTGATTAATATGGCCACCTATTGCTGTATTAGGTCTATAATGTCAAGAGCATTCCTGCCCCTTTGTGTTCCTGCAGCTGTGGGGCAGGGAATGTCCTTACTGCAGCTCATTGGTCCAAGAACAACAGCTGCCTTCTGGGTTCAGCCGAACCAAACTTCAGATCGAAACCTAAGTTCATCCCTACCTCTGACATCACATCCAAGATGGCACCTAGTAGCAGTCTTGGGGTTTTGGATGTCTATACAAGGGAGGCTCTTCTTTTACAATACATTTTATTGAATCTTTTAAAGTATAAGAAACACAATACAGAGGTAGAGAAAATCAGGGATGCCATTACAATCACATATTAAATCAAAAATGGGTTCAAGCATACCTCTCAACTTTCTGAGGAGGTAAAGAGGGACACCTATTAGCAAACAGTATGTAGACAAAGGACACATCCCCATTACATGGAGAATTAATACACAAAAACTAATTGGGGAAACCCACAAGAGTCTTTTTTTACCAATACTACTTTATACTGGCTTTAGACATTTACAAATATTTTTCATTTTTTGCTATGATCACATTCTACTAACTACAGGCTTGGACTAAATGCTAAAAGGAGTCAGTGGCTACGGAGGAACATGTCTAGGCTCCCTAAAGCCTGACATGATGGCCATTGTCTTGCCATGTGGTTAGTTGGAGACCAGAAGTTTTAATTTTGTTTTTACACCCAACATTCATGCACCACTGATGAAGCCTCTTGTAATGAGGTGAAACATGTTGAGTAATTTTAGCACATGAAACAGCAATTTGTAATTATTGGGGAAGTGCCTGTACCTGGTAACAGAGACTCTTTGGCGGCTGAGGAATAGTGTACATATAAGTTAAGGACCGCGACCAGACTTGAAAACAGAATCTGTGGTTTGCCGGGCTTTAGGGAGCATAGACAAGCACTTCACTAGTCATTGACTCCACTGAAAACAAAATATAAGCCAATTAAACTTCAAGTCAAATTCAGAAATGTATTTTTAAATGCACACAGGAGATATGGCTTTTGTTTTTCACCCTTGCACTCCCCGGGTGCATTAGTCAGCTCTATACATAATTTTCTTAATCACCAGTAAGCTAAAGTTCTGGGAACACCTAACTCCCAAAATGGTAGCTCTAGAAGCCAGGGATTCCCGACTCTGCTATCTCTACTGGGATTTCTGCAGGAAATATAACATGCAGAGAGACAAAGTTATCATGGATAAAGAATAGACAGAACAGACTGAATCTGTACTCGGCGACCCTGGTGTTGCCATGGTTGCAAGGAAACCACCTTTGAATCTTTTCTCTATTTATAGAAAATCTTAGCTGTCATCAGAATGAAACATAAATACTATTTACCAATATTATACTATTTTTTTTTTTTTACATAGGTGTTTTCCTTTCAGCAGGAATGCTAATTGCATTCCCAGATAAACAGATAACCACCAGAGGGAGCTCTCACAAATCCTTCTATGGAATAAGCAATAATCAAAATGTGAAAAACAACAAAAAATTAAAAATCAGGAAGTTGTTAAAAAAAACATTATTTTTGGGGCAAATGTTACAGAGATAAGTCCATACATCTATATACCAAAAGCCTAGTTCATTCCGATGACCGCTGGTTTGTTTAAAGTAAGCACAGGCTCTCTGGCGCGGCGGCCCTTTAGTAAATCACCTACTAATATTTCTATATAATCTCAGATGAAGAGCTATGATAACAGATGGGACGAGATCTGTCAAGCTGTACGAGGAAGCGCTACAAATCCTATATTATTCTATAGAGCGTGCTTAGCAGGAGGAGAGATTTTATAGCTGCTCTGATAAACTGGGTCTCCGCTATCTGAGAGGCTTTTTGGTCACATGATCTATTTAGGCCATAAAACGCCAAACCTTATTACCCTTTGATTTATCTAGGCTGCGGAACGATGGATGTATAACAGCGTGTTCTGTACACTCAGAATACATTATGCGCTGAAAGCGTACACTTGTAAGACGCTGCAAGATGTGCTTTCAGAAGAATGAGACAAAATGTACTGCACTCTACCGTGATTGAACGCCAAACACTAAGAATACGCTGAACGAATGCGTTGAGTGCCTGCCATCTATGAAACTTCTCATTATACAGGCAGTGTATAAATCTACATGAATGTCTAAACATAGGTTACATCAACCACGTCTCCCAGAGGTATACCTACAGCATAAGAAATGTTCGAGGAAATGCCCTAATAAGTGCCCGTTGAGATTACTCCAGCTGAGATAACCTGGCGAGAAGAAGACATGTAGTACCCCCCTTACAGTCTAAACATTCACATTCACACCTTTTAAAAATTGCTAATTTACAGGCTGAAATTTCATACAGAAGATCTATCAGCAGTCATATTACAGGTACTATTTAGGATCATTTAATCCTTTCACTGTTAGAGACGTTTTTGGGTTTGCCGCACACTTTTAAAAAAATTATGATAATTAGTTGTAACCCTCAAATGTTATATCAATTTTTCAAAGCAGAGACCCTGGAGAATAAAATGGTGGTGATTACAATTTTTTACGCCACATAATATTTGCACAACATTTTATCAAGTGCAAAATGTTATTAAAAAAATACACTAAAGTTATTTTTTTAGAGCACACAATCGCAATATATTACTCAATTTGGTCAAATATAAAAAATGAGGTTGTGCGGAGTAAACAGACACCCAACACGTCAAGCTTTACCATTGTAAAATTTGTAAAATTAACATTTTGGCACAATAGAAAATATGAGGCTTAGTAAACAGAAACCCAACAAGTCGAGCTTTAAAGGATAGGTTCACTTTTCGGAAAAAAATTATAAATGAAAACTTTATTGCAGGTAAAAAAAAAATGTGCATTTATTTATTTTGGAGCCTGAAAAGCATTGCACTAGTGATATATTTCAAGCATTTCTGTCTTTTAATTTTGATGATTATGGCTCACAGCTAGTGAGAACCCAAAATTCAGTATCTCAGAAAATTTGAATATTAAATAAGACCAATAAAAAAATAGGATTTTAAATACAGAAATGTTGACTTTCTAAAAAGAATGTGCATGTACAGTATAGTATGCACACAATGCTTGGTCGGGGCTCCTTTGGCATGAATTACTGCATCAATGCGACGTGGCATTGAGGCGATCAGCCTGTGTGGCATTGCTGAGGTGTTATGGAAGCCCAGGTTGCTGTGGCTTCCAGCTCATCTGCATTGTTGAGTCTGGTGTCTCCCACCTTCCTCTATGGGGTTTAGATCGGGCGAGTTTTCTGGCCAATCAAGCAGGGATACCATGATCATTAAACCAGGTACTGGTACTTTTGGCAGTGTGGGCAGGTGCCAATTCCTGCTGGGAAATAAAATCAGCATCTCCATAAAGCTGGTCAGCAGAGGGAAGCATGAAGTGCTCTAGAATTTCATGGCAGAGGGCTGCGTTGACTTTGGACTTGATAAAACACAGTGGACCAACACCAGCAGAGGACATGGTGCCCCAAATCATCACTGACTGTGGAAACTTCACACTGGACCTCCTGCAACTTGGATTTTGTGCCTCTCCACTCCTCCTCCAGACTCTTGGACTTTGATTTCCAAATGAAATGCAACATTTTCCACAGTCCGTCATGATTTGAGGAGCCATGTCATCCACTGGTGGTGGCCCACTATGTTTTATTAGGTCTGAAGTCAGCGCAGCTCTCTAATAGGAAATTCTGGAGCACTCCATTCTCCCCCCTGCTGACCAGCTTTATGGAGATGCTGATTTAATTTTCCAGCAGGACTTGGCACCTGCCCACACTGCCAAAACTACCAATACCTGGTTTTGTAGCAGCAAACAGTTTTTGGAAACCAGAAATGGAGTCCGGACGCAAAATTCAGGAAAACAAACCTTTTTATTCACTAGCCGAAGAAGACTTAGCAACGACTCAAGTCAGTTTGCCAAGTCCCCAAATAAGCGTGTACATCACATATATATCAGCAGTTACGTCACAGATACATATTTTCCTAACTAGTTTGAAAAGCAGTACAGATGTTCCCTGTAACTTATCTATGGCAATTAACATTCCCGGTTTCACACTTATCTGTATTCTCCTTAGTTACTGGAGAACAGAGAGAAGGAGATAGAGAGGGGGGGTCTAAACTATGCAGCTTGACTATTTTTTTTCCTTGTAGTACTACAGGGATCGTCAGAATCAACTATTTTGTTTTGCTAATTATCCACCATTTTAGAAGGCTTTCCAGGTGATGCCACAGTTTAATAATCATGGTATCACTGTGCTTGATTGGCCAGCAAACTTGCCTGACCTAAACCCCATAGAGAATCTGTGGGGTTTTGTCAAGAGGAAGATGAGAGACACCAGTCCCAACAATGCAGATGAGCTGAAAGCTGCTATCAAAGCAACTTGGGCTTCCATAACACCTTAGCAGTGCCACAGGCTGATCGCCTCCATGCCACACTGCATTGGTGCAGTAATTCATCCAAAAGGAGCCCCAACCAAGGATTGCGTGCATACTTAATACTATACTGTACATGGACATACTTTTCAGTAAGCCAACAATTCTGTATTAAAATTCCTTTTTTTTTATTGGTCATGTGTAATATTCAAATTTTCTGAGATACTAAATGTTGGGTTTTCACTAGCTGTAAGCCATAATCATCAAAAATAAAAGAGTTTATATCTTTTATTTTTGATTATTTTTTTTTTAAATAAAAGAAAGATATCACTCTGTGTGTAACACATCTATATAAAATCTATGAGTTTCACTTTTTGAATTGAATTACTGAAATAAATTATCTTTTTTGATGATATTCTAATTTTATAAGATGCACCTGTATGATCTTTGTGGTAACTGGGGGAGTGGCAGGGACGTTTCCTTTAGCCCCGTACACACGTACCGATTGTCGGCCGTAAATATTCGATCGGCCGATTGTCGGCTTGTTAGTATGATGCACTCCGACTTTTCGGCCGAACAAAATCTTGTGTGCAGACTTCAAAATTTTTGTTGGCCGTCACCAGAACGGCCGATTGTTTGCCAGTCAGTACAGAATTTGGCCGACAAACAGCAGATTAGCAAGACTGGGCATGCTCAGAAAAGAAAAAACACACAGAAAGTTAACCATCACATGACATCACTTCTGCAGTCGGCTGTTGTTGGCCGACAAAATTCATGTGCAGTCTTTAGCACTTTTCAGCCGACAGGACAGCACCGGAGAAAAGACGGCCGATCGTTTGGCCGACATTCGGTATGTGTGTACGGGGCTTTTGCCTACATACTGTGTGCTAAAAGGTGTCCCTGGGTTGAAGGGAGAGAGACCAGAAAACATCTCCCATACTAGAATGAACACACGCATGCATAAGTCATTTCCAGGTTTAGCTGTCACTTTTCCCGGGTGCTGTGGTCAGGGAAGAAGCTAATGGAATGAAATCTGTGCTCCATTTGTGTAAGTGGTGTGCAAAATGCTATCACATAATAAGTAAAAAAAATATGCAACTATTAAAGTTATATCTAAGCACTTACAGTGATTTTAAACGATTGTGAAACAACTTATTCAGTTTAAAATAGAAATGAAAGGCAAAACATTTTTGTATAGATTTAAAAATACATTATAAATGCCTTTTCCTCCATGGCAGCATACGTATGGGTTAACCCCGCCTCCTCTCCACTCCTATAGGACCCCATTCCCATTAATTTTTGCTCAGAGCCAGAAACCGCTTTCCTTTTTTGTCCTCCTCCAAAGGACCAAAATGGTTAAAGTCTTACCTTGGATAAAATATCCACGATCGAAGCCTGGTTGTTCCGCAAGCTGTGTCCCGGAAGATGTGTGGAGTCTCTTGCAGTCCTCAGCTATTAGTGGGATGGAGAAGGGCGATGGATTCGGTACCTTGTGGAATCTCCAGCAGTCCCCAACTATTAGCGGGGTGGGGAAGAGTGATGGATGCGGTGCCATGAAGAGCTTAAGCCTGGCCATTGTCAGGCAAAGCGGCCGTACAGTCTAAGAGCCTAGCTATTAGTAGGGGGCCATAAACGCCCTGGGTCTGTGCAGCAGTTTCTTCTGTATCCAGGCCGGGTCATGCGGGATGCCATGCACGGTGATGTATACTTTTATATTGCATATTCCATGGCAGCAGTTTTTGTGTGTTTGTCTGTTTTCTTCCCTGGCTCTAATGTTTTCCAGCCAATGGCAGCTGGAGCACATTTGCATTCCAAGCCGCTGCTCTCTCTTCTGGCCTGGGGTCCCTGGGGTAGTCCTGCCCAGGGACTCAGCGCATGCGCACTCTGGGCGGGAGCCATCCATGTCTAGCACAGTGGTGTCTGATTCTTGAGATTGGCAGTCCTCAGGTGCTCCTCCAGAGTCATCTTTGCTCTCATAAATACTAGGAGAGTGAACACAAAGTCAAGGGGGAACCTGGTCAAAGTTTAGCCCCGTACACACGCACAGATTGTTGGCCGTAAATTGTTGGCCAACGTCCGATCTGCCGATTGTAGGCTTGTTAGTATGATGCTTCTGACAACCAACTGCGAATTTTCGGCCGAAAAAAATCTGGTGTGCATGCTATAAAATTTTTGTTGGCCAACAAAAAACGGCCGATTGTTCCTCAGTCAGTACAGATTTCGGCAGACAAAAATCAGATGAGCAAGACTGGGCATGCTCAGAGAAGTAAAAACACAGGGAAAGTCAACCATCACATGACATCACTTCTGAAGTTGGTTTTTGTTGGCCAACAAAAGTCCAGTGCAAGTCTAGAGCACATTTCAACCAACAAACAACACTGGACAAAAGTTGGCCGATCAGTTGGCCAACAATCTGTGCGTGTGTATGGGGCTTTTGTGCAACACATGTCTGCTGCTGATGGATCATGTAATGATCCTGAAGTTCAAAATATTCTGAGCTTCCTCCAGTCAGATTAAATTTGGCCCTATTGGTCAGCTCCCTCAGAGTGCAATTGTCAGCTTTATCGGCCTTTACAAGTGTATCCAGATCTAGGCATTTTTTTCCTGCCTGACAATTCTTTAAGGGAGCAAATAGGCTTGGACCTCGGAGTAAGCAGAGGCTTCCCAAATGGAACCTCCCTCTTGTTTTATGACTCCCTCTTGGGAAGTGGAGCGGAGTGTTCTAGGGCTGTTTCTGTTAGAGACCTGTGTCAAGTTCGCCTTTCTTCATGTCGGCATAAAAAGCCTCAGATACTGAAGCATCAGTCATGGAAAACCTGTCTTAATATTTTTTCCAGAGCGAGTGGTGCTGTTAGCTATGCTTGACTCAATTTCCAAGGATGCATCTGTTTTTCATTGGAACCAAGAAACTGTCCTGCCAACCTTAGTACTAACACGCGTTCTTAGACATGGGAGAGGTTGTGTTGTGGCTTGGTTTGTTAAAGCGCCTATCTAGTAAACGGGGAATCCTGAGTTTTACTCTCAGCAGTGCCTTTTGTTTTACAAAACAGTAATCTGACTTCTGCGCTACTATGAGAGACTTAGCGAGTGTAAGGCTGCATTCACATGTCAGCTTATAATCGCGGGCAGAACCGCCGCGGTTCCGCCCGCGATTCGGAGATTTATTGCAAATCGCGGGACGCCTAGCGTTGCCCGTTGATTTGCAATAGCCCCCCAAACGCCGAGCGATGTTGCCGCGATTTACGCCCGCCGAATCGCGGCAACATCGCGCAAACAAAATCGCGGGACGCAATACGCTCCAAAAAAGTACAAGAGCTTCTTTGGAGCGTATTGCGTCCCGCGATTTTGTTTGCGCGATGTTGCCGCGATTCGGCGGGCGTAAATCGCGGCAACATCGCTCGGCGTTTGGGGGGCTATTGCAAATCAACGGGCAACGCTAGGCGTCCCGCGATTTGCAATAAATCTCCGAATCGCGGGCGGAACCGCGGCGGTTCTGCCCGCGATTATGCGATTATAAGCTGACATGTGAATGCAGCCTAAAACAAATGTGAAATAACAAAAAAAAAAAAAACACCTGTGTCAAAGTGTATATGAGGTTGCTGCTTTATACACCAATAGTGTTCCCACATGAACTATGTAAAAGATTAACTTTTCTTTGGTTCTAGCAATCTCTCAGATATTATTAAGTTATATCTACAAGCTACAGCTTCCTTTAGGCTTTTAGAACGCCTGTTCATTCTTTTTGCCAGGAAGAGCAATGGGAAACGTGCCTCATCTAGGACGATTGTGACATTGGTTGTCAAGGCCTTCCGACAGGCTCACAGAGCTGAGGGCTTGGCTCTTGCCTGCCCGTAGGGTGCTATTTAGTTCCCATACATATGCTGCCATGGAGTCTTTCTGGAAAACTGAAAATTTCCTTACCGTACTTACCGTAATACTTACTGTAATTTTCCTTTAATGATGGTAGCAGGAGTTCTCTTCCAGTGTCATAAGTAGGCTAGTTATGGAACGCGGCCTCTGGCTCTGAGCAAACGTTTATGGGAGTGGGGTCCTATAGCAGTGGAGAGGAGGCGGGGTTAACCCATACGTATGCTGCCATGGAGTCCATCAGGAAAGGAAAATTACGGTAAGTATTTAGGAGGGACTACAGGAGGGAGTACAGCAGGTCTGTCCCCCCTTACATCCTCCTCCAGAGTGCACCCTAAGTGCCTCCAGAGTAGGGATCGACCGATTATCGGGAAGGCCGATATATCGAGGGCCGATACGCACTTTCCCCGATATATCTGAATCGGCCCCGGAAGTTACCGATATTGCCGATATTGTGCGCAGCGCACACGTGACGTCATTGCGTGTGTTGCTTCACGTGTCTCAGCGCGCTGGGCCTATAATTTGACACGTTCTGCCTTCTAAGACTGCCTCCCATGCCTCAGAGAGCCTCAGACAGTGTGTGCAGCTGCAGTCCAGTCAGGGTGCCAGCCAGCCAATCCCCCCCCCCCCCCAACGGGCCCTGGCCTCAGCCACCCACCACAGGGTGCCAGCCAGCCACCCACCACAGGGTGCCAGCCAGCCACAGCAGGGTGCCAGCCGTCAGCCATCAACCCACAAAAGGGTGCCAGGCCAGCATCCAGCCACCCACCCCACAACAGGGTGCCAGCAGCCAGCCACCCACCCCTCAACAGGGTTCCAGCAAGCCAACCACCCACAGGGTGACACCAAGCCAGCCACCCACCACAGTGTTCCAGCAAGCCAGCCACCCACAACAGGGTGACATCAAGCCAGCCACCCACAACAGGGTGACACCAAGCCAGCCACCCACAACAGGGTGACACCAAGCCAGCCGCCCACCACAGTGTTCCAGCAAGCCAGCCACCCACAACAGGGTGACACCAAGCCAGCCACCCACCACAGTGTTCCAGCAAGCCAGCCACCCACAACAGTGTGACACCAAGCCAGCCACTGCCACAGTGTTCCAGCAAGCCAGCCACCCACAACAGGGTGACAGCAGCCAGCCACCCCACAACAGGGTGCCAGCAAGCCACCTACACTGCCAGGCGTCAGCCAATGACCCACAACAGGGTGACAGCAAGCCACCCACAGCAGGGCAGGGTGCCAGCAGCCAGCCAGTCATTTTTTTAACCTTATTGTCTCTTTAAAAATTGCAGTGGAGATGGATGAGGACAGAAAAAGTAAAAGTGTGGTTTGGGACTATTTCTCGTCTCAACCATCTCCAGGAAAAGCAGCAGTGTGCAACACATGCACAAACAATATAAGCATGGGATCAGTAACTGCAAAAAACAAAAATATATTAAATCTTTGGGCCCATCTAAGAGTTCATTATATTGAATTATATAATGCATCACAGAAAAAACATATGAATATCAATGTGATTTTGAAATACCTCCTCCACTATCCCAGGCAACAATGACAGATATGTTTCAGGAAAAAAAACAGGTGTCACTGTCTAGATTCAGATGGAAGATCCCAACTTCTGGACAGAGTAATCACAGAGATGATGGTCACTCACTGATAACCAGCCATTTACAATGGTGTCTGACTCAGGATTTAAGCGGTTGATGTCCTAACTTGAGCCAAGGTACATACTGAAGAGTGAGAAGTATTATCGAACCGAAATTGTGGGAAAGATTCACCAAAAGGTCGTTGAGAAAGTAAAGGCTATGCTGCAACCAGAGAATGCTGGCAACTCACTCTCATTCAGGACTGACTGCTGGACAGGAGGAGGACAAACAGAGTCACTAATGAATCCTACATGCCACTTAATTGACAGCGGATGGACAAAAAGGTAGTTGGTCTTGACTACAAAAGTGATGCAAGGATCCCACACTGGGGAGTACAGAAGAGAAATGTTTCTAGGCATGCTTGAAGAATGGGGAATCACCAAAGACTGAGTAATGCTTGTGCTCCTTCGAGACAGCGGAGCAAACATGGAGAAAGAAATGAGGCTTGCTGATATGTCAGACCTCAGTGTCATGGCACACAACACCCTCCAACTTTCAAATGATGGTCTGTCAAGCCAGAGAGCTTTGATTGATATATGTTTTGAGAAGCATGAAGAGATTAAAAATGTTGTGCTGGCAAATCTTTTGAATCCTCGATACAAGAACCATGCTTTCTCTTCTGATGATGTATTGGCCAAGGCAAAACAATGGCTGACAGAAGGTATTCAACAGGAGGTGCAGGAGGTTCCTGCCGAAAAGACAAGTCCAGAACAGCATTTTTATAATCTGAAAGAGCAGCATGCTGCAACAACAGAAAATTGTCCATAAAGACGACAAGGAACATAAGAGAATCTTCTTCATCGTGGTCAAATTGATCATGACATTTTCAGTGTTTTATTGGGGCCTCATGCGGAGGATTTCTCTGAATCTGCACTAATGAGCCTGGATGATGAACTTCATCTCTATTTGAAGGAACCAGTAATTGACAGAAAAAGTGGTGATCCTCTTCAGTGGTGGAAAGAAAATGTGGCACGCTACAAAAGACTTGCTTCCAATGCTAGAAGATACCTCTCTCTCTCTCTGCTCCTCTGTCCTCCTCTCCTCCTGTACCAAGTGAGCATGTTAATGAAGTGGTAGCATTATATGAAAAAAACAGAAGTCATTTAACAGGTGAACATGAACATGCTGAAATGTTCTGCTTTCTGCAGTTAGTACCTTCAGGGGCTCCTTTACTTCCTCCAGAGTGCCCCCTTACATCCTTCTCAGTGCCTTTTTAGTATCTTCAGAGTGCCCCCTTACATCCTCCTCCAGAGTGCACCCTTAGTACAACTCTAAAGAGAGCCCTGAGGGGTGATGGGCATTAATCCATGCCATATCAATATTAGGAGGAGCAGAGCACACCGCCCACCTCATGGCCGCCCTATTCCAGTCCTGCTTGCCCTCTCCCTGCCAGAGCCCCAACATATGCCCGGTCCAGCCTGTGGTGTATGTCCCCATGTTATCTGTACCTGTGTGGATTACTGCAGCTCCTTGTAGGTGTCACTGCCTGCAGCACGTCCTCGGTCTTTGCAGTGAAGTGCAGGGAGGAAGGGGAGGAGGAGTTCCGGGACAGGAGTCTGGACACTGCATGCTACTCTAGGTTCAGCCTGACATCACTGGACCCGCTGCCTGACACTTGAGCAATAGCAGCAGTCGGCACTTCCGAGCTGACAGCTAGTGGGCTGACACACAGCGGGCATGCAGGGAGACTCTGTCTGGACAGTGAAAAGATCACACACACACCAGTTCCTGCTGCATGCTGCTGGGTGCCCAGAGAAGAAGGAGGTGCCAAAGTGGGTGGAAACAGCTGTGCAGCACTAGGCGCGAGCCTCACTGTCTGAGAGTCAGTGACGTCACTGGTTGCTAGACACCAGGCAGGGCCAGCCCTGGCAACCAGTTACAGAAATGTAGTTAGTAGGTTGGCTGCACTGGCTGTGTCCTCTCTTTCATTCCGGGTGACAGTATTCTCCCGGAATGAAGGAGCCCAGGACCAGGGACAGACATGTCAATTACGGGACAGTCCCGGGCAATCCTGGATACGTGGGCACCCTATCTCAGTCCTCTAGATGTCCTCAGTCTCATGTCCAGTATCATTCAACCCACTTCCTCTGACCAAAGGTTGTCCAGGACCTATCTCAGCTTGTGACTAGACAGTGAAAGGAGAAGCAGCACAGTGCTGTTTCTTTCTTTCACACTCCAGTCCTGCTATACAGGGACTGCAAGAGGTCAAATTCAGGTGCTTACAATGCTTGTATTTAAAAAAATAAAATGTAATATTGTGTTCATGACTACAGAGTTGCAATCATTTCTGATATTAGGACACATTCATTTGCTACATTAAAAAATATGTTTATTATTTTTGAAGAAGTGCATTCATCATAGTATTTTGTAAATCTGCCTGTTTTTATCACTGTGATAAGGTGTAAAATCACACCTTACTAAGAATTACCATGGTACCCCCATATACTGCTAATAAAAAAGGATTCTTAACCAGTTGCCGACCACCTGCCGCACATTTACTGCAAGGTAAGGTGGCTCGGCTGCGTGAACCGACGTAACTGTATGTTGGTCACGCGCGGGGCTAGAGGGAGCGTGCCTGCCATTCCTGTGATGGGTTGATTCGGTTCATAACCGACCAGTCATCAGGTCCAGGCCAATGATTAAAAATGTTGTGCTGGCATCAGGGCCATCTTTAACACGGGGCAAATGCCTTGGTCCCTGTCACTGTTTTGGAGCCGCCCTGCACCCCATGATGCCACTGTCCTTGAGGCAGTGGTAGTCCACATAAAGCAGGGGGCGGCCACAATGAGAGTGAGTGGAGCTGTCAAAATGAAGCACTGATGTTGGGGTGGGCAGGGCCAATGTGGGGCTCCGCCCTTTTGTCTCGTTTACTGTATAGACAAACAGCCGCTGGTCGGGGAGGAGGGTGGAAGGGGCAGGACCGATTGTAACTACTCTATGTGCATCCACAGTGGTGTATAATAAACCTGATTTATACACCACTGTGGGTGCACATACAGTAGTTACAAATGGTCCCGCTCCCTGCCACCTTCCTCCCCGGCCAGCAATGTATACACACCGCCGATGCTGGCTGGAACAAAGGGGCGGAAACCCGCATATGGACTCCTCCCATTCCCGACAATCACTGCTTCTATTTGACAGCTCCAATCACTCTCATTGTGGCTGCCCCCGGCTTGCCCACCAATCCCTGGCTGTGCTGGATAGATGTTACACTGCTGCATGTCCTGCTCGGCTGCACTCATTTATGTTCCAACTAATACGGCCATTGTTCCCTCGGCTCCTGTATACTGCTAATCAAGATTTTAAGATAAGTGTGCAATGTTTAACTAATTGGTGTCTTTGCAGTTTAACTAGTTGCTGTATAACCCTGTATAACGCATTCCTGAACCTTGCACCCCGTACAACGCACTCCTGAACCTTGCACCCCGTACAACGCACTCCTGAACCTTGCACCCCATACAACGCACTCCTAAACCTTGCACCCCATACAACGCACTCCGGAACCTTGCACCCCGTACAACGCACTTCTGAACCTTGCACCCCGTACAAAACACTCCTAAATCTTGCACTCCGTACAACGCACTCCTGAACCTTGCACCCTGTACAATGCACTCCTGAACCTTGCACCCCGTACAATGCATTCCTGAACCTTGCAATCTGTACGTAAAGCATTCCTGAACCTTGCATTCTGTACAACTCTGGGGGGTGGCTGTGTAATGCAAAAGGGGTCCAAAGGTCTGGGGAGGTGGCTGTGAAATGTAAAGGGGTCCAGAGGTGTGGAGGGCTGTGTAATGCAAAAGTGGTCCGGAGTTGTGGGGGGGGGCTGTGTAATGCAAAAGGGGTCCAGAGGTGTATGTGGGGGGCTGTGTAATGCAAAAGGGGTCCAGAGGTGTGGGGGTGCTATGTAATGTAAAGGGGTCCAGAGGTGTCGCCCCATCAAAATGCTCTAATTGGTGTTACACTCACCTTTAATTCAGCGCCGGCAAAGCTCCCTGGCGCTGATCTTCACGCCCCCTTCTGATGTCGGAAAGGTACGTCGTGGGATCAAACTGACCTTCGGGCTCAAGCCCCTGCTCTTTTTCCTACCTAGCAACACCCCTGCCTCCCACTAATACCAATGATGAGGCACTATTCCTCCCGCTAATACCAATGAGGGGGCACTATTTCTCCCACTAATACTAATGATGGGGCACTATTCCTCCCACTAATACCAATGATGAGGCACTATTCCTCCCACTCATACCAATGATGGGGCACTATTCCTATCGCTAATAACAATGAGGGGGGAGTATACCTCCAAATAATACCAATGATGAGGCACTATTCCTCCCACTAATACCAATGATGAGGAACTATTCCTCCCACTAATACAAATGATGAGGCACTATTCCCCCCACTAATACCAATGATGGGGCACTATTCCTCCCGCTAATACCAATGATGGGTCACTATTCCTCCCCCTAATACCAATGATGAGGCACTATTCCTCCCACTAATACCGATGATGAGGCACTATTCCTCCCACTAATACCAATGATGAGGCACTATTCCTCCCACTAATATGAATGATGGGGCACTATTCCTCCCGCTAATACCAATGATGGGGCACTATTCCTCCCCCTAATACCAATGATGAGGCACTATTCCTCCCACTAATACCGATGATGAGGCACTATTCCTCCCACTAATACCAATGATGAGGCACTATTCCTCCCACTAATATGAATGATGGGGCACTATTCCTCCCGCTAATACCAATGATGGGGCACTATTCCTCCCGCTAATACCAATGATGAGGCACTATTCTTCCCCCTAATACCAATGATGAGGCACTATTCCTCCCCCTAATACCAATGATGAGGCACTATTCCTCCCACTAATATAGATGATAAGAGAATATTTCTCCCACTAAAACCTATGATGGGGCACTATTCTTCCCCCTAATACCAATGATGGGACACTATTCCTCCCACTAATACTAATGATGGGGGACAATTCCTCCCACTAATACAAATGATGAGGCACTATTCCACCCACTAATACCAATGACGGGGCAATATTCCCCCCACCCATACCAATGCTGAGGCACTATTCCTTCCACTCATACCAAAGATGGGGCTCCGTACACGCATAAGCAAGCTTTAAAAGTTCCCTATCCAAGGGTGGAGACATGCAATAAACGTGAAAAAAAATGAAGTACATTTTCTCTTCTCCCTCTAAACTTTATTGGGTTTTACATAAAAGTGCTCATATACAGCACATACAGTCCGATGCGTTTTTAAATTCAACATAACTGCAGTAAGAAAGCATTTGCAAGAAACAAGTAGTGCTTTCATTTGTGTTTGCATTTCTCTGCATTGGAACGCACCACAGATTCACGCTCACACACCACAGATGCTCATGAACACACGCAGATGTATTTTAGCAACAATATTGTTTTTTAAATAAATGGAATTTAAACAAAAAAAAAAGAAAGGACTGAAAACGCATTGAAAATGCATGTAAACGTATGCAGAAATGCACAGTGAACACAGAAATTTCGGTGTAAATAAGACCTAAGCGTCAATTTGTAGGGTGCATGCACACCTGCAAATGCACCCTGCTTGCTATTAGATGCGAGAACCCCAGCCGGGTTCCCAGTTTTTAGCCGTGGGAGACAGCCCTATTGAATGCAATGGGAAGCTGCCGACTCCCACAGGTAATTGTGCCTACTTGCATATAATCTCATGTGATCACCTGCAAGTGATTGGCCCTGGACATAGACAGCCTGTGTCCAGGTGCATGTGAAATTACGCCCAGGTTCACACTGAGGTGGTTTCAAGCCAGCATTTTAGTCCGACTCCGGGGGCGATTTCACAGACATCTGTGCAGGTTCCTGAACAGATATCTATGGAAAATGGCTACCCCCTCCCCAAAGTCACCAAAGTAGTACAGAAACTAATATTGGGAAAAGGGGTGGCGCTGCAAAATCGGTGTCACACCGATTCAGACAGTGCAACTGCCGGCAAGTAGCTCTAATTTTACCTCTCAAATCGCATGTCAAACTGGACCAATGTGAACGTAGGCTAAATGTGAGTGCGCACGATTAGCAGTGGATCCTGGCAGCCTCCCATTGCTTTCAATGGGGAATCACCGGGAACCCCGCTGGGATGCTCGCATCTAATAGCAGGAAGACCTGCAAATGCGACCTTAAAGGCAGTGTAGACAACTCCTTACGAATAATGAAGGTTAAACATAAAACGAGGCATTCCTTTACAGTCTCTCATTTATAGATGTAGCCCTTTGTAGTTTATTGCCATTTCCCATTGTGTTTGGCCCCGAACACGGAACCTAGGCAATCTGCACATCTGAAAGAGCGGCCTCTCACGGTTACCCCGGCAACAGCATCAGATAACTAGCCACACGAGAGCGCAGCCCTTGTTCCCGCTATACAGGGAGCTGAGGATGGAGAAGTGAGCCCCCTTCCCTACCCCCACCCTATGCCTGGAATTGTACTGAGATACCTAGAATAGAGGGGAAGGCGCAGCAGGCTTACTGTAGAAGCGTGTGTGCAGAAAAACCATGTCTGTATACTTAATATACTTCTACTAATCATAACCTTACACTGTGTCACTGAATCCATGAGCTAAACACCGACTCAGCCCATAAGATGGCTGCTTGCACCTACAGTATCTCACAAAAGTGAGTACACCCCTCACATTTTTGTAAATATTTTATTATATTTTTTCATGTGAGAACACTGAAGAAATTACACTTTGCTACAATGTAAAGTAGTGAGTGTACAGTACAATAACTCAACACACAGCCATTAATGTCTAAACCACTGGCAACAAAAGTGAGTAAACCCATCCCTGAGTGAAAATGGCCAAATTGGGCCCAATTAGCCATCTTCCCTCCCCAGTGTCATTGTTAGTGTTACAAGGTCTCAGGTGTGAATGGGGAGCAGGGGTATTAAATTTGGTGTTCTCGCTCTCACTCTCTCATACTGGTCACTGGAAGTTCAACATGGCACCTCATGGCAAAGAACTGTCTGAGGATCTGAAAAAAAAGAATTGTTGCTCTACATTCAGATGGCCTAGGTAGACTATCAGATTGCCAAGATATTGAAACTGAGCTGCAGCATGGTGGACAAGAACATACAGCGGTTTAACAGGTCGACCTAAAGAAGTTGAGTGCACATGCTCAGCGTCATATCCAGAGGTTGACTTTGGGAAATAGACGTCTGAGTGCTCCCAGCATAGGGGTTGCAGAGGTTGAAGGGGAGGGGGGTGGGGGTCAGCCTGTCAGTGCTCAGACCATACGCTCCACACTGCATCAAATTGGTCTGCATGGCTATCATTCCAGAAGGAAGTCTCTTCTAAAGATGATGCACAAGAAAACCCGCAACCAGTTTGCTGAAGACAAGCAGACAAAGGACATGGATTACTGGAACCATGTCTTGTGGTCTGATGAGACCAAGATAAACTTATTTGGTTCAGATGTTGTCAAGCGTGTGTGGCGGCAACCAGGTGAGGAGTACAAAGACAAGTGTGTCTTGCCTACAGTCAAGCATTGTGGTGGGAGTGTCATGGTCTGGGACTGCATGAGTGCTCCAAAAACCAATAGGGTGTGACCACCCTCCTCCTGCGCTTGGTATCCAAACCCCTCGACCACACTCTGGGGAGATACAGTTCATTGAGAGAACCATGAATGCCAACATGTACTGTGACATACTGAAGCAGAGCATGATCCCCTCGATTGGACCACAGGGCAGTATTCCAACATGATAACAACCCCAAACACACCTCCAAGATGACAACTGCCTTGCTTAAGAAACTGAGGGTAAAGGTGATGGACTAGCCAAGCATGTCTCCAGACCTAAACCCTATTGAGCATCTGTGAGGCATCCTCAAATGGAAGGTGGTGGAGCGCAAGGTCTCTAACATCCACCAGTTCTGTGATGTCATCATGGAGGAGTGGAAGAGAACTCCAGTGGCAACCTGAGAAGCTCTTGTGAACTCCATGCTCAAGTGGGGAAAGGGAGTGCTGGAAAATAATGGTGGCCACACAAAATATTGACACTTTGGGCCCAATTTGGACATTTCCATTTAGGGGTGTACTCACCTTTGTTGCCAGTGGTTTAGACATTAATGGCTGTTTGTTTGGTTATTTTGAGGGGACAGCAAATTTACACTGTTATACAAGCTGTACACTCACTATTTTACATTGTAGCAAAGTGTAATTTCTTCATTGTTGTCACATGAAAAGATATAATAAAATATTTACAAAAATGAGAGGGGTGTACTCACTTTTGTGAAATACAGTATGTGACAGGCACTAGAGTAAACATAAGGAGGATAGGGTAATCTGGGTATGATATCCAGTGATGAAGGCCTCTGTGTATTTAAAAGGGTTCTGTTTTACCCTACTTTCACACCTATGCGTTTTTTAGTGCATTTTGCAGAAACGCGCTACAGTTCATTTAACGCGGTTTCCTATGGTACACGTTCACATCTATGCATTTTTTAGCTGATGCGTTTTTGGAAATGGTTGGGGACTTCTTTTCCTGTGTACGATATTTTGGGTGTAATAGATTCCTATGAAGTCGTACCAGAAAGGAAGAGCGGGCCGGGAAGCCGGCTTTCGCCTCATTATCAACCGATGAGTCATCAGCTGTCAGCGGAGGAAAAAAAAAGAATTGCCGGAAAAAATACAATTGTGAAAAACCAGCGTAAGCCCACTCCCTTAGGTCCATACCATACCCTTCGGGTCTAGTATGGATTTGTAGCGGACCTCCACCCCAATATTTTTTAAAAAAAAGGAGTGGGGTCCTCCCCAAAATCCATACCAGTCCCTTAACCGAGCATGCAAGTCAGGAAAGCGAGGGGATGAGTGAGTGCCCCCTCCTCCTGAACCATACCAGGCTGCATGCCCTAATCATGGCGTGTGCACCAACGTGTCTTCTTCCTCCCATACCGTCATCAATGTTTTCTTCCTCTAGTCTTCTCCCTCCGGTCTTCTCCCTCCGCTGTTTTCTTCTGCTGTCTTCTCCCGCCGCTGCTGAGCCTCTGATCCTCTTCCTCTGATTCTGGCTCCCTCCGTTGTGTCAGCACTGGTGTCTGCCAGTTCTTATATAGCCATGGGGTGTGGCCATCCGGTGACGTCACCTGGAAAAACCACTCCTTGTGACATCACGTGACAACACCGGCGCTGATGCAACAAAGAGAGCCAGCGTTGGAGGAGGACCAGGTTTTTTATTTTTAGTGGCCCGGCAGCAGTGGGAGAAGATAGGGGAGTGGGAAGACAGCAGAGGGAGAAGATATCACCGGAGCGAGAAGACAGTGGGGGAGAAGACAGTGGAGGGAGAAGACAGCGGAGGGAGAAGACATTAGAGGAGGGAGAAGATAGTGGAGGGAGAAGACAGCGGAGGGGGAAAACCAGAGGAAGAAGACATCGGTGACTGGAGGAAGAAGACACGTTGGAGCTATGACGGGAGACATTCCTCATTTGTAAACCACCTCTTGTTTTTTGTAACACTTAACTGCTTTTTTTTTTTTCTGGTAAATAGGTAAGGGTACAATGTACCTCATAGTAAATCACACAGAGGGGGACCAGGATCCGGGGGGCCTCCTCACAACCACCACCAAGGTGCTTTGGGGTGGGGGGGGGGAGCAGAGCTCAAAAGCAGCCCTCTATGTTCTTGACCGGCCGGGCTGCATGCTCTGATAAGGGTCTTGTATAGATTTTGGGGGGAAAAAATGGGAACACATAGTGTTCAAAAAAATATGTGGGACTTTGCATGAGGTGTAACCAGTATAAACATGATGATAACAATATCACATATACATCTGTTGGTAAGCATATAGAAGCATAGGGTTGATCATTATGTGTTTATTAACATGTACATGCATGGCAGATAACATTGAGTACAATGAATATAAGACAAATAAAAAGGGACATAAATAAAGTACGTATAAATAACATGATAAAACCATACAAATGTTTAAGAATGATGACAGGATAAACCAAAATTATAGAGTAACAATAAATGTTAATAATGGGATGCATGTTGAGTATGGCAGAAAAATTGGAATAGTCTCCATGGCTCAACGCGTTTCGTGAATATAGTTTCACTTCCTCAGGAGCAGGCGCATTTCTAATTTACCAGTGAGACTGTCCTTTCCTCAGGGGCGACCTCACCACATTATTTCTGACTACACATTCTTGTAGAGATTCTCTTCAATTCCTGCCCCCTCAGGGCACACTTGACTCAACGTTCCATTGTTACTCCTCACTCACGGTTCCAACCTGCGTGCTGCTGCTGAGTCGGCCCAGGGCGGCGGGAGTGTTGTCTGCGGAGCAGTGTGCAGACTCTGCAAAGAAAAACAACTACTTTTGAACACTATGTGTTCCCATTTTTTCATATACATAGGGATGGAGACTCAATGGCACGAGTTTCATTTAAAGTCCCAATTCCCCCTTCTTTCCCTTAAATCCACATCCCCTTTCCTCCCCTCTTTTCCTTATGTCCTCCTTATTTCATAGATTTTGGGGGGACCCCATACCTTTTTTTTTTTTTTTAATTTTGGAGTGGGGATCCCCTCCAAATCCATACCAGACCCAAAGGGCCTATTTTTTTCACAATTTTTTGTCGCTGGCAATTCTTTTTTTACATTCAGCTCTCAGTTGATGACTCATCGGTTGTTAAGGATGTGGCAGCCGGTTTCCTGGACGGCTCCTTAGCAAACAGCTATACTGTATACAGTGTGTTTACAATGTGTTTAAAGAAAAAAAGCATAAAAAAACAAGGGTTTGAAAATGCAAAACATGCCTGAAAAACGCGTCAAGCGCAGTCCGCATAGATGTGAACCTAGACCAAAGTTCATCTTTACAGTATCAAAAAACTGCCTATGCTGGTAAGGGTGTCTGTGCACATCTGACTAAAGTTGAATACAGCTCTTGCTATAGGTGAAGGCCATTTACATACCATATAACCTGTTAAAGTGACACAAATAATTCTATTCAAGTATGCATTTTTAAAACAAGAATAGTATTTTCTATTGCCTCAGCCTCCAAATCACAAAGTACTTATTTTATGGAGCTGTGAAGCGATTTCCTGTTAGAGGGTGGCTATGTCCATTCACCATGCTCCCTCTGTATTTAGAAACATAGCCACCCTCTCTTGCTTGCTCCTCAGTCCTGATATAAAGTAGCAACTTTGGACTATGGGATGTGTAGTGTGCACAGAGCAATGCAATTAGGTAGGGAATAGTAAACGGTGCCCTGGTTGGGAACGTTGAGGTTAATTGTGTTTTCCAGGTCTTCCTTGGTAGGTTTTCTTGGGTCTGACCCCCAGTCCTGTGTGCTATAAAAGGGATGGAGGCCCAGACCCTGGGGGACTTTTCTTACGGGAATTCTTACTGAGAGGAGAGTAGAGCAGATTTCCCACTACTGAGGAAGACTGCTGTGACTTGCAGTTCTCCCAGATGAAACCCAAGCATGGACTCTGTCAAGAATGGACTCTTTCCAATGTAGGTATGCTGGGGCAGCCACAAGCCTGAAGTTAGGGACTAGGGATGTTAAGGAAAAGACTTGACATCATTTTGGATAGTTGTCTGTCTATATCATCATGTCAATTTATTCAAGTAAAGCGTTTGAAACTTTGACTTTGCCTGGTCTAAAGTTAGTAAAGGGGTGTAATGGAGGTAACTGGCACATATAGATACAGTTCAGATCACAAAACACCTTGGGGCATGAAAACATCAGTACAAGAGCTAATATAGTGTGAAGATACTAATAGTTACCAACAGTAACAAATATTTCTCTAGAGGCCTGTTGTAAGCGTGTACATGTGACAGGTATGATAGCCTCTGGGCAGGGGGGAGATGTTGTCGGATCTCTCCATGAGCGGTCTGTCTCCCATAGCAAAGAAGCAGACTTGCACTGCAGAGGTCCTCAGCCTGTGCACAGGTACGAAACAGCAAGAGTTAAGTGAAGTGCACACATGGGGTTCACGCTAAGTGCATGATGGGGCTCCATACGGTTACTGGGAGTGAGGTAGCAGTGATATGCTGGTCAGATGGAGAGGGCATCCACATGTCTCTCCTAATTGCACAAGTGACCGTGATGATGTATATCAACATCTAAAGAGTTTACTAGAGTTTGGACGCCAGTTCAAGTAAAGGTACCCTATATGTAGGAGAGTGACCTGTATAAAGTGCTTAGCTTAGCCCAGAAGAATCCACCTGGGGTAGGCCTCTCAAGTGACCCTTGCTTGGCATCCAACGAGGAGGGAAACATGGGGGAGGTACCACTCACTTTCCCTACATACTTGTGAAAAAACGAATGAGCACTGCTCATTCCAAATGAATGGAAGTCTGAGGGAAATGAGAAGTGTGGGAGCTCATGGAAGAGTTTATAAGGAGGCAAACACAGTAAGAAACAATTTCATGAAAAATAGATTATAGGACCATTAAGTAGTGGATGTGTACTGGTAATTTATGGAAAATAAGGATATAGTTTAGTGTCACTTTAAGGTGGCCATACACACATGCCATAAAGAATCAGCATCTTTTCTGAGATTGATCTCGCCCGATAAGAATAATGGATCCATAGCTGACAATCCATTCAATTAATATGACACACAAAGGAGTGAATTTAAATGATAGAAGATACTGATGGTAAATTATCAATCACTTCTCTGTTTCTACCACACAACCCTATAATCTGATCCATCGAAATATGATCATATTCATGTACGAAGCCTCTTAGTGCTGCTGATTGATACAACACCATTGATAATTTTCTATTTGGGCCCATTGACTAAGATTGATCAAATCTGATTGAAATCAAGTCTTGCCTCTGTGATTGCCAATTCAATCATTTTGATTGAATTGCACATCGAACAGATGATAGAATTGAAGCTTGTATACCAGGGGTGGGGAACATTTTTTCTGCCAAGGGCCATTTGGATTTTTGTAACATCATTCGGGGGCCGTACAAAATTATCAACCTAAAAATGAGCCTGTTATATTTGACCACAGCCTGCCCCCTTTCAATGCAGAGTGATCACAGTGTGCCCCCTTTCAATGCAGAGTGACCACAGCATGCCCCCTTTCAATGCAGAGTGACCACAGCGTGCCTCCTTTTAATGCAGAGAGACCACAGCATGCCCCCTTTCAATGCAGAGAGACCACAGCGTGCCCCCTTTCAATGCAGAGAGACCACAGCGTGCTCCCTTTCAATGCAGAGAGACCACAGCGTGCCCCCTTTCAATGCAGACTGACCACAGCGTGCCCCCTTTCAATGCAGACTGACCACAGCATGCCCCCTTTCAATGCAGAGAGACCACAGCGTGCCCCCTTTCAATGCAGAGAGACCACAGCGTGCCCCCTTTCAATGCAGACTGACCACAGCGTGCCCCCTTTCAATGCAGACTGACCACAGCGTGCCCCCTTACAATGCAGACTGACCAAAGCGTGCCTCCTTACAATGCAGACTGACCACAATGCAGAGATCATCGTGCCCCCTTCAATGCAGACTGACCACAATGCAGAGATCATCGTGCCCCCTTCAATGCAGACTGACCACAATGCAGAGATCATCGTGCCCCCTTACAATGCAGACTGACCATAATGCAGAGATCATTGTGCCCCCTTACAATGCAGACTGACCACAATGCAGAGATCATTGTGCCCCCTTACAATGCAGACTGACCACAATGCAGAGATCATTGTGCCCCCTTACAATGCAGACTGACCACAATGCAGAGATCATCGTGCCCCCTTACAATGCAGACTGACCACAATGCAGAGATCATCGTGCCCCCTTCAATGCAGACTGACCACAATGCAGAGATCATCGTGCCCCCTTCAATGCAGACTGACCACAATGCAGAGATCATTGTGCCCCCTTACAATGCAGACTGACCACAATGCAGAGATCATCGTGCCCCCTTACAATGCAGACTGACCACAATGCAGAGATCATTGTGCCCCCTTACAATGCAGACTGACCACAATGCAGAGATCATCGTGCCCCCTTACAATGCAGACTGACCACAATGCAGAGATCATCGTGCCCCCTACAATGCAGACTGACCACAATGCAGAGATCATCGTGCCCCCTTCAATGCAGACTGACCACAATGCAGAGATCATCGTGCCCCCTTACAATGCAGACTGACCACAATGCAGAGATCATCGTGCCCCCTTACAATGCAGACTGACCACAATGCAGAGATCATCGTGCCCCCTTCAATGCAGACTGACCACAATGCAGAGATCATCGTGCCCCCTTACAATGCAGACTGACCACAATGCAGAGATCATCGCGCCCCCTTCAATGCAGAGTGAACAGCGTGCCAAGCCCCCAGACCAGTGCACTTGACTTACCTGTTGTAGCGGCGGCTTCCTCTCTTCAGTCCCGCGTCTCTTCGAGTCCTCCCACGTCCCGCCTCCTCTTCGGCCAATGGCATTGGCCAAAGAGAAGGAGGATCCATGAGACAATAGCGAATTTTCATTCACTATTGTCACACAAATGGGCGGGCTCGGGGCGCAGAGCAGTGTCCACCCTTTTCGGAGACTCACAGTGTCAGGACGGAGCCATCTGCTCCTTCTGACACAGCGGGACGGGGGGGGGGGCGGACGCAACGATTGTACGGGCCGGACGTAACGATCGTGCGGGCCGCATGTGGCCCACGGGCCGCAGGTTCCCCACCCCTGTTGTATACCAACCAAAAGTGGCATTATGAGCACCAGGAGAAGGGTTGCATTCTTTCTACTAACCACCAATGTATTGACCCTAGATGAACTGATTTTAGTAAAGGTTCCAATTGACTTGAAAATTATTTTGGGGGTTCCTCTAGGGTAAAAGGGTTGAGAAATGCTGATCTAATGAGCCAGTGTCCTAGATAGATCTTGCAAGAAGAGAGTTCAGACAGTTTGCTGAGGCTTCTTCCAGGTCAGTAAGTCACAAGATATTGAGGCCAGTATGACTATGGAAGACCTGAAGCCTACATTTTATTTGCAAATTCATGCGTATACTCTATAAATTGGACAATCCATACTCATAGTAAGCATGATCGCTAATCCATCCACACATGTTACAATCTAACTGTGCATTCTTTGGTTAGATCCTTATAGGCAGCTGAAAAATCTTAAAGTAGATCTAAACTCAGTCACTAAAATCTGCTTTAACCTTTGACAGGTTAATGTAATTTCAACAGTTGCTTTCAGTCTTTGATTCTACTATCAGGGTTCTTTTTTCAGGCATTTCCTGTTGAAGGGTACTAACTGTTTTGCAATTAGGTTCCTGTGTTGTCACCTTGTCAAATGTGCCCCCAGGTGGCTATGCCGACACACATTGTAAAGGCATGGTCCATCGTTGTCACTCTTGGGAAACCAGTCCTCAGCCAATGCTGGAGTGCAGGTAAACAGGAATGGGCTGAAAGAGACCACTGCACAATCCCCACCACTAGTTGACCATTGTACAATGTCCACCACTATATACCAAATTAGTGTAGCGCTAATAGACAAACAGAAAATGTGCATATGAGTGCCACATAAATCTTAAATACGCGTGTTGTGACGCAACGAAAAACGATACAGTCCACAAAAAATGTGAGTCCCAGAATGGTTTGTGGATGGAAAGCTGTAATCCAAAGATGGAATCCCAATAGATGGTGAGGCAGGAGGGAAGACACCCGTGAAAGGTAATGAGAGATGGCTGCTTACCAGAATATATGGGCCCCCAAATTAATGGACAGGCCACAAAGGGCTTGGTAGAAATTCAGCATACAATCTTGCCTCCACATACGCAGGGATATAGGCATGGATCCATAAGCCAATAATCAACCTTGACTCCAAATGTAAGGAGGTGAAGCGATAGACTCAAATGCAGCTCCAACAGTGTGTGATATCATACACATGGGAGGGAAGATTAAGGGAGACCATAGCGTAATCCAGTAAGATGTACCAAAGCATTTATTAAAATCACACTCACATTATCGTAGACAAATACAGGCAAACATTAAAACCGCGGCGTCCCGCAGAAGTGTAAAGCAAGCCGGCGTTCAGGGGGGCATGGTCAGCGTGATCCACCACTAACTGATCACTGAACAAGCCCCTCCACAAATTGACCACTGCACAATTTCCCCCAACAACTGACCACTGACCAATACCCACCACCAGCTGACCACTGCACAATCTCCACCACCAATTGACCACTGCACAATCACAACCACCAACTGACCACTGCATTTTCCCCTTCACCAACTAACCACTTCACAATCTTCACCACCAACTGACCATTGTGCAATAACCATCACTAATTTACCACTTCATAATCCAATTGACCACTGCAGAAATGCAAAGTTATTAGGACATAATCCTGCACAAATGCACCATGAATGTTTTTATATCCTGATCAAAGACTCCAAATGCTGGCGTTATCTCTAAGAACATCAACTAGGAAAACCTATCTCAACAGATCTGTTCCTCAGGGGTGGGGTTATCTATAGACATTCGGTACAAATATTTTCTGTTCCTCTGAGCATTGATCTTCCTACATTTCTGGTTACCTTTTGTACTAAAAAGACACTGCCTCATTAGAAGGACCAAGAACAATGGCTACCCCCTAATCTATATTTAAGGTTTACTTTTATTGCTATAGAAGAAATGAACAATAAATAGAGATAGTAAAAGGTTTGCATGTCTGTAAACGTCTTTTGTGTACACAGCCAAAGAAAAATAATGAGCTATGTAAATAAAAATTTATTGCTAGCTACTTCTGATTTATTTGAGTTAGTGGTCAGGTATGGAGACGCAAGCTCTTTGTAACTTAATGTCTTTGCATTGACTGCCATCGCTGCCGTCCTCTGTGGACAGGCTATGAATCTGAATGTAATTTAACGTCTCTCAGCTGAACGCCAAACTATATATATTTACAGTAATGGACCATCTGTCATTTCCCGCTACTTACCCTTAAACCAGGCCTGACGCTGTTTGTCACCAATGCAGATAAATTGACACACCGATAAACAGGCACAAAGCAGCTCACATATTCAAAGTGATGAATGCATGTTGACAGACAGCAGACACCAACACGATCCACTTTGTAATTCTGATGGCTTTGTTCTCTGACTTGCAAGAATGGATTTGTAGGAGGCCACAGAGACCTGGATCTAGGCAGAAGAAGTTCACTAGCAGGTTGATCTATGGTTCGTTAAGGGATCATATTAGATCTTAGGTCATTTTTAAACATCTAAAAAAAATATACATGAATGCAAAGGTAAAGAGTGATGCTGCATGGCATGGTCCTAGTCCCACTCATATATTATCGGACAGTCAGTGTCGGCACAAGGTCACCCAGCGCCCAGGGTAAAGATGCCAAACTGAGCCCCCCCTTACCTTAGTGTTAGGATCAGGCTGCCCCCATCCCTGCAATAAACCATTGCGCCATTCCTCCTGCCCACCCCTTGTCCCAGTCCCAGACAGTGCAGGTATAGGGCCACAGAGTTCTCACCTAACACAGGGGTCAAAGAAGTTAGTTATGACATACATTGACCAATGCCAACAACAACCTCCCTTTTTTTAAATGTTCCTTTTTTTGTCCTCTAAATTTTTCCCATCACCAAGGCTGTTTGGTGCCCAATGCCCATCCAGTACTACCAGGAATTAGCATGGTCTCTTAGGTTCGTGAGGACTAGCCCACTGCTACTTGGTATTTCTGCCACAGCCTAGGTGAATATGTAAAGCTGGGCATACACTAGTAGATTTTTGTATGAACATTTGTACAATAACTCTTAAGTGCATTAAATGACCTGAGAAAAGTACTTCAAAATTTCCTTTGCTTTAACCTTTTGATTTTGGAGTAAATGGACTTTACGGGGAAAAAAAACACATACACTGTGATCATTCAAGAAACAATTTCCCTTCAAATTTGCTTGTCACAAACAATAATTTAACCCAACTAACGATTAGGAAATCGAAAACAAACGTTCTTAAAATGAAAAATTTCAAACAAAATTCTACTAGTGTGTAAACAGCATTTTTTTAGCATATTAAAGAATTTGGTTTTATAGCCTTAATATTGTTTATCTGACTTTTTTTGGCACGTCTGGAAGTTATAAATACCAGACAAGACACAAATAGCAAGATCTATTCTGTCATTATCACCCACGTTTTTTCTCTTCGGTTTTATTTTGTAGGTTTTTTTATGTGTTAATCTGCCGACTAAATATAGAAAAGCTTTAACTGTGCGAGTCTGAGAACGGCAGATCTGGGAGATGTGTGAGCTGTAATCCAGGCATATGACTGAAGAGTAAGGAGCAGAGACCTCCTTCAGTTTTCTAATATATAAGATGATCTGATTTGCTTTGCTATGCATTAACCACAAAACCAACCTACCTTCATTTTTCTTTTCTTTAGTTCCATCTTCCTTCTATCTTCCCTTCCTTTTATCTTCCTTCCTACCCCCCCCCCCCTTCCCCAGTTCCATCCTTCATCTTTCTCCTTGCATTCTTTCCTTGCTTTCTATCCCTTTCTTTCTTCTCCCTTCCTTCCTTCTGCTTCTCTTTTATTCTTTCCTTCTCCCTATGTAATCACTGTCTCTTTATACTTTCTTTTCTTTCCCTTTCTCCCACCTTTTTCCTTCTCTCCTTCCTTCCTTACCCCTTTCCTTTCCCTTCCCTTCCCTATGTCTGCCTTCCTTCCTTCCTTATATCATTCTGCCTTCTTTCCTTATATCTTTCTGCCATCCTTTCTTCCTTATCCCCCTCTGCCTTCCTTCCTTGTCTCCCTTTGCATTCCTTCTTTATATCCTTCTGGCTTCCTTCTTGCCTTATCCCCCTCTGCCTTCCTTCTTTATATCCTTTTGGCGTACTTCCTTTTTTAACTCCCTCTGCCTTCCTTCTTTATATCCTTCTGGCTTCTTTTATTCCTTATCCCCCTCCACCTTCCTTCGTTATATCCTTCTGGCTTCCTTCCTGCCTCATCCCCTTCCGCCTTCCTTCTTTATATCCTTCTGGCTTCCTTCCTTATACCCCTCTGCCTTCCTTCGTTATATCCTTCTGGCTTCCTTCCTTCCTTATCCCCCTCTGCCTTTCTTCATTATTACTCTTTGCCTTCCTTCTTTACAGTGGGTACGGAAAGTATTCAGACCCCCTTAAATTTTTCACTCTTTGTTATATTGCAGCCATTTGCTAAAATCATTTAAGTTCATTCTTCTTCCTCATGAATGTACACATAGCACCCCATACTGACAGAAAAACACAGGATTGTTGACATTGTTGCAGATTTATTAAAAAAAGAAAAACTGAAATATCACATGGTCCTAAGTATTCAGACCCTTTGCTCAGTATTTAGTAGAAGCCCCCTTTTGATCTAATACAGCCAGGAGTCTTTTTGGGAAAGATGCAACAAGTCTTTCACACCTGGATTTGGGGATCCTCTGCCATTCCTCCTTGCAGATCCTCTCCAGTTCTGTCAGGTTGGATGGTAAACGTTGGTGGACAGCCATTTTTAGGTCTCTCCAGAGATGCTCAATTGGGTTTAAGTCAGGGCTCTGGCTGGGCCATTCAAGAACAGTCACGGAGTTGTTGTGAAGCCACTCCTTCGTTATTTTAGCTGTGTGCTTAGGGTCATTGTCTTGTTGGAAGGTAAACCTTCGGCCCAGTCTGAGGTCCAGAGCACTCTGGAGAAGGTTTTTGTCCAGGATATCCCTGTACTTGGCCGCATTCATCTTTCCCTCAATTGCAACCAGTCGTCCTGTCCCTGCAGCTGAAAAACACCCCCACAGCATGATGCTGCCACCACCATGCTTCACTGTTGGGACTGTATTGGACAGGTGATGAGCAGTGCCTGGTTTTCTCCACACATACCGCTTAGAATTAAGGCCAAAAAGTTCTATTTTGGTCTCATCAGACCAGAGAATCTTATTTCTCACCATCTTGGAGTCCTTCAGGTGTTTTTTAGCAAACTCCATGCGGGCTTTCATGTGTCTTACACTGAGGAGAGGCTTCCGTCGGGCCACTCTGCCATAAAGCCCCGACTGGTGGAGGGCTGCAGTGATGGTTGACTTTCTACAACTTTCTCCCATCTCCTGACTGCATCTCTGGAGCTCAGCCACAGTGATCTTTGGGTTCTTCTTTACCTCTCTCACCAAGGCTCTTCTCCCCGATAGCTCAGTTTGGCCAGATGGCCAGCTCTAGGAAGGGTTCTGGTCGTCCCAAACGTCTTCCATTTGAGGATTATGGAGGCCACTGTGTTCTTAGGAACCTTAAGTGCAGCAGAAATCTTTTTGTAACCTTGGCCAGATCTGTGCCTTGCCACAATTCTGTCTCTGAGCTCTTCAGGCAGTTCCTTTGACCTCATAATTCTCATTTGCTCTGACATGCATTGTGATCTGGAAGGTCTTATATAGACAGGTGTGTGGCTTCAGTGGCGGAGCCAGAGGGTTAGCTGGGGTGTCAATTGACACCCCAGAAAAAGTCCCTGCCACCCCTGTTGCCACCCCGATCCAGGCTGGCAGCGGAGGAACAGTGGCGGAGCCAGAGGGTTAGCTGGGGTGTCAATTGACACCCCAGAAAAAGTCCCTGCCACCCCTGTTGCCACCCCGATCCAGGCTGGCAGCGGAGGAATCACAGGCAGTGGTGGGATGCGAACCGGCTGATCCCTCTAAGCTGGCGGCCAGGGTCAGGGAGCAACAGAACAGTGCGTCCCGAAGCCGAGCCCGCCCATTCTGTGACAATAGCGAATGAAAATTCGCTATTGTCACATGGATCCTCCTCCGGCCAATCAGGGAGCGGGTCCTCCCGCTTCCTGATTGGCCGAATGGCAAATGCCGTGCCATTGGTCGAGGAGGCGCCGGCGGGAGGACTGAGAAGATGCAGGGAGCCGCGGACCGATGATAAGCTGCTGTGATGACCGTCCGTCCGTGAGGTAAGTAAGCCGGTCTCATGGGGGGGGGACGCTGGCACTCTGCAATGATTGCGGGCAAATGCTGTCTCACTCTGCAATAATCATTGGGGGCATTACTGTCTCACTGCAATAATCATTGGGGGCATTTCTGTGGCACTCTGCAATAATCATTGGGGGCATTTCTGTGGCACTCTGCAATAATCATTGGGGGCATTGCTGTGGCACTCTGCAATAATCATTGGGGGCATTGCTGTGGCACTCTGCAATAATCATTGGGGGCAAGACTGTCTCACTGCAATAATCATTGGGGGCATTTCTGTGGCACTCTGCAATAATCATTGGGGGCATTGCTGTCTCACTCTGCAATAATCATTGGGGGCAAGACTGTCTCACTGCAATAATCATTGGGGGCATTTCTGTGGCACTCTGCAATAATCATTGGGGGCATTGCTGTCTCACTGCAATAATCATTGGGGGCATTTCTGTGGCACTCTGCAATAATCATTGGGGGCATTGCTGTGGCACTCTGCAATAATCATTGGGGGCATTGCTGTGGCACTCTGCAATAATCATTGGGGGCATTGCTGTCTCACTCTGCAATAATCATTGGGGGCAAGGCTGTGGCACTCTGCAATAATCATTGGGGGCAAGGCTGTGGCACTCTGCAATAATCATTGGGGGCAAGGCTGTCTCACTGCAATAATCATTGGGGGCAAGGCTGTCTCACTGCAATAATCATTGGGGGCAAGGCTGTCTCACTGCAATAATCATTGGGGGCAAGGCTGTCTCACTGCAATAATCATTGGGGGCAAGGCTGTCTCACTCTGCAATAATCATTGGGGGCATTGCTGTCTCACTCTGCAATAATCATTGGGGGCATTGCTGTCTCACTCTGCAATAATCATTGGGGGCAAGGCTGTCTCACTCTGCAATAATCATTGGGGGCATTTCTGTGGCACTCTGCAATAATCATTGGGGGCATTGCTGTGGCACTCTGCAATAATCATTGGGGGCATTGCTGTGGCACTCTGCAATAATCATTGGGGGCATTGCTGTCTCACTCTGCAATAATCATTGGGGGCAAGGCTGTGGCACTCTGCAATAATCATTGGGGGCAAGGCTGTGGCACTCTGCAATAATCATTGGGGGCAAGGCTGTCTCACTGCAATAATCATTGGGGGCAAGGCTGTCTCACTGCAATAATCATTGGGGGCAAGGCTGTCTCACTCCAATAATCATTGGGGGCAAGGCTGTCTCACTCTGCAATAATCATTGGGGGCAAGGCTGTCTCACTCTGCAATAATCATTGGGGGCATTGCTGTCTCACTCTGCAATAATCATTGGGGGCATTGCTGTCTCACTCTGCAATAATCATTGGGGGCAAGGCTGTCTCACTCTGCAATAATCATTGGGGGCATTGCTGTCTCACTCTGCAATAATCATTGGGGGCAAGGCTGTGGCACTCTACAATAATCATTGGGGGCATTTCTGTGGCACTCTGCAATAATCATTGGGGGCATTGCTGTGGCACTCTGCAATAATCATTGGGGGCATTGCTGTGGCACTCTGCAATAATCATTGGGGGCAAGGCTGTGGCACTCTGCAATAATCATTGGGGGCAAGGCTGTGGCACTCTGCAATAATCATTGGGGGCATTGCTGTGGCACTCTGCAATAATCATTGGGGGCATTGCTGTGGCACTCTGCAATAATCATTGGGGGCATTGCTGTGGCACTCTGCAGTAATCATTGGGGGCAAGGCTGTCTCACTCTGCAATAATCATTGGGGGCATTGCTGTCTCACTCTGCAATAATCATTGGGGGCAAGGCTGTGGCACTCTGCAATAATCATTGGGGGCATTTCTGTGGCACTCTGCAATAATCATTGGGGGCATTGCTGTGGCACTCTGCAATAATCATTGGGGGCATTGCTGTGGCACTCTGCAATAATCATTGGGGGCATTGCTGTGGCACTCTGCAATAATCATTGGGGGCATTGCTGTGGCACTCTGCAATAATCATTGGGGGCATTGCTGTCTCACTCTGCAATAATCATTGGGGGCAAGGCTGTGGCACTCTGCAATAATCATTGGGGGCAAGGCTGTGGCACTCTGCAATAATCATTGGGGGCATTGCTGTGGCACTCTGCAATAATCATTGGGGGCATTGCTGTGGCACTCTGCAATAATCATTGGGGGCATTGCTGTGGCACTCTGCAATAATCATTGGGGGCAAACCTGTATCCTGTCTGTATCCTCTGATCGCCACCACCTGTATCCTGTCTTTACTAGTAATGGCAGCGATCATTAGAGGGACTGCGACATTGCGGTGGACGAATCTGACACTAAATTACACTTTGTATATTGACCCCCCAAAATAATACCTAGCCACCCCTTTGCCACCCCTGTTTTAAAAGTCTAGCTCCGCCACTGCGGAGGAATCACAGGCAGTGGTGGGATGGGATCAGCCGGTTCGCAGAACCGGCTGATCCCTCTAAGCTGGCGGCCAGGGTCAGGGAGCAACAGAACAGTGCGTCCCGAAGCCGAGCCCGCCCATTCTGTGACAATAGCGAATGAAAATTCGCTATTGTCACATGGATCCTCCTCCGGCCAATCAGGGAGCGGGTCCTCCCGCTTCCTGATTGGCCGAATGGCAAATGCCGTGCCATTGGTCGAGGAGGCGCCGGCGGGAGGACTGAGAAGATGCAGGGAGCCGCGGACCGATGATAAGCTGCTGTGATGACCGTCCGTCCGTGAGGTAAGTAAGCCGGTCTCATGGGGGGGGGGGACGCTGGCACTCTGCAATGATTGCGGGCAAATGCTGTCTCACTCTGCAATAATCATTGGGGGCATTACTGTCTCACTGCAATAATCATTGGGGGCATTTCTGTGGCACTCTGCAATAATCATTGGGGGCATTTCTGTGGCACTCTGCAATAATCATTGGGGGCATTGCTGTGGCACTCTGCAATAATCATTGGGGGCATTGCTGTGGCACTCTGCAATAATCATTGGGGGCAAGACACTCTCACTGCAATAATCATTGGGGGCATTTCTGTGGCACTCTGTAATAATCATTGGGGGCATTGCTGTCTCACTCTGCAATAATCATTGGGGGCAAGACTGTCTCACTGCAATAATCATTGGGGGCATTTCTGTGGCACTCTGCAATAATCATTGGGGGCATTGCTGTCTCACTGCAATAATCATTGGGGGCATTGCTGTCTCACTGCAATAATCATTGGGGGCATTTCTGTGGCACTCTGCAATAATCATTGGGGGCATTGCTGTGGCACTCTGCAATAATCATTGGGGGCATTGCTGTGGCACTCTGCAATAATCATTGGGGGCATTGCTGTCTCACTCTGCAATAATCATTGGGGGCAAGGCTGTGGCACTCTGCAATAATCATTGGGGGCAAGGCTGTGGCACTCTGCAATAATCATTGGGGGCAAGGCTGTCTCACTGCAATAATCATTGGGGGCAAGGCTGTCTCACTGCAATAATCATTGGGGGCAAGGCTGTCTCACTGCAATAATCATTGGGGGCAAGGCTGTCTCACTGCAATAATCATTGGGGGCAAGGCTGTCTCACTCTGCAATAATCATTGGGGGCATTGCTGTCTCACTCTGCAATAATCATTGGGGGCATTGCTGTCTCACTCTGCAATAATCATTGGGGGCAAGGCTGTCTCACTCTGCAATAATCATTGGGGGCATTTCTGTGGCACTCTGCAATAATCATTGGGGGCATTGCTGTGGCACTCTGCAATAATCATTGGGGGCATTGCTGTGGCACTCTGCAATAATCATTGGGGGCATTGCTGTGGCACTCTGCAATAATCATTGGGGGCATTGCTGTCTCACTCTGCAATAATCATTGGGGGCAAGGCTGTGGCACTCTGCAATAATCATTGGGGGCAAGGCTGTGGCACTCTGCAATAATCATTGGGGGCAAGGCTGTCTCACTGCAATAATCATTGGGGGCAAGGCTGTCTCACTGCAATAATCATTGGGGGCAAGGCTGTCTCACTCCAATAATCATTGGGGGCAAGGCTGTCTCACTCTGCAATAATCATTGGGGGCAAGGCTGTCTCACTCTGCAATAATCATTGGGGGCATTGCTGTCTCACTCTGCAATAATCATTGGGGGCATTGCTGTCTCACTCTGCAATAATCATTGGGGGCAAGGCTGTCTCACTCTGCAATAATCATTGGGGGCATTGCTGTCTCACTCTGCAATAATCATTGGGGGCAAGGCTGTGGCACTCTACAATAATCATTGGGGGCATTTCTGTGGCACTCTGCAATAATCATTGGGGGCATTGCTGTGGCACTCTGCAATAATCATTGGGGGCATTGCTGTGGCACTCTGCAATAATCATTGGGGGCAAGGCTGTGGCACTCTGCAATAATCATTGGGGGCAAGGCTGTGGCACTCTGCAATAATCATTGGGGGCATTGCTGTGGCACTCTGCAATAATCATTGGGGGCATTGCTGTGGCACTCTGCAATAATCATTGGGGGCATTGCTGTGGCACTCTGCAATAATCATTGGGGGCAAGGCTGTCTCACTCTGCAATAATCATTGGGGGCATTGCTGTCTCACTCTGCAATAATCATTGGGGGCAAGGCTGTGGCACTCTGCAATAATCATTGGGGGCATTTCTGTGGCACTCTGCAATAATCATTGGGGGCATTGCTGTGGCACTCTGCAATAATCATTGGGGGCATTGCTGTGGCACTCTGCAATAATCATTGGGGGCATTGCTGTGGCACTCTGCAATAATCATTGGGGGCATTGCTGTGGCACTCTGCAATAATCATTGGGGGCATTGCTGTCTCACTCTGCAATAATCATTGGGGGCAAGGCTGTGGCACTCTGCAATAATCATTGGGGGCAAGGCTGTGGCACTCTGCAATAATCATTGGGGGCATTGCTGTGGCACTCTGCAATAATCATTGGGGGCATTGCTGTGGCACTCTGCAATAATCATTGGGGGCATTGCTGTGGCACTCTGCAATAATCATTGGGGGCAAACCTGTATCCTGTCTGTATCCTCTGATCGCCACCACCTGTATCCTGTCTTTACTAGTAATGGCAGCGATCATTAGAGGGACTGCGACATTGCGGTGGACGAATCTGACACTAAATTACACTTTGTATATTGACCCCCCAAAATAATACCTAGCCACCCCTTTGCCACCCCTGTTTTAAAAGTCTAGCTCCGCCACTGTGTGGCTTTCCTAATCAAGTCCAATCAGTATAATCAAACACAGCTGGACTCAAATGAAGGTGTAGAACCATCTCAAGGATGATCAGAAGAAATGGAAAGCACCTGAGTTAAATATATGAGTGTCACAGCAAAGGGTCTGAATACTTAGGACCATGTGATATTTCAGTTTTTCTTTTTTAATAAATCTGCAACAATGTCAACAATTCTGTGTTTTTCTGTCAGTATGGGGTGCTATGTGTACATTCATGAGGAAGAAGAATGAATTTAAATGATTTTAGCAAATGGCTGCAATATAACAAAGAGTGAAAAATGTAAGGGGGTCTGAATACTTTCCGTACCCACTGTATATCCTTCTGCCTTTCTTCCAAGCCCCTTCTGCCTTCCTTCCTTCTTTTCTTATCACCCTCTGCTTTCCTTTCTTCCTTATCTCTTGAATATGGAAGAGTTTTAGCAGTGTAATTCTGAGAACAGCAGATCTGGGAGATGTAAACTATAATCTAGGCAAGCCAAGGAGTGCTGATCGGAGATCTCATTTAATTCTCTATTACATAAGAAGTTCTGCTTTTCTGTGCCGTGTATTAATCACAAAACCAAACTACCTTCATTTTTTACTCATTTCTTTTCATCTTTCTTCTATCTCCTCTTCCAGTTCTCCTCCTTCCTTCCTTCCTTCCTTCCTTTCTTTCTTTCTTTCTTTCTTTCTTTCTTTCTTTCTTTCTTTCTTTCTTTCTTTCTTTCTTTCTTTCTATTTCTCTTTCCTTCTTCATTTACTCCTTCCTTATCTCAATCTTCCTTGCTAATTCCTTCCCTAAAGTACAGCTAAAGGCAAAACATTTTTTTTTTAGTTTTGGATAGAGTGGATAGGGATTACAATACTTGTCAGGTTTTTAGCTGTCTGTGCCCCCGTTAAGGAGATTCATCCTCTCTATTTGTCCTGTTTACCATTATCGTTGAAAGTGAAAGTAAAAGTAAATCCCAAATTTTGGGTGGTCCCCAGAAAAGTAATAGAGGGGAAAACTTCCAATGGGGACACTAGTTCTGGTGACCTGAGCGTCCCCAAGGGATTCCCTAAATTTGCAGGAATTTCCTTTCACTTCCGGTTTTGGCTATGGGACAGGAAGTGAAGGTAAATCTCCCCAATGGAAAAAAATAAACTGACAGGGGTTATACTCCCATTACTCCCAAATGAAAAAAAAAAGTTTTCTACTTTAACTCCTTCTGCATTCCTTCCTTATCTCTTGCTGCCTTCCCACCCTCTGCCTTCCTTCCTTGTTTCCATCAGCCTTTCTTACTCCCCTTTACCTTCTTTACCTCCTGACTTCCTTCCTTCTATACCCCTTTTCCTTTGTTCCTTACTTACTTCCTTTTCTGCCTCTCTCTGCCTTCCATCCTTCAATATCTCCATCCGCCTTCCTTTCTTGCTAGACTCCCTCTGCCTTTCTTCTTTACCCACCTCGTCCTTTCTTCCTGCCTCTCTCTCTCCCTCCCATCCTTCCTTTCCTCTCTCTTTCTCATCACCTTTTCTAAGAAAAATAATTCTGACTCACTAAGTGCCACAAACGTGATGGACAAGTAACATGTCATGTTGTAAGGTGGGGATGGCTAAAGCATTACCTGTCCATTAACTTTATACAGTGGGTACGGAAAGTATTCAGACCCCCTTAAATTTTTCACTCTTTGTTATATTGCAGCCATTTGCTAAAATCATTTAAGTTCATTATTCTTCCTCATGAATGTACACATAGCACCCCATACTGACAGAAAAACACAGAATTGTTGACATTGTTGCAGATTTATTAAAAAAGAAAAACTGAAATACCACATGGTCCT
The DNA here is from genome assembly GCF_965119305.1 of Pelophylax lessonae. Taxonomy (NCBI): domain Eukaryota; kingdom Metazoa; phylum Chordata; class Amphibia; order Anura; family Ranidae; genus Pelophylax; species Pelophylax lessonae. The sequence continues at coordinate 69,427,465 of NC_138773.1, read as the reverse complement.
AAGTATTCAGACCCTTTGCTGTGACACTCATATATTTAACTCAGGTGCTTTCCATTTCTTCTGATCATGCTTGAGATGGTTCTACACCTTCATTTGAGTCCAGCTGTGTTTGATTATACTGATTGGACTTGATTAGGAAAGCCACACACCTGTCTATATAAGACCTTCCAGATCACAATGCATGTCAGAGCAAATGAGAATCATGAGGTCAAAGGAACTGCCTGAAGAGCTCAGAGACAGAATTGTGGCAAGGCACAGATCTGGCCAAGGTTACAAAAAGATTTCTGCTGCACTTAAGGTTCCTAAGAACACAGTGGCCTCCATAATCCTCAAATGGAAGACGTTTGGGACGACCAGAACCCTTCCTAGAGCTGGCCGTCCGGCCAAACTGAGCTATCGGGGGAGAAGAGCCTTGGTGAGAGAGGTAAAGAAGAACCCAAAGATCACTGTGGCTGAGCTCCAGAGATGCAGTCAGGAGATGGGAGAAAGTTGTAGAAAGTCAACCATCACTGCTGCCCTCCACCAGTCGGGGCTTTATGGCAGAGTGGCCCGACGGAAGCCTCTCCTCAGTGTAAGACACATGAAAGCCCGCATGGAGTTTGCTAAAAAAAACACCTGAAGGACTCCAAGATGGTGAGAAATAAGATTCTCTGGTCTGATGAGACCAAAATAGAACTTTTTGGCCTTAATTCTAAGCTGTATGTGTGGAGAAAACCAGGCACTGCTCATCACCTGTCCAATACAGTCCCAACAGTGAAGCATGGTGGTGGCAGCATCATGCTGTGGGGGTGTTTTTCAGCTGCAGGGACAGGACGACTGGTTGCAATCGAGGGAAAGATGAATGCGGCCAAGTACAGGGATATCCTGGACAAAAACCTTTTCCAGAGTGCTCTGGACCTCAGACTGGGCCGAAGGTTTACCTTCCAACAAGACAATGACCCTAAGCACACAGCTAAAATAACGAAGGAGTGGCTTCACAACAACTCCGTGACTGTTCTTGAATGGCCCAGCCAGAGCCCTGACTTAAACCCAATTGAGCATCTCTGGAGAGACCTAAAAATGGCTGTCCACCAACGTTTACCATCCAACCTGACAGAACTGGAGAGGATCTGCAAGGAGGAATGGCAGAGGATCCCCAAATCCAGGTGTGAAAGACTTGTTGCATCTTTCCCAAAAAGACTCCTGGCTGTATTAGATCAAAAGGGGGCTTCTACTAAATACTGAGCAAAGGGTCTGAATACTTAGGACCATGTGATATTTCAGTTTTTCTTTTTTAATAAATCTGCAACAATGTCAACAATTCTGTGTTTTTCTGTCAGTATGGGGTGCTATGTGTACATTCATGAGGAAGAAGAATGAACTTAAATGATTTTAGCAAATGGCTGCAATATAACAAAGAGTGAAAAATTTAAGGGGGTCTGAATACTTTCCGTACCCACTGTAGTGAAAGCATTTACCTAAACAATTACCTCAACAATTAATTCAGCACAAGTCGAATCAGATAGTCTCAGTCAACTTAATTTGTTAGAGCAGCAAAACCAGATTGTAACAAGAGTGGCCAGCTTATAGAATATGTAAACCCATCATTTCATATTCCTAATATGTGCCTGCTGCACCATGTACTTGTATGAAAAAGTCTCCTGTTTTCTTTGTATTTGCTTTCTTTGTGTGAAATCCTTGGTGTTCCTGTCAGTCCCCATGCTTTCCTATTAAAACTGACCACACTAGCGATAAGAGCACAGCATGGTCTGTCTGTGCTGGGAGCTAATCCAATTATCAGGCTTGTTCTGACATGCCCCCCCCCCCTTTTCCCCGCACATTCTCTCACTGGGAAGATTAGTGTAGTGCTGTTTATCCTCCCCTAGCTCTTAGGTAGCTGAGAACAGAAGTTATGTGATCTCTTATAAAAAAGGGAAAAAGGTATTTATAATTTTGTTTTATATGTATACACAAATGTTTTGCCTTTCATTTCTATTTTAAAAGAAGGGGAAGTTTGAGACTTTAAATGAGGCGTGTGCCACGGCCAATAAAGTAAAATCATGTTTATTGCAGTAACAATAACAACGCATATGACAGAAATGAAAATGTGGTTAAATAACAAACATGGCAGATATGAGCTGAATGCATATGACATAATCGCACAATAGCACAAACAGTTCAAACATTTGTGTAGTATGACTGACAATACATAATGCTGAGATTGCATCGAAGTAGGCCCGACGCGTTTCTGTGGACTGCATTCCACTTCATCAGGGGCAGTAATATAGTGTATGTCTGCAAAAGATATATGAGTATATATCAAAGGGTACAAAAATAGTATAATATTGAGAAGGAGGGGATACCTCAAATCTCAACAACTTACAATGCAGCTCAGATCTACTATTGCATGCTGATATGAATCGCTGGGCATGGCTGGAAGTGCGACTCTCCCAGGAGCTGAGGGGGCAGAACAATGGGGGACAAGGCGTGAAGTGACAAGAGCTGGGAAAAAAAAATGAGGATGAGTAGAGATAATGATAAGAAGTAAGAAGTAGTGAAGGACTTCCAGCCACCAGCAGACCTAGTATAAAAGTGCAATAGTATTAATATGTATAGCAATGCATAGTGTTATTGATAGGTGGCACACTGTCCAAATAGAGACACAATCCAAAGGGAACGTGCAAAGAGGAAAGACCCAAAGAAATAGATGGAGAGATGTGAAGACACTGAAACAGAGTGTAGATTAGTGTGCTGCTGTTTATCATCCCCTAGCTCTTAGGTGGCTGAGAACAGAAGTTATGTGAAGGGAAAAAGGTATTTATAATTTTGTTTTATATGTATACACAAATGTTTTGCCTTTCATTTCTATTTTAAACTAAATGGGTTGTTTTACAAAGTAAGGGTTTACGTATAGTTTAAGATGGCCAACGATGGTAGATCAAGTCTTTCTCCCATGACAGGTTCCCTTTAATACAACGTGGGAGTAAATATTGCCCACTCACTATTGAAGGACAAAAGCTCGCTGCCTTCTAGTCACATCCCTCCCATTGGAAATAATTGAAGAGCACACATTTTATTTTCAATTGTATTTATTGTCTACCAGGAAATAAAAGAATAAAAAATGAAAATACACACACATTTTTATAAACTTTCCTCCGCACCATCGGCACGGTACATATTTTCTGAGGCCGCGCAGAGGATCCGAATACAATGAGTGCATTTCTGAAGACAGGATTTCCTTTAGTTCTCTCCTTTCTACTAATGTTCCTCCCTAAAATGCAGTGCAGGAACACATTAAGCACAATGACACATCACACAATTAACAAAAGAAAACAGAAACATTTTGTTCCACATCCTCAGTGGTCTCTTTGTTGCCTAAAAGTCCCTTTTATCTGATGCAGTTTTAGAAGGACAGTACAACTATGAGTCAATTTCAAATATCTGTGCAAATTGTATATATACGGCCTCCTGTTCCCACCACTTGTGCACGCCTAGTGATCGTTGTGTCCTTCAGAAACAGCAGAGCACAGATCAGGGTACAGGGCCAATGAAATTGGGCACGTACCATGTGATTGTTGTAACCAGGCAAACAGCTCAATATATAGTTGAGATACTCATGAACTGGCTTACCTTCTAAAATGCTTTTAATTATGTTCTGCCAGTTTTGTGATCCAGGCATCTCTTCCAGGTAACACAACCTGGTCAGTGACCTCACTTTTCTCTACTGCAGTTAAGTAATACAGCTTGGTCAACTTTCCTAACCTGCTGATTGGACAATGAAAGAACCTCTGTAAGTCATCCCTCTGTTCTCTCCCCTATCTGCAAGCAGCTAATGATAAACCATATGAAGACAGGTAAGTTCTTATACTAGCTGCAAATATTAAATCCACCTGCAGTTCGACAAACACTGATGAATAGAAGCCCACTCCAATGTTCCCTTCTTTCAAAGACTCTTTATTTACCTATCAAAAATACAACTGCATCCTTACTCCTCTCTACGGACCACCCTTACCCTTGCCATCAAGTCAGTAGTGGTGAAACGCGTTGGGGCTTGTTTACACTTGCTTCAAAACATGGCTTTGGGCGCGCTTTTTTGAAGCTCTCTGAATGCCAGTCCTGTTTACTCCTTGCTTTTGCTTTACTTCAGCTTCACTTTAAAAATTATACCCCATGTCGCTTTAGTGGTGCTTCAAAGCATCTTCAAAGCCTCCAAAGAAGTCTATGACAAAGCTCTCTTGAAGCAAATGCAGCTTTTGGGAGGCTTTAATTCAGATTTAGCTTTACTTTGTTTTGGAGGTATTTCAGGTATGAGATATCAACACACACACAGGGCATCTGCCAAGCTTCATTAAAGCTTTAAAAAAGCATCACCAAAGCATCATTGAAGCACCACCAAAGCATCACAGAAGAATCCAAGAAAGCATACTGAAGCAGTAGGCACTTTAATGTGTATTGAAGTCGAAGCATGTGTAAATGAGCCCTTAAAGAGGGGTGGTCCCTGAGTGGGGACAATATGGATGCAGCTGTATTTTTGATAAAGAGCCTTTAGAAGAAGTTAACATTGGAGTGCAGCTTCTATTCATCAGTGTTCTTAGATCACAAGTAGAGATGAGCTTCTGAGGCTGGGCATTCATAGCAAGTAAGGGAGGCACTGAAGCCTGGAGAAGTGCTGCATGATTGGGAGGTTTGAACTGCCAACATGTCCATTTAAAGACCTAAAAAGTTAAAGCAGCTGTAAAATTCTTTATGTTAAGAGTCTGCTGTATTAGGATCTCATGATGACCGGTCAAGTGCTCAAAAGCCAACATACTTTGTGACATTTTATCCGCTGAAGGGGTGGATCAGCCCATCTGAACTTTGCCCCTCCCCTTTAGAAGAAATCAGCTGACCAGATGCCTAGGGTATTGGGTCAACCATGGAACCCTGGAGAATGTTTTTTTTTTTTTTTTGCAGTCATATTATAGCTTACCGTAGCTTTAAGGGCACGTTAGCAGGGACAGAGGGCTTATCACTTGACTTCCATGTTAAAATGTACTTTTGAAATGTCACCAATAGATAAGACTTGGATTATCCCTAGCAATTAGATTTCCTTTCAAACTGCAGAAATTGCAGCTGGAATGAGACTGGGGCCACACAGGCTTTTTAGAACTCAGGCACTTTAATAATGGAGCCCCACAGTGAGTCACCGCTAGAAAATAGGCATGTGGGCTTCTCACAATATGGCTGGTGGAACATGCACAGAACAAGACGGGCCTGTCATCTGTTATATTTCCTCCGCGCTTCTTTGGATTGCATTTATATGCTGCCTTTTCAGCAATACAGATACAGCTCAAAATTAAACTGACACCGCTGTGAAAACAGTAACAATGTTGTTTTCGGTATTTGTATTCATGAGAAGACATGGTTCAACAAAGATCAGTGACAAATGAGAAAACATTTGATATTACTTTGGCTTCCTCCCATGTGCATCCTTAAAGGGAACCTGTGCTGTGTGCATGCAACAGGTTTAGTTTATTCTGTTCCATTACAACATCTTATACCATTTCCTCATTCACCTGCTGCTCTGTTTGCACTGTGTAAGCTTCAGAGCTTACACAGTGCTGGAGACCCTCTCCACTTCCCCATGTGACAGCTTTAGGCCAATCAGCAGAGACCTGGACTTTCACAGGGGTAGTGATCCACATGCACCTCCATACCTGGAAGTACAATTATTAGTGTTTATTCCTGGCAGCAAAGAGATCAGCCAGGAAAGTAATGTAAATGTATACAAGAGAAGGGCTGGACAGTAAGGTGAACCATGTAACAGGTTCAGTTTATTCCTTTCCATCACACATCTTATACTTTCCCCTTTTTCCCTGCTGCTCCATTTGTACTGTGTAAGCTTCAGATTGACCCTAGTCAGAACTTACATAGTCCCTGAGGACTTTCCCTGTATGGGCTAAGCACAGGATCTTTTTTAGGTTTATTTTGTGAGAATAAATGCATAGAATTGCCTAATTTGCATCAGCGTGGGGGGAAAAAAAAAAGTTCTTATGAGCTCCAATGGGTATTATATGTTTTGTTTTAATTGTTTTTGTAACAAAAATGGATAATCATAAGTCCCGGTTCACACTAGGGCGACCTGTGAGGCGACCCGGTCGCCTCCCATAGGGAAGCTGCGGACCCGTTCTAATAGGAGCGACACAAGGGAGCGAAAAAGGGTCCGGAGCTTCTTTGGGGCGACCAGGAGGCGACCGCCATAGACTTCAATGTTATGAAGTCCGTGGCGGCCACTCCGAGGTAGCGTCGCCCCTATGTGAACGGGGCCTGGGTCTCATTTTGTAGATAAGTTACAGATGGCCTTATTGTCTGAAATTATTGCTGTTTATGCTGTCCACAGCAACCAATCAAATTGATCTTTACATTACAGAATGAACAGAACAATCTGGTTGCTTTTGAAGACAAGGACAATTCTTTCAGATGCTCTGATAAATATGGTTTATCCATAGCCTCTTCTAAATGCACTTGGTTCATTTGAATAAAACAATATGAAAGGCCCAGTAAAATTGCTTTCCTGTATAGTAATAGCTGTGGGCATTAACAGTTGTTAGTGGACATTTGGTTATATAGTACTAACTCTATTCTCCAGGGCACAAGTTAAGTATATTATTTATAATGCATTATATTATTAAATATTCTTGGAAGACTATAGGCAGGAAATGCGCTTCAGAAATTAAAAACCCTGAGGACGCTGGACTAAGAGTTTGTTAAAAGGAACGCATCAACAATTTCTTAAGGGGGGTTTGCAGATCAAAGTATAATTACTTAATAACAATACACTATATGAGCCATATACGCCGTATGCATTTAAATACTGGGTTACATTGCAGGTAAAGCGTACCTGTCACCAAAAGCACTAAATGTGACTATTTTAAAAATTAATGGCGCTTTTCCACTGCATGGAACCGAACGGTTTGGCTCGCTTTTGTGCTTTTCCACTGCTGGTACCGCATGGTATGGTGTAGGAACGGTTTGGTACGGTACGGTACGGCGGCGCTTTTCCACTGCATGGAACCGAACGGTACGGCTCTCAAAAACAGTATCATCTCAATTGTGGTTCCGAGAGGTACCATACCCGGTACCATATCCCACAATCCTTTGCATGCAGTCACTACTAGCCACTTAGGCTCCATTTCCACTGCCGCGGCTACGAAGTCGTGCTACTTCTAGCGCGACTTCGTAGTGAAAGTTGCTTGCGGCATTCAGTGCGACTTGTCCCTCATTATAGAGGGAAGTCGCACTGAAGTCGGCTCAAAAGTAGTGCACAAACTACTTTTGAAGTTGCCGCAACTGAAGTCGCGGCAGTGAAAACGGGCTGAATTGAAATCAAGGGCTTTTGACTTGCTGTGCGACTTGACGCAAGTCGCACTAGTGGAAACCGGCACTGATTGGTCAGAGAATCCCACCCACCCCGTTGTTATCCCACCCACTTAACTTTAGTACTACTTTAGTGGAAAAGCAAACCATACCGTACCGTACCGAACCGTTCCAACACCGTACCATGCGGTACCAGCAGTGGAAAAGCAAACCGGGCCAAGCAGGGCCGAGTAGAGCCGAGCCGGTACTTGCAGTGGAAAAGTGCCATTAGCCAATGTTAGTGTAGGCAGCTATAATAAAGGCCCCCATTTAGTCCAGTTACATAATAAAAAAAAATCTTCAAACTACTTTAAATCAGTCTGTCTTTGTAATAGGCTTCTGCATATCCCTGCACATTGACACTCAGGTTATTACAGAAAAGGGGCAGCACTGTCAGCCAATCAGAATGTACTGCTTTGCACAGTGCTGTAAATCTAACAATTGGAGTTTGCTTGCTGATTGGAGGATAGAGCACTGAGACGACCCAATTAGGTAGCAGAGACTTTATCACCTAGGACGGTACTCTCAGCCGGGCCAAGCTGTATTGCTTTGACTGTACTGCAGAAAGTATACGGTCAGAACTTTGTATGGTATCTGGCGGGATGCATGAATTCGAAAACCAGCTGAACAGAATTATAAATTTTTTTGGCAAGCAAGACAGCTCACACATATACTTTTTAAGTGCGTATTTAGCTATTTGCCTATGCATACAGTTTAAAAAAGATGTTAGCCACAATATGGCTATCTCTACCTTATTTAGCTTCTGAATACACTTTAAAGCTGAACTCCGGGAATTATTTGTATTGCATACTTGTGCAGTACTTGGTGCAGCTTGGCACAATATAAGTATGTGCAGTATATGCCATGCCTGAAGGACCACTGGGGCAACTGGAAGTCAGTGTAGTAATCGGCGCTACTACAGTGATAGAGCCAATCTTCCAGGTATTGTGCTGAGCAGCTGCCCCACTGCAACATTGACTACTGGAGCCGCTCACCAGACACTGCCACCATTAATAGAACGCCTTGATTTTTTTTCAATGAATACAAGCCGTTCTATGATTGGACAAGGTAGATAGGAGAGGCAATGATGTCACAGCCAATGTAAGTTTGCAATACAAATAAAGTCTGGGATTCAGATATATTGTTTATTCATCAACTTCCCAAAAAAAAGAAAAAAATGATCTTTACCAATAGGACGTGACCAAATTCTTAATGTAGGTAAAACAAAAATGTCAGCCGTGTTTTGTAACCTGAGGTATAGGCATCTTGTCACAACATATTTTTTCGATATGAGAATAAAAGAGGCATGTGGAACAAAAGGAAATTGTATTCACATAAAAAAATCCACATTTAAGAATATTTCTTCTATCTATACATAACTCTATATATTTATATATATTTTATCAGGTCAGCTAAACTGAGGTAACGTCTCTAAGCTAGCCCTAACCTGGAATCAGAAATACCCTACAATTAAGTTAAAAAGTTAATCAGTTGTCACCTTATCTACATTATTGCACTAATATTGTGAACATTGAAGACGTCTAAGGCAAAGGTAGGGGGGAAGTCTGCTACAACATTTGTCCATACCACTTGGTGTTGAATGTACAGGGTCTTATGATGAGGGAAACATGAACTCAAGAACTAAACCCTAAAACCAGGGAAAGACAAAAAAATGAAGAAGGATTTTTCTCTGACCGCTTATTTCCAAAGATATAAACACATTTTCAACAGATATACACGTCTAGAAATGATTATCTTTCTTGTTTTTAGCCCCACAATGTTGAAAGCTTTGCCTAAGGTCGGCCATTTGGATTCGGATTTGCTTTTGTAACGGGCACTGGTACTCAGTGGGAAGTTACGGCACTTCTGCTTTTTGTAGCAACGCTGTAGCCCTTTACGTAGCTTGTGATTGCTGTGTGAGGCCTGGTGATCAAACCTCCAGTACACAGAGAAGGCTTGGTATGTCTTGTTGTAGAAAGAACATTTGGGAGTGCCTGATGTTTGTACAAAGCCATCGGAGGTGGCTTAGGCCAACGCTTCTATAGTACCCTTTCAGCACTCCTTATCAGTCTGTTTATATTACGTGTGCTACATACCCTGATATATTGACTGTAAAACTGGCACACAACAAAAGTGTGTGCCATTAGCCTGGAAAGCAGATGCGTCACCTATTCATAATGGAGGTGGACATTTTATTCTTTGAATCCACGTTAGAAGCATGAATCAGTTCTTCAGGAACTAGTAACACCAACCGTTTAGGTTGGTATGAATCAATGCACAAAATGGCTTTCTTTACTTTTTTCGGTGATGAACCAGATTGATCGAGACAGTGCCAGTGAGATAGCATTGGACTTTTTGGAGAAACTGGATACCCAACAAATGACAGGATTTGATCCTACAGAGAATAAAATACACACAAAGGCGACAGAGTACTAACACAACTGTACACTTGCTACATGTGCTCTGCATAGGCAGTTGTTTGGGGGCTGGGAGGAGATTACTACTTGTGCCTTTCCAATTATCCATTTTTTTTTTTTAGTCTTTCAAAAAACAAGTTTAAGAATTGTATTGCTAAATCTACAATCAGCAGGAGGACCCAGCTACCAAGGGAACAATCGTTAATGTGGAGGGAACAAGGCTGTCAGATCCATACTAAGCTTGATTAGACATGATAGAAACCAGCCTGGCCAAATACCTGTAAAACCTAATATACAGATTGGCTCATCTCATTTCAAGTAGCTAAAGTGTATCCAGACCCAAAAACAAAAATGTAATATATTGTAGCTTACTGGCCCTGGAATGAGTGGCTGCATTAATGTCATTTTTTTTAGGCTTCTCTGCCTTTATACTTACCGGGTAATCCTGCGTATAGCACTCTTTCTGTCCTAGGGTGACAAATTATGACTCACTCCACTGTATCTATGGAGGTAGCCAGGGTTGTCACTCTAGGCTGCTTCCCTGATTTGACCTACTAAATCCTCCTCCACTCCTCATTTTCATTACATAGGGAGACTTTTTTTGTATCTCACAGAAGGTAGCTACAAAAACTGCTAACCTTGTTTGATATATCAGTTCAGTTCAAGAGGAAGTAAACCCATTCATTTAACAGTTTGAAAAAACAGTTACATTTCCGGCACGTGCCGGAAATGAAACACTCCCATTGGTTGTGCTCTCAACCAAACTGTCAAACCATCCAATGGCTGGTATAATAACTGAGCACATATGCAGCATCATGGCAGTTGAAGATCAAACAAAGGCCAAGATGGCAGCTTCTTTGCTTGAAAACGATAGAAGGGTTTACTTCCACTTTCAGCAACGGAAGTTACAAAGACACTGGAACTCAGGTAGTCTATTTTCTGTACTTGCAGAAAATGTACTTAGCCTGGAAAAAGACAACGCAGCAACCACATTTAAGAACTGGTAAGCTTCAATGTATTAAATTGTAGTTTTTGGGTTTAGATATACTTTATAAATGGAGAAAGTTGTTTTTTTTTATTTGCAGCAGGCTCCCTTTTAGGAAGGCCATTGAAGTTAAATACAGTCCTTTATGTATGGCCCAAAATACTTAACAGAGAACAAGTAAGCAAAAATAGGAAAAAGTAATGCTTTTAGGTTTAGGTAAAAAGACCTGCAATTTGGTTCCGAGTGTGGGATACTGGAGACAGCTTGTGACTTAAATTATAAGTATGTTGGTAGCTCCACTGTATACTTAAAGCACCTGTTTAGATTAAGCACCATATAATTCCTCTGGCAACCTCTACATCTTCCTTGCCATCAACAGGAAATCCTATGGCACCCAGTGAGACCATAGCAGCAAGAAGAGGAGTTTGCTGGAAAAACTTTGCAAATTGATATACTGTACTCCTGAGCTGAATTTAACTTTTCACAGTCTGTTCCCACAATCTCCTCCCTAATAAATCTGATGTCCATGCAATCTTTTAAAGGTAAAAGTAGGAAATTAACATTTTTAAATGTGTTTCAATAAGGACAATGCATTATAAGGAATGAGATTCCTCCTCCTGCAGAAGAAAGATTGGCCTCTGAAAGTAAATTTGAGCTTGATGCCCTGGCAAGGGGAGCCTGCCACTGGAATGTTCTAGAAGTATAAGCCAATGGGTAACTAGGCCCACAAGCATCCTGTTGTTGGGTGGACTGACCCTATAACTCACTTCAGTCCTCCATCTGTCAAGAAAAGATGTTCCACCATGTCCAATCAAGTTAGAAATTCATTATAGGATTTGTAGTTGCTTCAATGCTGATTTGCTGCTGGAACATCTACCATGATCTAAATTCTCATTAACGTCATTCACTTTGAAGATCAAAAATGCTCAATCTCTTACTTTTGGACTGCAATTTGCAATACCTAATAGATCCAAATTACACATCCTTTTCTAACAGTAGAGGAAAATTCTAGAGCTCTGTAAGTATTATGCTGGGCCTGTGTTTCCATGGAAACTGTCTGAGCCAATGGGTGCCACTTTCACACCTCTCTGATCCAATCTGTTTTCTACATAGCAGACTGCCAGGGAACCAATTGCAATACACCTGACATACTTGCAATAAGATATCCTGTCACTTGGGGTTAAAACATGAGTCTTCATTGGTTAATATTTCCTTTGCCAAAACAGATGATAATAACAAGTCACACAATGTCAGTTTGCATTTGCCTCCACCATTATCAAAGTGTGTGAAAAATAAACTGTTTTTTGTTGCCCACAGCAACATCAGACTACTTGCCATGGCAAGAAAGACACCTTTGTCTTCATACACTTTGATAAAAAGAACATACATTTTATGTTTAGTTTTTCAGACAAGTAGATCTAATAAAAAAAATACCAGCCATTATAAAATTATGAATTGAAAGGAATGAAAAATGTGCCATCTTTCAAAATAAATAAAAATCGATGGACTAGTCTCTTATATTAAGAGAATACCCTGGTACAGCCACTAAGAACTAAGACTCTATATTGTATCACAATGCAAGCCCTTTTTTGTTCGAAAGGTTGAACATCAACAAAAGAAGAAATGTGTTTTAAAATAACTGGGAACATTTGTTAAAACTGGTGCACAGGCAACAATGAAAAATATTATAACTCAAAGACACCAAAAACGGCAAAGAGAATTTTTATGCCTTTAGTTTCAAACAGAAAAAAGCCCATATTTGGTATACTGATGATCAAATGCCTAACTGTCCACCATAAAATGACAAATTTGAAGGAATAAATGCATTTGCTGCCTACCAATTCGGATGATTCACTTTTAATTACTGAAGCTATGTTTTGATGATTTGAACCTTTTTGTTTCTATCAGACAAACTATATTAGGAATAGGATGGGGGGGGGGGGGTATTAGATCAGATTCTTTGAACTATAATGATTTTTGAAAAAGTGGGAGCTTATTTTAAATTAAAAACCTAAATCACCCACTTGTCCCCTATTTGTAGTGAAGACATCTGACTAGTTTTAAGCATTGTTGCAACCAATACCAAAATTTATTTGTCTTGCAACACTCTCTATTAAGTAGCAAAAACAAAACCACTGATATAATGTAGGACTTTCTTGACAATAATTGATTAGATGCCATACTGTTGAGACTTTTGCTATTGAACACTGTCTTAAAACAGCCTGTATGGCATCGGGATCAATGCATTCTTAAAAAATTAGCTAACAGCATGAACTGAGACTTCTGAACAAGTTGTTTTTCTAGCGGTAGTGTGCACCAGTTAAAACAAACATACTCCCAGTTGCCCTATGTTTAGGGCACTAACAATTTGTGGGACAGAAATAATTTAGACCAAGTCAGCTATTGTATTTATATGTAACAGTAAAAGGGGTAGTTTTCATGAGGCAAGATTGCACTAGCTCGGCTTGTGTTGTGTCATTTGTAGAGATGGGTGTACTGTAGGATTTGGTTGCCTACAGGAAAGGGGCAAGCTTGTCTGCCTTGCACAAGTTTTCAGAAATCTGGTGACCGCTACAGAACTGTAGTATAAAGATTCTGATCTATAAAACCAGAGGCAGGAACAACACACAGTCACAAACCCTATTGAGCCTTCCAAGGTTTGATCAAAAGCTACTTTATCCCCTCCCATTCTACTCAAACATTAACCACATCAGTTCGATCAGCAAGCCATTCTCACGTCAAGGTATTTTTTTTTTTTTGCTTGTAGGCTCATGATCAATACACTTTAAAAGGTCAAACCTGCTTTATGTCTTAAGCCATCAGGTGACCTTTACTGGAGACAATGACATCACTTTCCAATAAAGAAGAATCCAAATGTGTGTCCATATTACACACAGATTTCAATGGCAGTTGCCAGCAGCATCTGAGCTTTGCTCTTGTCCTGTCGTCCATCTGTCCTGCCAGAGGCAGCAGGTGGCTGGCCTGGATCTGGCAGGGAGTGTGGTACACGAGGTGAAGAACCTCCCTCCGTGAGTATTGTCCTCTTGAGAGGAGTAGGGTTGTCATGCCGCTGGGGCACAGGGGGTAGCTTCTCTCCTGGATGCTTGCGTGTTCGGTAGGAAGGTCTACGTCTAGCTTCTGAGAGCAAGTCATACTTGATGTAGTAGAAGACCTCCTTGACCGGGCTCCTTTTTTCTGACTCTAAAGAAAGAAGCCGTTGGAACATTCGTAGTGCGTTATCTGAAAACCGTCTCCATTGGGACGGAAGACCGGGCAGACGACCCTTCTGCCAGTGTACAAACTCCTCAAAGAAGGCATCTCCCGGTGAGGCTGACTCCCAGGGAAAGTTGCCAGTGAGGACACAGAAGATAAGTACTCCAAAGGCCCAAACGTCCAAACTAGTCTCTACTGGAAAACCTTCTGATCGGCCAGCCTGGCACACTTCAGGTGCTGTGTACGGGATTGTGCCACTCACTCGTTTCACACGGCAACCCACTTTACGAGTCATGCCAAAGTCAGCCAGCTTAACCCGCCGACATTCACGGTCAAAGAGAAGGACATTCTCTGGTTTGATATCACGATGAACCAGACTCTTGCTGTGCATAAAGTCCAAAGCCAGTCCAAGTTGTTGTACGCATCGCTTCACCATGTCTTCAGGGAGGCCGACCTGGAACAGTAAAAAATGGACAGTTGCAGACCACAAGACAACAAAAACACTAGGCTAATGCATGACAACCATCTAACCCTGTCTTAACATGACAGATGCAGTTATATGACTACTGGCTAAGTAGGATCTGGCTTTTTCTAAATTTTGGCAAACTGGGAGCCGAGATTGGTTTGGACTTTGCAACTCTACATTTTATATCTGAAAAATTTGGAGGTAAACTAAACAGGACACAAGCCACTATCAAAATTTTCAGGTTAATAAAGATAAAATAGGACATTTTATGGTGCTTTCTTTTGATCCAACATTCATACTGTGCCACAGCCTGTGTCCCTATCCACCATCTTCTCTATGATGTCATTGGGTACTGGTTCATGCAGCCTGGCCCCTGATGATGCACAGCAGGCCCACCCTCCTCCACCTTCTGTCAATGAAAAGTGAAGCATCCTGGTGATACATATCCTATGAGACTTCACAGAGCTAGAGGCATCATTCTCCCCTGGGCAAGAATTGTGGCCAAAGGGCAGGGCATGCAAAAGCATTAAAATAGTAAACACTTTGGCTTTGGATGTCTGATGCACATCACTTTGCACAGCTTTTTTTTTTCAGCAGCGGTATTGCTGCAGTATTGCCATACCACTGCTTTTTTAAATGTATCCCTAAAACTGGCCAGAGATGGTTCGAATCTCAGCCTGTTCAGCAGCCACTGGTTCTCACCAGCCAAGATTCAAACTATCTATGGGTAGGCTGATGGTACCCAAGTCAATCCATTAATCAACTTGGGTAAAACCAGCATTTAGAATTTCTATCATGCAATTATTGCCAGCGGCTATAGCTGCTAGCAATAATCACTGTGTTCTACAGGAAGGGATAGCGCAACGATAGGGATTCCCTCATCAACATTGACTGTGTTGATGGGGGATTCAGTCGATCTTCTTTCCTGCAACTTATGGTTGTAGGAAATAAAATTGCATAATCTATGGCCTGCCTTAGTTTTGAACCTTTAAAAGGCTAATGGGTTCACCTAAAGAATCATTCTGATTTTTATTTATTTATTTTTTTTGCAGTATTCTGTGGACAGCATTGGCCATTAACTGAATGGTGTTCCACTTTACCCAGAGGCATATTCTAATGCTCACATCACCCAAATACTACTAGCTACAACACTGGTGCCATAACAAGCAAAAAAATAAAAAATGAAATAGTATTTGACTGCTTAAAAGAAAATACATGAAACAAAGCAGCATGGCGCTTCGGCTATAGGGAGGTGTCATGCTGGCTACATCTGAATGCACACCCAGTCAACCAGACAGGCTTATAAGGAATATCATGTGATCCAGAATGACTGATCTCACCTGTGGCGGAATAATATCAAAGAGGTCCCCAGCTGGAGCGTACTCCTGAGCGAAGACGTAGCAGTCTTCCGTCTGGAAGAGGACATGAAAGGCTCTTATAATGAAAGGGCTGCAGGAAAGAGCACTGGTCACACTGAACTCCCTCAGGAAACTCTTCAACTTGGTCTTGTTTTTGTTGACAAATTTTAAAGCCATCTTGTTACCTGATAATGAAGACAGATGTTAAAATGAAAACCTTAACAGACTGACATTTACATTTACATTTGTGCTTCATCACTGTCTATCACAAACAACTGCCATTTTTTGCATATATACTATTCTTACCTATTTTTGCACTGCCAGTAAACCTGCCTGCGCAGTAAACATTGGCACCGCTGTTTGTAATCTCCATTAGGTAAGAGAGAGACAGAGTGACAATGCATGAGAACAACTGGGAGCCAAGGAGAAACATTGTCACCTTGTAACTGGAAGTGCTGGAGGAAACTAACTTCTTTAAAGCATAACCCCCCTTAACACTGGCCATACACATGTGTGACAGCACAGTGGTAGGCTGTAACGCAAAGCCTTTCTTTACACGCACATGAACGTTAATGGCATCCCAGTCTTAGTCTGTAGGGTTCAATATTGCGTTGGCCCACATTTTGCAGCTATACCAGCTTCAAATCTTCTGGGAAGGCTGTCCACAAGCTTTAGGAGTGTGTCTATGGGAATGTCTGACCATTCTTCCAGAAGTGCATTTGTTAGGTCAGGCACTGATGTTGGACGAGAAGGCATGGCTTGCAGTCTCCGCTCAAGTTCCTCTACCCCAAACTCTACTCATCCATGCCTTTATGGACCTTGCTTTGTGCACTGGTGTGCAGTCATGTTGGAACAGGAAGGGGCCATCCCAAACTGTTGCCACAGAGATGGGAGCATGAAATTGTCCAAAATGTCTTGGTATGCTGACGCCTTTCACTGGAACTAAGAGGCCAAAGCCCAACCCCAACCCCTAAAAACAAACCTAAACCATAATCTCCCCTCCACCAAATGATTTGGACCAGTGCACAAATCAAGGTCTAGAAAGAAATGGATGAGCGAGCTTGGGGTGAAGAACTTGACTGGCCTGCACAGAGCCCTGACTTTAACCCGATAGAACATCTTTGGGATGAATTAGAGCGGAAACTGCGAGCCAGCCTTTCTCGTCTAACATCAGTGCCTGACCTCACAAATGCACTCATGGAAGAATGGTCGAACATTCCCATACACACAGGGCCAGATTAACGTAGGGGCTATTGGAGCTGCAGCTCCAGGCCCTTACCTTTATATAGGCCCCAGGTTGGCCATATTCACTGTTACCGCTCTTCTGTCACTTGTAAAAACAGAAGTCTGGCTTCTATGCTCGCTTCCCCAGGCAGCTCCCTCAGAACCTCCCCACACAGCACGAAGGCCAGACAAGGAGGGACAGTTGCCGATGCATGGATGTGTTTATGGGCTTCAGAGACAGCATCCCATGTGGAATTAGGCATGCATGGCTGCACCCTTCCTCCTCTGGGTGCATGCCAAGGCACGGCCCTTAAGGCCCTTCAAAATGCTCAGCACCAAGCCCATGATGCTCTTAATCCGGCCCTGCATACACACACTTCTAAACCTTGTGGACAGCCTTCCCAGAAGAATTGAAGCTGTTATAGCTGCAAAGGGTGGGCCAACTCAATATTGAACCCTATGAACTAAGACTGTAAAAGCCTTAAAAGTTAATGTGCGTGTAAAGGCAGGCGTCCCAATACTTTTGGTAATAGAGTGTATATGCGTACTGCCAACATCTGTGCTTTGTGCCCCCCAGCATAGTGCCTGCACTGTCACCAACAGCTCCTGGTCACTGCTTATGAACAGAAACCAGAGGGGTGGGATACCCAATCTTGTGATCACTGTGACAGCCAATAACAGTAATCACATGTTTAGGAAGCCCTTGTATTACCACTAACATCACAAGTGTATGAACGGCCAGCATATGCCAGCTGGAAAGAGTTAGTGAAAGCTTCAGGCATAAAGATATTGAAAATCACTTTTTAAATTACTTCAATATGGTAAAGTTTATATGAAATGTTCACAATTTGGTTTTAAAAATACTTTTAAGAACATATCTGTCCCCATGCTACCAGCTAAGCTAACCACCTAACTCCAGTGCAGTTTGGGGGATTCTAACATTAATGGACATTGAAATCATTAACAAAAACGCAGACCTAGACACATAACCCTACAACCCATTCTGTTTTCTTTTCTTCTATGGTATGTATTATTTATCATACTGATTTAGGGATGAGTAAATCTGCCTGGGTTTGGTTCGCAAACTCTACACTGAACCGGACTGTAGTCCAGCCTTTTTCAACCAGGGTCCCATCTGAGGTGGTCAGGGGCGCTGCGTCATCTTGGTAGAAAAAAGGCATTTAGAACAGACCAAACTCCCGCTCCTCCACCAAACTGTATGTCGGTACAGGAGGCGCTAGACTAGAACAGTGATAACATAACAAAAAAGTGCAGCACTAAACCATAAGGGCTCTTTCAGACGGCCGCTCCGCTGCTTTAGTCCGCTGCGGGACTTTTTTTTTTTTTTCACGGAGCGGATGACATTGTGTCATCCGCTCCGTGTGCCCGCATATCATCCCATCCGTTTGAGGATGATATGCGGACATAATGTAAGTGTATGGCATTGCGGATGTCAGCGGATGACACCGCTGACATCCGATTTTCCTTCCTTTCCGTTTTTCACACGGATGAAAAAATAGGGTTCTGTTCCGTTCTAAAAAACGGAACAGAACTGAAATGAGGAAAATCGGATGTCAGCGGATGGTATTCCGCTGACATCCGCAATGCCATAGACTTACATTATGTCCGCAAATCATCCGCAAAAAAATAGGATGATTTGCGGACAAGCGGAGCGGCCGTGTGAAAGAGCCCTTAGGCTGCATTCACATGTCAGCTTATAATCGCGGGCAGAACCGCCGCGGTTCCGCCCGCGATTCGGAGATTTATTGCAAATCGCGGGACGCCTAGCGTTGCCCGTTGATTTGCAATAGCCCCCCAAACGCCGAGCGATGTTGCCGCGATTTACGCCCGCCGAATCGCGGCAACATCGCGCAAACAAAATCGCGGGACGCAATACGCTCCAAAGAAGCTCTTGTACTTTTTTGGAGCGTATTGCGTCCCGCGATTTTGTTTGCGCGATGTTGCCGCGATTCGGCGGGCGTAAATCGCGGCAACATCGCTCGGCGTTTGGGGGGCTATTGCAAATCAACGGGCAACGCTAGGCGTCCCGCGATTTGCAATAAATCTCCGAATCGCGGGCGGAACCGCGGCGGTTCTGCCCGCGATTATAAGCTGACATGTGAATGCAGCCTTACACATATAAAGTGCATAGAGTGTATAAATATTTATGAAAGAGAAATCAATATGACTTGATGATAAACATAAATAAAAAAGTCCAAAGTGTTGGGAAAAAGTATATTCTCAATGTGTAATTCAGTGTTTCTCAACCTTTTTTCAGTCAAGGCACCCTTTAAAAGTGATGGACAATCTCGAGGGACCCTTTACAAATTATGGAAAGTCTCGAGGCACCCTTTAAAAATGATGGACCATCTCGAAGGCACCACATTCTAAAATCTAAAAGCTGTTCCAATAGGTTTTACATAATGCAGCAACATCCACATGTCCAAGTAGGACACCCAACGTTAGAGCTGATTTATTCTTTCAAAGCAAATAGTTTTGCAAACTGGTTCTGACTAGTATTCCAAATTTTCTCTTCTCCCTCAGTTTTTCTCCATCACTCAGCTAATGTGACCCCAATGCTGATGGAGAGGGGCAGGGGAGGGTCAAACAAGGATGCTATGCAGGTGTCTGGCATCCTCCTTATTAACTGATGATACCATTGGTCGTTAGGACGCCAGTAGCTAGAAGGTTGTAATGTTTCACAATAAAAACCTGTGATTTAGTGCAACTAAAAAGGCAGGGTTCATGCACACGCTGGCTTGTATACAATTTTTGGGCAATTTTTAGGCATTTTGCCAAGGCCCCCCTGAAGAAACCTCAAGGCACCTCAGGGTGCCTGGGCACCCGGTTGAAAAAGGCTGGTGTAATCCACGTGAATTTTAAAGACACTGTGCGTAGAAATGCCACCACCAACATGGGGGGGGGGCTTACCAGAAATTGTGGACCCGTTTTGGCCTACGCCTAGTGGGTCGGTATCAGCAGTAGTATGTATGTAACCATCCAGAAAGGAGAAAGATATCTGTATCAACTCTCGCCACTTATCACTTCAACGGCAATATATTCCACTTTGGTGTAAAATGTGAGCTGAGAGGAGGGGCAGCAGTGGAGGAGGAAGGAGGGACAGAGGAAGATACTAGGTGTCTAGGGGTCTAGGGCAGTGGCGGAACTACCAAGCCTTGGCTTTCCACCAATGTTGGGTGGGCCCCAAGTGGCAGGAAGGGAGCCCACCGGAGTGCTGCCTGCATGATGATCCTCTGTGGTCCAGAAGAGGAGTGTCCTAGGAAAAGGAATCACAGTGAAGGAGGACAGAGCGCAGGCCACTCTCTTCATACCGCTCTGTAAGCATCCCCAGAACAGGGGGGGTCCCTGGGTGTGACATGGAGGATCCCTGGTGTGAAAGGGAATCGGGGTCACCAGATGTGTCATGGGGAATCGGAGTCACCAGGTGTGACATGGGGGATAGGGGTCACCGAGTGTAACAGGGATTCAGGGTCACCAGGTGTCCCATGAGGAATTGGGGTTCCTGGGTGTGCCATGGGGGATTGAGGTCCCCAGGTGTGACATGGAGGAACATCAGGGTCCCCAGGTGTGACATGGAGGAACATCAGGGTCCCCAGGTGTGACATTGAAAAACATCAGGGTCTCTCCGGGTATGACATGGAGGAACATCAGGGACCCCTGGTGTGACATATAGGAACATTGGGATCACTGGGTATGACAGCATGACATGGAGGAACACGGGGTTCCCTGGGTGTGACATGGAGGAACATTGGGGTCAGTGGGTATGACAGCAAGACATGAAGGAATATTGGGGTCCCAGAATGTGACATGGAAAAACATTAGGGTCCCTGGGTGTGACATAGAATGACATCAGGGTCCCCAGGTGTGACATGGAGGAATATGGGGGTCACTGGGTATGACAGCATAACATGCAGGAACCATCAGATCAGGGTCACCGGATATGACATAGAGAAGTTTTTAACCCCTACCCTTTTTATTTTTTTTTGGGGGGGGGGGGCGCAAGTAGCTGGTCTTGCCTAGGGCATAAAATAGTCTAGCACCGGCCCTGTGTGTACCTATGTGTGAGGGTACCAATAATAATTAATGGCACCTCTGCATGTCTGCTATACATCAGTGCGTTTGTCTACGTGTCAGGAACAAAATTTTGTGAACGTTCCCCGACATGCAGTAATATGAACCAAGCCTTAGATTCGGGTGCCTCCAGGCTGAAAATAGTTTTCAAGAGGCTCTGACTGGAAAAAGTTGGGAAGCACTGCTGTAGTCTGGGGACGGGGGGTAGATCTTGTTAATTCTGGCCATTTGTAGAGCTTATAAGCTATTGCCAAACAAAAGGTGTGGGAAGCCAGGTTTGGCCATGGGGCTCGTGTACCAATACCAAATTCCTAAACAGAATTATTAGCTCTCCCTAACAGATCCAACACACTGACAATCTTGGGGCTGCTTTAAGCCTGCTCTTTCACAGAAAGAGTTCCAATTTATCCATTCCTTCAAATGAATGGTTCTTCTGACCCAAAGCAAAGACTATGCGCTGCATTATGTTCCTGCTGGCAAACCTGGTCAAACTTTCAAGATTATCCTGGAGGTTCAAAGCAAACCCATGGTGGAGGCGAACCCGACCCTCATCAATCATGACAACTGTCTAAAATTGGAGTTTCCTCACTTTGGGAAGATTTCCTCTTATTTCCTGTTGTGTCTTCAGATTTTCTATGTGTTATTCTTCTGTAGGAAGAGCTTTGGCCAACAAAATGGACAATCTATCTACGAGTGAAACCCTATCCTTCTGTAAAATGGGTAAACACACATGAACCTCTGTTCCATATTGACTATCCTAACTAGTTGGTTTGAGGACCGGTGTTTTAAAATTTTCCTGGACCCATGGAAATCTTCACTTCCGGTGCGGCCGCGTCATACAACAGCTGAGGCCGCACCAGAAGTGACGCGGGTCGAGGATTTTCACGGGTCCAGGAAAATTTTAGAACACCGGCAGGTGTCTCACCAGCATCTTTCTCAGTGGGACCTCCTCATCTGAAGGCTGCAATTGTCTAACCAAAATAAGAAGACATACACACCGCCAGTCTTGCACATACATAGTATACATTTTTTTTTCGCCCCTTAAATTGTCCTTACCTGTACTCTTGTGGGACACGAGCTCCACTCTGCCATATGTTCCCTTCCCCAATTCCCGTATGAATTCATAGTGCTTCTGTACTTCACCCCCGGACAAGCTTCGGATGGCTAAAGCCTGCATATCTTCCGTAATCACAGGGACACCACAGCAGCCCTGCTTCCGCGTCGGTTCCTGGTCCACCGAGCCGGCACTCATGTTTACACTGCATGCAAACACACACAGATCTTGCTGTAATAATCAGGAATACTGGAATTTATTTATTACAAGTATTTATATAGTGCAAAAAGTTTACACGTATTGTACATTTGCATCAGTCCCTACCCATAAGAAGCTTACAATCTAAGGCAATGTTTCTCCACCTTTTTTCAGTCGAGGCACCCCATTCTAAAATGTAAAAATGATTCTAATACTTATGCATAATGCAGAAACATCCACACAAGTAGGACACTCAATGTTAGAGGTGATTTATTATTCCAAAGCAAATTCACTTTTGCAAACTGACTAGTGGTCCAATGTTTCTCTTCTCCTTTAGTTTTTCTCCATCACTCAGCTAAAGTGCCCTCAGTGATGATGGAGAGGGGCAGGGGAGGGTCAAACAATGATGCTATGCAGGCAACTGACATCCTCCTTATCAACTGGTGGCGATGCCATTGGTCATTAGGATGCTGGCAGCTAGAAGGTTGTAATTGTGCACAGGGCCGCTGATAGGGGGGGGACCACCAGCCCTCTTGTAGGGGGCCCGAGCACACAGGGGGGCCCACACAGAGAGGGGGATTAGTGATGGACAACAAATACAGAAATCTTCCTCCAGCACCTGAATCTGATCTGTCCCTCTCCCTGCTATCAGCTTTTATCAGTTGAGAAAGAGACAGTCGTCCCTCACTAATCCCCCTCCCTTGTGTGGACCCCCCCTCCCAGCACTTATCTCTGCTCAGGAGTTTATTTGTAAATTGTAACTTTGTTTCTCTCTCTCTGCCCCTGTTCACACTAAGGCGACCTGTGAGGCGACCTGGTCGCCTCACAGGTCGCCTCCCATAGGGAAGCTGCGGACCCGTTCTAATAGGAGCGACACAAGTCGCTCCGACTTAGAAAAAGGGTCCGGAGCTTCTTTGGGGCGACCAGGAGGCGACCGCCATAGACTTCAATTATATGAAGTCCGTGGCGGCCGCTCCGAGGTGCAAAGTAGCGTCGCTTGCATGTGAACGGGGGCTAAGTCTCTCTGATCACTGAGCTCCAATTGCCCAGGCTGTATATTTTTCTCATCTCATCTTCTTTTTTATTTACCATAGTTTTTTTTTTTTAGATTTAGCAGGAATTATGCGAGTTATGTTATATTTGTGTCTGATAATAGTGATTTTGTTGTAATTGTAGCTAAAAATATCTTTAATATTTTCTTGGGGGGGGGGTCCCTGCCAGGTAGTCTGTACAGGGCCCCGCGATTTCTAACAGCAGCCCTGATGGTGCACAATGATAACCTGTGGCTTTGTGCAACTAAAAGGCAGGCTTTTTCCACAGGCCAGATTGTATGCATTTTTTGAGCAATTTGTAGGCATTGGACAAGGTGCCAATGAAGAAACCTCAAGGCACCCTAGGGTACCTGGGCACCCTGGTTGAAAAAGGCTTATCTAAGGTACCTACCTCACAGAAGTACATACACACACACACACCCACTGGGGCCAACTTAAACAAAAGTTAAGTAACCTCTCAGCATGTCTTTCGAGTTCGGAAGCAAACTGGAAAACCCACACAAGTTTGGGGAGACCATGCAAATGCCAAGGAGGTTGCGTCATAATTGGGATTCACACCAACGATTCCAGTGCTGCAAGGCAACTTTACTAGGTACACCTGTTTAATTGCTTGGTAACACAAATTGCTAATCAGCCAATCACATGGCAGCAACTCAATGCATTTAGGCATATAGACATGGTGAAGACGACTTGCTGAAGTTCAAACCGAACATCAGAATGGGGAAGAAAGGGAATTTAAGTGACTTTGAACATGGCATGGTTGTTGTTGCCAGACAGTGTATGTTTAATTATTTTTAAATAAAACTGCATTCATTGGTGTATTTAACATATGCCCAGAGTTAATTTTTTAACTGAACACGCAGACAAGGAGGAGACAGCAGAGTGATAAGCTCATCACTGTGCTGCTGCTCCTTCATTGTTCAATCAGTAGGCTGGGGTGCGTTTTGTTTAAGCTGTGTCACTGATGCAGGTCAAGGATCTGGCTGTGCTGCATGGCAGTGGTACCCTGGTTGCATAACTGGCTAAACAGGTTTACACATTCTTTAGCAAGTAAAACAGATTTCATATATGTATTCAGCTGCTTGGCCAGAGTGCTGTTATGATTTGTTTCTAGGTTTGTTACTTCAAGGAAAGACTGTAACCTTAAATTCCAAAAAGCAGAAACTGCCAGACACTCATGGCTTTAATCTTATTTATTGCTGAATGTCACAGGACTATAAAAACCTCAGGAAAAACAACCATTACTTATGTGGTTTGCTCTCTTTGTTAGGGTGTTAACCACTTAACAACCCCCCCCCCCCCCCATGGATGATTTACTGCTACAGGGCGGCAGTTCTGTGCAGAATCATATATATATATATATATATACACAATTCTTCACTTCCGCATAGGGGGCGCGTGTACGCTGCCGGCGCGCTGCTTCTGCTGTGAATATTACGAGCGGATGCTGGGCAATGGATGTCCGCTGTGCTCGCTGGCACCCACTGATCAGCGACGAGAGACACTGGATGGAGCTCTGCCTACTGTATGTAAACAGTGCAGAACTCCATCCTGTCAGCAAGGATGTTGTGGATTTTGTTTCTCTGCAAGGCAGGGAATCAAATCCAGCACATCCCTTAGTAAAAACACTGCACTGTGTACACATAAAAACTGGTTAGGCACACATTTAACCCTTTGATAGCCCTAGATGTTTAACCCCCTTCCCAGCCAAAATCATTAGTACAGTGACAGTGCATATTATTAGCGCTGATCACTGTATTAGTGTCACTGGTTCCCACAAAGTGTCAGTTGGTGTCAGATTGTTCGCAACAATATCGCAGTCTCGCTTTAGGTCGCTGATCGGCGCCATTACTAGTAAAAAAAAAATTCCAGTATACAGTGAGGGATAAAAGTATTTGATCCCCTGCTGATTTGTATGTTTGTCTACTGAAAAAAAAAAATGATTAGTTTATCATTTTATTAGTAGGTTTATTTGAACAGTGAGAGACAGAATATTAACAACAAAAAAAAACAAAAAAACATCTGTCTCTTTAGCTCCCGTTCACACTAAGGCGACCTGTGAGGCGACCTGGTCGCCTCACAGGTCGCCTTATATAGGGAAGCTGCGGACCCGTTCTAATAGGAGCGACACAAGTCGCTCCAACTTAGAAAAAGGGTCCGGAGCTTCTTTGGGGTGACCCGGAGGCGACCGCCATAGACTTCAATGTTATGAAGTCCGTGGCGGCCGCTCTGAGGTCGCCCCTCTAAGTCGGATCGCCCCTATGTGAACGGGGCCTTATATCGCTCTATTTCCATCTCTCTGTTTCTTTCTCATCTCTCTTCCTACCTCTCTGTCCGTCCTCTCCCTCTTTCTAATATCTCGCCTTCCCTCCTCTCTCTCTCTCTCAAGTTTCCCCTTCCCTCCTCTCTCTCTCTCAAGTTTCTCCTTCCCTCCTCTCTCTCTCTCAAGTTTCTCCTTCCCTCCTCTCTCTCTCATGTATCTCCTTTCCTCTTCTCTCTCTCATCTCTCTCCTTCCCCCCCCTCTCTCTCTCATGTATCTCCTTTCCTCTTCTCTCTCTCATCTCTCTCCTTCCCCCCCCCCCTCTCTCTCTCTCTCTCATGTTTCTCCTTCCCTCCTCTCTCTCTCATGTCTCTCCTTCCCTCCTCTCTCTCTCATCTCTCTCCTTCCCTCCTCTCTCTCTCTCTCATGTCTCTCCTTCCCTCCTCTCTCTCATGTATCTCCTTCCCTCCCCTCTCTCTCATGTATCTCCTTCCCTCCTCTCTCTCATCTCTCTCCTTCCCTCCTCTCTCTCTCTCATGTCTCTCCTTCCCTCCTCTCTCTCTCTCATGTCTCTCCTTCCCTCCTCTCTCTCTCTCATGTCTCTCCTTCCCTCCTCTCTCTCATGTCTCTCCTTCCCTCCTCTCTCTCATCTCTCTCCTTCCCTCCTCTCTCTCATGTCTCTCCTTCCCTCCTCTCTCTCTCATGTCTCTCCTTCCCTCCTCTCTCTCTCTCTCTCTCTCTCTCATGTCTCTCCTTCCCTCATCTCTCTCTCTCATGTCTCTCCTTCCCTCCTCTCTCTCTCATGTCACTCCTTCCCTCCTCTCTCTCTCTCATGTCTCTCCTTCCCTCCTCTCTCTCTCATCTCTCTCCTTCTCTCCTCTCTCTCTCATGTCTCTCCTTCCCTCATCTCTCTCTCTCATGTCTCTCCTTCCCTCCTCTCTCTCTCTCATGTCTCTCCTTCCCTCCTCTCTCTCTCTCTCATCTCTCTCCTCTCCTCTCTCTCTCATGTCTCTCCTTCCCTCCTCTCTCTCTCATCTCTCTCCTTCTCTCCTCTCTCTCTCATGTCTCTCCTTCCCTCCTCTCTCTCTCATGTCTCTCCTTCCCTCTTCTCTCTCTCATCTCTCTCCTTCCCTCCTCTCTCTCATGTCTCTCCTTCCCTCATCTCTCTCTCTCATGTCTCTCCTTCCCTCCTCTCTCTCTCTCTCATGTCACTCCTTCCCTCCTCTCTCTCTCTCATGTCTCTCCTTCCCTCCTCTCTCTCTCATCTCTCTCCTTCTCTCCTCTCTCTCTCATGTCTCTCCTTCCCTCCTCTCTCTCTCATCTCTCTCCTTCAATCCTCTCTCTCTCATGTCTCTCCTTCCCTCCTCTCTCTCTCATCTCTCTCCTTCTCTCCTCTCTCTCTCATGTCTCTCCTTCCCTCCTCTCTCTCTCATCTCTCTCCTTCTCTCCTCTCTCTCTCTCATGTCTCTCCTTCCCTCCTCTCTCTCTCATGTCTCTCCTTCCCTCCTCTCTCTCTCATCCCTCTCCTTCCCTCCTCTCTCTCTCTCTCATCTCTCTCCTCTCCTCTCTCTCTCATGTCTCTCCTTCCCTCCTCTCTCTCTCATCTCTCTCCTTCCCTCCTCTCTCTCTCTCATGTCTCTCCTTCCCTCCTCTCTCTCTCTCTCTCTCTCATGTCTCTCCTTCCCTCTTCTCTCTCTCATCTCTCTCCTTCTCTCCTCTCTCTCTCTCATGTCTCTCCTTCCCTCCTCTCTCTCTCATGTCTCTCCTTCCCTCATCTCTCTCTCTCATGTCTCTCCTTCCCTCCTCTCTCTCTCATGTCTCTCCTTCCCTCCTCTCTCTCTCTCATGTCTCTCCTTCCCTCCTCTCTCTCTCATCTCTCTCCTTCCCTCCTCTCTCTCTCTCATGTCTCTCCTTCCCTCCTCTCTCTCTCTCTCTCATGTCTCTCCTTCCCTCCTCTCTCTCTCATCTCTCTCCTTCTCTCTTCTCTCTCTCATGTCTCTCCTTCCCTCCTCTCTCTCTCATCTCTCTCCTTCTCTCCTCTCTCTCTCATGTCTCTCCTTCCCTCCTCTCTCTCTCATCTCTCTCCTTCTCTCCTCTCTCTCTCTCTCATCTGCAGAGCCGATGTTTCCTGTATGGCACCTGTGTCTTGTCACAGGCAGAGGCAGAGTACATTCAATATCACTCTGCCTGTGTCCGGAGCCGGTGCTATACATGAAGCATCGGCTCTGCTTCCTGTAGTGCGGCTCCTTTCCTCACGCTGTGCTCGGGGATGGCAGGTCAGGAACCCGCAATCTGGGCTTACCGACCCGCCATCCCAGAGCAGGAGGTGTTGCTGGGATTGTGTCGGGGCTCGGGGGGAACAGCAGTGGCGTTCCTGTTGTAGAATAAGTACAGGAACGCCGTTCCCATGCGTTCCCGCAGGACTCAAGCCCTGCTAATGACTACATATCCCATGGTACCTTGCAGCCTGCTAGCAGTGATTTCTGTACTGACTCCGCCTCCTGAAACTCCTCCTCTCAGCACCTCTGTAGTTCAGAAGGCAGGCTATGTGAAATGTGTGACACAGCAGTGCCTACTCACAGGGAATAGCGAATACGTGTCACAGAATTCAAGGTAGATGTGCAGGGATCTTGACAAAGTAAGTTTACAAACTTCAAGAGTGTTAACATTAATAGGAGGAGGCTAGAATTACCTGATATGCAATGTGTGAATTAACTGATATGCAATGTGATGATGATGTCAATCTGACAAAACGCGTAGAGCGTCATTCCGTCACTTCCGCTCTCGAGTTGAACCGCATTTCCAACAGTTGGAACGCACAGCGTTCTGGAAGTGGACCGCGATCTCCAATCAGAGCGGGGATCACTACTGCTACTGCCTGCCTTTTAACCACCTCTGTTTTGTGAGTACCATTTTTGTATTTAAAAAAATTATATTTTTAGCAATACTTCACTATTTTGGACCTTTTTTCTTCCTATCCGTGATCGGGACCCCTATATGTATACCATACTTATTGATGCCATTTACCTGCGAGTATTACTTTATCCAAAACCTATGAGGGAAGAAGCTACTGGATGCCCATATACCCTATGGATGCCTGTGATCTAAGGGAGATATACCATTGAGCATTACTACGCTTATTACCCCGGTAGGGGTAATTCCATCTGGTGAGTGCGGTCGCCGGTCTTTATTGAGAGGGGAGCACAATAGTTTCCTCTCCTGCACCTGTCACCTTTGGACCACCCCAGGATCTACAGCCTATGGGACTCCAGTCAACTTTTATTTTTTCACTATTACAGACTATTATTTAAAGTGCACTTAGTCACTTTTGCACCGAGTCACCTTCATATTCATTTTTATTTTTACTTTTATATTTACCGTCATAGACTATTGTTTATACTGCGCTAGGTCAACTTTGCACTAAGCCACTTTATATTCATTAGTGGCTATTCACTAAGTCACCTGATTTATTTGTCCTTTGTTTACATTTCTTCATACTATTATTATAGAGTATTTATTGATTACTGTTTACAGTTTACACTTTTTTGGATGTTATTTTTGCACACTCCAATGTTGTTGGTTCTCAGTACATTTATTGTTGGGCAACCATGCACTTTTGCACCACGTCACTTTAACACGTCAAGTTATATTATTTGATGTGTTTTATCTGTGCCAATTCATTTATTGCATATATTATAGTGTATTTTTATTTTTATATATTTAATTTCACCTTTATTTATGTGCATTATCACATTGGATATCTACTAACACTAGTTTAGGTAGCACCACATACCTTTCCTTTTCCCCTTATCTCATTTACTGTATATAACCCCACTGGGGCTATATATTGAAGGTAGGCTGCAGCCAGGCTAGTCTTATCCAATGAGCGGATTTCCCCCCACTTTTTTAGTGCGCTGTATGTGCCTAGGCATAGCCTCATAGCTGTATATCTGTGAAATCATTGAAGACCATGCTGCCTGCTAGTCTTATGAGATTTGGTGATATCACTATTTTATTGCTCACCATTCTCCTTGCTGGAGAGAAAGTGGTACCTGAGAACCTGCAGTGTAAGGATCTTCCTGCTTTAACTTCATCAATCAAAAATGTAGATCTGGGCTTTATGCACCTCACCTGCTGTCTATTGGTCATTTCATCACTGATATCCACTCACACTGTCTACATTCGAGGACAAGCACCCGTGTGTGGACTCCCTACAGGTTAAACATGGCCCTGCACACAGATGTATGCTTAAAGTGGAACTTCACTTTCCCAAGCAGCATTGGTTATTTGTATTCCTCATGCTGCTAGCATTAGTAAATTTATAGGAACATATATCATATTTACTTGTTTAAAACTTTTTTTTTACATTTTTTCAGTTACTTCCTGTTTTCTTGCAAATGATGTCATACATCCTAGGAGTCTTCAGGAGGAGAGGCGAGGAGGAGGGGTTTTCTCAGCTAAGCACACTCACCTGCATGTATGCTTGAGCTAAGGACAGATCGATTTCAAAGAAGTAAATACTTCATGAATCATTTGCCCTTACTTAAAGCCGAACTCCACCCAAAAGGGGAAACGCCACTTGTTTGGCACCTTTAGGGGTGTCCCCTCCCCCTCCTCCTTCCCCCGCCGCCAGGCCATTCACAAAGTGCAGCGCACTAGGCGCATGTGCAGCAGAGAACCGGCTGTGAAGCTGCAAGGTTTCAATGCTGGTTTCCCTTAGCCGCGATGGCAGCGGCAGCACCCGAGAATCAGTTGAAAAATCGGCTCGGGTAAAGACACCTCATGGACAGGTAAGTGTTCTAATATTAAAAGTCAGCAGCTACATTATTTGCTACAAATATATTAGAACACTTACCTGTCCATAAGGTGTCTTCACCCGAGCCGATTTTTCAACTGACTCTCGGGTGCTGCCGCTGCCATCTCCTTTTCTGAAGGAGCCCGGAGCTCCGCTTTAAGATAGATAAATGCTAGGGGGTTATTTTTTTAAGTGATTTATCAACAAAATAAAGAATGGAGACATGGGGGGGGGGGGTGGAGGAGTTTGCTTTGAATAATAAAAATGAATTAAATACTGTTTTTGGTTTGTGGTGCTCAGATGCAGTAAAGATCCGCTTTAAGTACACCCATGTGAACGAGGCCTTATATTATTATCCTTTCACACTCAATCATAAACTTAAAAAAAACAAAAAACTTTGGGTTTGGATACACTCTAGCGCATAAAGTATTGAAAACACGGAATCAGCGTGATAGTTGTACTATTTTCTTAAGAAGGTCAACAGTGACAAGAAAATTTCTTGGGTTCTGCAATCTAGACTGCAAGTGTTGCTGCTTTTGCTGTAGGAACCTGGCAATAGATGTGCAAGACTACTACCAGTCTTAAGCCCCGTACACACAGGCTGAATGTCAGGCAGCATGGACCTGTTCAATAGAAACCTTCCAAAATTCTGCCCGTTCACTAGAAACCTGCCAACATTTGGCTCGTGTATACTGCCGCCCATCAGAAGCCGGTCTGTCGAATGGGCATGATCGAAAAAGGTCTGCCGACTGGCTCCCGATCTGCGCTCTTAGCCAAGAGCTGAGAGCTCTGATCGGAGTGTTCTGGCAGGGGGGCCCATCTCCCTATCAGAACCCAATAGAACAGCAGGGAAGTTCGCTGTACTAACATCAGATTGTTAGTACAGTGGCTCCGACCGTTGTCAGGTTTTTTTTTTCGTACAAGCCACTGGGTTGAACAAAAAAAACTAGCAGTATGCAAGAGGCTTTAGATTACTTTGGAGGCGAGCTTCTGAGAGACATCTGCTCTTCTTCTTCCACGGCCCTTGGCAGCAGGGCCTTGTGGGAGGAGGAGGCCTGCTAATCCCATGACCAGCAAGTTGGTAGATTATTTTACAATACTGACAGGGCTTTCTTCTTCACTGGTTTACAGATAGGATAAAAAAAAACTGAAAAAAAAAAACAGATGATCATACGGTAACACCTGATACAATAATGACTGGAAGGCTTGTCTAGTGGTGTCTTTTTGGTTGACTGATCCCTTTAAGGCACTGTTACTTGAGATGCCCTCTAACTGCTTTACCAGGCTAAATTTTTCTAAATGATCTGTCTCAATGATATGCAAACCTGGGAACTTTTGGAGAAACGCAGAGCTTAGGTCCAGTAGACAGAGTCTTTAAAGGGAGTGGTACGACAGTGACAGGCCATTACAAGCGGGTTAAATTACAGTAATATGGTTCCCAAAACAAGGAGCACATACAACTTGTATCATAGTACTCAACTGTTATAATAACTGGCAAATCATGACAATATAGAGGCAACAAATGGGCACTCATGACGACAATACATGGGCAACATATGGACAATGCCATCAATAGACACAGCTTAACCACTTCTGGACAGACATTTTTTCCCCCTAATGACCCTTTTTGGGGGGGGACCAGTGACATTACTACAGTAATCAGTGCTAAAAATATGCACTGTTACTGTACAATGACACTGGCAGGAAAGGGGTTAACACCAGGGGCGATCAAAGGGTTAAATGGGTCCTTAGATGGTGCATTCTAACTGTGGGGGGGATGGGCTTGCAGCATGAACACAGAGGCTCCCTGTGTTCAATACTGACAGAACAGCGGTCTGCCGTGTTTACAACGGCAACCCGCCATTCTGTCTCCACAGGGAGCGATCGCGGGTGCCCGGCAGCAATCGCGGCTGCCGGACCCGTTCATTGGCTCCCCCTGTAGCCAATCGGCACGTGCATCCAGCGGCGCATGTGTGCATGCTCCCACTAGCGGTCCCGCAAGTTACGGCGCTCGCGGGACAGAGCCAACGTGCGGCAGTATATGTACTGCTGGTGGTCGTCAAGTGGTTAAAGCAGAGGTTCAGTCACTGTAGCCCAAGCTGCCACCACCCTTTTCAGGCACTCTAGCATCATTTGCCATCTTCCTCTGCCTATACACATTCTTTTCTTGGCTAAAAGTAGATGCTCATAGCTAGGAATTCTGCGGGCTAGGCTTGGTTTGATTACCTAGTCTTGAGGGCGCAGAGAGTTTCTTCAGATTTAGCCACCAATTGGCTGACATCTGCATCACTATTTCATTTAGCCAGCGGCTGCAGCTGCATCTTGGCACTACAGATAAGTAGAGAGGCAGAGGGAGGTGCGAGGAGTGTGGAGTTAGTGACCTCTTCTATTCGCCATAGCTTGCTAAATTCTGCTGCTACCTCTATATTCTGAAAGCTACCAGTTATAGAGATTTTGGAGAGAAAATCGCTGCTACACCTCTTTCTAGCCTTCATAGTCATATCCTCCAATATACTCCAGTTACAGGAAACTTTCAGCATACCACAAGTCCAGGCATGTAAATGTAGCACCCTCCTAGGTAGGTGCTAGAGAGAGAGTATAGTTTTGAATCTTTTCTGCTTACCAGATAGATTGCCAGGTAAATCTATGTTGTTCTCTGCTCACCATGGAACAGGATCTGCTAGTGAGGTCTGGTCATGGTACTCAGGTGTAGCTCAGTTTGTCTGAAGTGTTTTACACTGGTCCAATAGGGAGGCATATTGGACAGCGGGAGGAAACCTGACAAATGAGTGCACAGGCTATTAGTACAGCCGTGGTGATTGGCAGAGGAAAGTGCCTCGGTGCATGCTGGGATACTGTATAAATGCCAAGGGCACATGTCCTCGGGGTCTTTCAGCTGGAGATCGGGGTCACAGAGGGAGGGGATGGCTGCCTCTCCTCTGTAGAAGTTGCCATGCGGCCTCAGGTGGTCGACATGAGAGTCAGAGAGGAGCTGAACCTGGACGTCCTGCAGCACTGACTGGAAGGGAGACACAGGAAAGGATCTGATTCTGCATATAATGAGTACAGATCTGTGTCATGGGGGCCTGTCCTGAGAAGGCCATCTCTTCAGCTAGAAGAGTCAGTGGACTGGTGTCAGTCAAGGGGATGTTAGAGAGTGTCCTGAATGTAGTTGCATCAAGTCTGCTGCTAGAGAGAGCAAGAAGACCTAATTCTTCTGTACAAGTGGCAGTATCGTTAAAGCAGTGTGTCTGCTTCCACAAGTAACATTTAACAGTGAGGCCAAGTGAGAGTTGTCCTTATCAACTGTAAATAGTTCAAGTTGGAGTATCCCACTATTCCCTTCATCCGTCCAAGTTCCATAATAAATATAAAACCAAAACCCCTGGACTGTTTATTGAGTAACGAGCCCTTGGGAGTCAGGATGAATGTGTGAACTGTCCCTAAGTGACTGTCTGCAGGTGATCAGAGGAGGCCCAAGAAGTCATCATACAGCAAGCCCTATGGGGACTGTGAGCTGGAGTCTATGGCCTAATACCAAAGAATTCCTAGTTATTGCTATTGCTAACCTCTTGTTCTGAAAGTGTTACTTACCTAGTTGTGGTAACAATCCAATGGCATCAGTACTTTGAATGACATGCCCAGAAAAGGCATGCAGATCAGGCCACGTGCTTATTCTTTTCTCCACATCTCCCCTAGAGTTCAGCACTGTGTCTTGCCCCATTGTCTACTCTAGAGCAGTGGTTGCAAACCAGTGGTCTGTGGACCACTGACAATCCACAAGAAAATGTTGGTGGTCCTCAGGGGTTCTGCCACAAATCAACATTGTGACGGATGTATACCACCCAATGTTGTTTCCAGTGTTGTTCTCAATGCACGCTGACAGCCAATACTCAGTCAATATTATTTACCAATCAATAGTTAAATAATATATTTTTAGAGCGATCCTTATCCACTTCAATACTGAACACTTTCACCACCTTCCTACCCAGACCAATTTTCAGCTTTCAGCGCTGTCACACTTTGAATGACAAATACTCATTACTCAAGTTATGCAACACATTACCCAAATTACATTTTTATCAGTGTTTTTACACAAATAAAGCTTTTTTTTTGGTGGTACCTTTAACCACCTCTGGGTTTTTAGTTGTTTTGCTATATAAACAAAAAAAAACCTAAAAATTAAAAAAAAAAGTTTTTGTTTCTATGTTATAAATTGAGGACAATGTATTCTGCTACACTTCTTTAGTAAAAAATAACCCAAATCAGTGTGTATCATTTAGTTTATGTAATAGTTTATGCAATAGTAATAGGGTTTCCTATAGTTTATATATCTGAAAATGTATCAACCCTGATGACGGCCTATTTTATTTTCTTGGAGCCCTAGAATGCCAGGACAGTAAAAATATCTCCCAAATTACCCTTTTTTGGAAAGTGGACACCCTAAGGTATTTTTAGTAAGGGGCATGGTGAGCTTTTGTAAGTTGTAATTATTTGCCACAATTTTGTGGGAAAATTTAGAAAATAAATACAATTAGTTTTTTTCCACAACTTTTCACCAACAACAGGGCGCTATGCCTTCCACTTACACCAATAATGGGACATAAATCCTCCAACTGATATAAATGATGGAACAATATTCTTCCAATTGACACCACATGGGGTATTATTCCTCCCACTTGTGTCACCGATGGGGCACTATTCCTCCCATTGATACTGACAATGAGGCACTTTTCCTCCCACTGACAACAATGATAGGGCTTTATTCCTTCCGCTGAAACCAATGATAGGAAACTATTCCTCCTCCTACTGGCCACAGGCACTATGTAATGGTTTTACTTCCAGTGACCACAAAGCCGGAGGCACTGATTATTTCCACTGACACTGGGACTTTTTCTACTACCACTGGCCTTCCTAAAGTCTGAAGGACAGTAAATTGTACCTCTGTTTAGAAAGTTTGAAGACCCCTGGTCTAGATGGTGTGAGGCTAAGAATATTCAAATTGTGGCCTTGCTGGGACTAGACAGATACGACTAGAAGGATAATTCAACAAATGGAAATGCAACATTCCAAGCACAGACACCATTCTAACACCTGCATGTTTTATATCAGCTTGGCTTTTGTCTTGGTCAACCAAATGGCTGCTTGTAACATTTCCACTTAAGACTGCAAGATAAAAAAAGGATGTTAAAAAAAGGAATGGCTGGGTTAGGCAGAAGGTAAGTCTCTATACTCAGAACACTGTCAGTATACCAATCATATAGCTAATATATGAAGAATCGTGTTTCTCATTGATGTGCAGTGTCTGGGCAGCGGCAGGCCTTCCGTCAATGTCTGACTGTGATTTCAGCGATGCAGACACGGGGTAATTGATGGAACACAGTGTTGGCTAATGTTTCACTTATTATAATCAATTAGTCACTTTTATCCACCCGGTGACCAATGCAGGCTTTTGCCAATGTTTTCATAATGTATGCCCCCCATGTCTACATTATGCTGTTTTTTCATTTAAGTTTGTTACCAAGATGGAATGCTTAGACAAACAGTAATGTACTAAGTGCTCAAAGTAACAAGTATTGCCGAATGTAAGTCAATTCACAATGAGTGCAGCCATTTTGAATGTTTAGAGCTTCCAAGCTGTAGTTTTAAACAGAGGGTGGCAAACTACTGATTTGGCATTTTTAGCATTCATAATATTCAGTACATGTTATGCTTCAGAAAGCTGAAGACAATGCTGCCATACTCCAGGAGGCTGTGGACATTGGACACGGGTCACTGGAGACTGGAAATGTGCTACAAGGGACAGTTGGAGACATGGAGGACATGTTACCTGAGACTGCTAGAGATCGGCACTATAAGGCAATGTTCCCACAGCATCTACTGACTACTGGAGTCCAAGGGCCACACAACAAGAAGGGGCACCAACATTTCCTTTTATTAGAGAGATATGGGGCCTGCC
Organism: Pelophylax lessonae; assembly: GCF_965119305.1. NCBI lineage: Eukaryota > Metazoa > Chordata > Amphibia > Anura > Ranidae > Pelophylax > Pelophylax lessonae. Next base: position 69,391,017 of record NC_138773.1, on the reverse strand, counting down.
ATTGCTGACCCGCTTCTAAAAATGTTAATTGTCTGACTACTATGCTAATATACTGCCTAAATAATTTCTGATTTACTGGCCCACAACACATAAGCAGATAAGGAAAGTCAGAGATAGGTCTGCATACTTGTTCTAGGTATTGAAGCCAGAGGGTCAGCCTTAGGGCCACAAAAACAGTATTTCCAGTAGGAGGGTAGAAGTGGCAACCTCCATGTTTCTGTCATGATTAGTTTCCTTTAAGGCTGTGTGTTGAGGTAACTTTTGGGGCAACACGTGTTAACACATGGTAAAAGGGGTGTATTGTTGTACCATTGATTTTGAATGGCACCCTGATGCCAACGTACCTACATAACTGTTCATCATAGCACACTTATAGTGAATTGTGATGCTCTGTGTTCCCAAAAATGCTGCAGATGTTTTTTTTTGTGTTGCCCGTAATGCTGCTTTCCTCAAAGCACGAAAAGGCATGTATTAAGGCACACCTATGTGCCTAAAGACTAAATTTGCAGTCAATTGCATTTTCTGCACTTACAATGCCATTCACTGCAAGGGCCTTGTTCACTCTGCATTGCTGCTTCAAAGTGGGTTGGAGTGTGTTGAGCTCACTTGAAGTGACCATCCTTCTCTGCTGTGGTTTAAAGAAATGAATGAAATGTCATCTTGACATTGCAATAAAGAAAATTAAAGAAAAGAAAAAATTAAAAACAATCCCCCTATCGCCAACACACAATGGGCTGTTTCAGGGCACAGCAGGTATGAATAGACCCTTAGGCTGGGATCACACCTTTCCACGTGTGTCGTTTTGCATTTTTATATGTGATTTTTTAATGTGTGTTTTCAAGCACATTGATGTGTTGATAGTAAACTGTTGAGTAAAATTGTGGTTGCTGTGAAAGGGGTTGGTAACCATGTGCGTGAAACTGCATTAAAATGCATGACATGTGCATTTCCATTTGCTGGTACTGTCATTAATAGGGCCTACAAGGCATGTTGACGGACTATCCAACAGAGCAGAACTTTTTTGGCTAACACATGTTATCGCAGCACACAGTGGAGCTTCCAGGGATGTACCCCATGGGGTTGCATCCCTGGGAAGCCAGAAAAACACTATGGGTTTTGAACCCCACTTAGCATCACTGGCACTTGGTCACATCACTTACTGCTTCTCTTGAAAATGCTTTTTAGGCAGGTCTTTGGGCTAGCCAAGAGCAATTTCCATACCGGTCAACAGGCCTACCTTGTGTAATGCACTTGGCACTTTTTAGTTATTTTTACTCGCTAATTATTGCATACGCACCCTCACTGCACCCATGTATTGTTTTTGTTTTTCAGATAGAAAATTATTAATTTGTTTGCTGAATGTTACACAGGAACAACAGAACTTTAACAGACATTAAGGCACATTGGTCAGCAAGAAATATCATAAAATATAAAAATCATCCATTACATGCACTATCAAGGCATAGACACATTGGCCAGGTACAGTAGCAACAGTCCAGTAAGGAGGTAGGATCATCCCTAAGACACAAAATGACAATATGCTAGGCAATACTAAGGAGGTCAGAAGAAAGAAAAGAAGAAGGGGTTGGGGAGAGGGATGGGAGGTGAAGGGAAAAGAAAGAAGGAGAGAGCAAATCATGAAGATGTCAAGTGTAGGGTCTACAAAAGGAAAGCTCAATTGCAATATAATTGGGAACAAATGAAAAGGGGTCACCAGGATCGTTGACATTGTGTTTGTAGTCAAATGCAGAGTATCTGTTAAAGGGAAACAACCATCAAATAGGCAGCCCCTAGCATTGATTCAGTTAGCCCAGATTTTGTTAAACATTTTGGGTGGTTTCAACCAGCGTAGGTAAGGGATGGTCCCATTCAGCAAGATCATCCACCTGCTCGGGTGGGCATTGTGCAAGAATTCCAATGCAAGAAGGATCTCCTTTCCTTGCAAAGGGAGTGTAAAATATAAAAACAATGTATATAGCAGGAGGTCTCAAAGTTGTCCACCATGCCCAGTTGAAAATAAGGGGGACCAAGGGTAGCATCATTTCCCCTACTGTATTGATAGTTTAGGCCATCTCAAGCTAGTACTGTTGCATTTGAGAACAGTCCCACACCACGTGAAGGAAGAAACTCTGCATTGATGGCACGTAACTGCCCTCGATGGATTTATTCTAAATAGTCTGACTGGAGTGAAATATGTGCAATGTAAAAATGTAAGTTGTATGAAGCTATCCAGAATTATATTGGTTAAATAGTGTTGTAGACATTCTCAGTCTTCTTCAGTTAATAAAGGGATTTTCGCGTTTCAGCGTTGGTAAAGTGTTGTCAGTGTAGGACTATTTGTGCGGAGTAATGCAAAGTATAAAGCTGAAAGGGATTTGGCCAGTTCCTCAATAGACAGCAAACTGTCTGTAGGGTTAGAGGTCAGTTGTATTCCATTAGGGAATTGGGCAGTAATAGCATGACAGAGTTGTAATTAATGGATAAAACATGGTGTTAGTTAAAGCATAGACCTGCTTTGAGGCATCACAGGGTAATAGAGTACCACAGGGCATTAAATGAGAAAGGTTCCCAATTCAGTTTCTAACCCACAGTTGGGGGTCTTGGATATTATTGAGATGTAAAAAAGTAGAATTGCCCCAGAAAAAAATCATACAGAGAGAAGGAATTCTCCACGTGAAACTGTGTTCTTGCCTGTCTCCAAAGAGCTAAGGTAGTATGCATAGGGACCGGACCGTAATGGCCCGGTTAGAGTGTGAACACCTAAAGGGCAAATTGCTAAATTCAGAGTAGGATCCTAAAAGGCCACACTCAAGGGTGACTCCAGCATTGTCGCTTGGTTGTGAAAACCGCCAGTGTATGGTAAAAAGAACTGCCGGCAAAAAATATATTAAGAAGGTTAGCAGGGCAAGACTGCCTTATTTTTGGGGTAAATGCAGAATATTTTTTGCCAATCGGGGAGTTAAATGAAGAAAGGATACGGTTCATTTTCTGGATAAACAATTTAGGGAGGGCGGTAGACATCTGCTGAAAAAAGTATAAGAATTTGGGTAGGAAGACCAACTTTATAAGATTCACACGTCCCACTGGTTCAAGGGGTAGAGACCACCAAGCATTACATTTATGGCTAAGCTGAGCCAATAGTGGTTCTTTCTTTTTGTTTTTTTACTTATAGAGATAGAGAGGTTTTTTGGGGGGGCCTGCCTTTGTGCAGGTGGCTTTCAGGTGGTTTTCCCTCATCTCTTCAGGAGAGCCCCCCCCCCCCCCCAAATACTTGGTGGACTAGATTTGGCAGATCCCTAAGGGGCAGAATCTGTCTTGTTTTGGCCTAGATAAACAAGAGTACCTTGCCCTTGTCAGGAGCCTTGCAACCTAGGGGATTCAGGGATTCAGGCCCTTCCTCTTCAGAGGTTAGACTATTTTGTACCCTTGTGCACTTTTTTCCATGTGCAGTGATTTCATGGTTTAATTTTTTTTGTTCGCAGGGTTTTGACAGGCACCAAAAAAGACCAAGCACAAAAAAACAAACACAGATGTGAATTAGGATTAGCACCACTACAGACAAAGTTGTGCATGTGTCCACGTTCATGTTAAATTACAAAGGTGTGAACAGGATCTAAACTACTGATCTCCATGTATTTATTAAAAAGCCAACAGAAACCAGTAAGATGTTTTGTAGATCTCCTATGTGAAACGCTGGAGGTGTAATCCCTGATTGAACTAAGCATCCCTGGAAATCCACAGAACATGCACTGAGAACAGGCTGGAAAACCTCCGGTGTTTACATTAGATGAAATCGATTTGCAGATTCGTGAAGAGCCCTTTATAAAATCACCTCCATCTATTATATCCGCCAAGCTGTATCTTCCCCGCCTGATTATATATCAAATCGCACCCTTGATCTCATATACCTCTACAATGTGATGTTCTAAGGTGGCTTTGTTCCATTTCCCCTTGTACATCTCCCCTATGTACAATCTCGGTCATTGTGTCACTGCGTGGTGACTGGAACAAAAAAAAAACAGGCATAATGAGTGAGCGTTGGGTAGCTAAGCGGAGAGCGGCGGTGGCATTCATTGCAGCGGCATGCAGGGGGTTAAGGCAAGATTGGTCTCCTGTGTCTGTGTGATCTCCACATTGTGAGTACAGTCAGTCCTCTTGTCATCGTGTCACCCTGCGGTGGGAGAGCCAGCAAAATGAAGCATATTGAATTCCATCCCTGGCCTCATTGTCTGCACAGTGTCAGGTTCCTGAACCTCTCATAGACCAACAGATATTCCATAGATCATCTAACACACGCATTAACCCCACAATGCCTTGCACCCCCACTACACACTAAAGAGAGACCAACCATCGTTATCGCCCATGCCATTCACCACACATCCCTTTTCAGCAGAACAATAATAGCAATATAATGAAATATCTATCCATCAGTCTGTCTATTTATCTGTGTCATGGCTTTCTATGTCTCCTTGTCTCATATGTCTGTTTGTCAACCTTTAACTCTATCTAAGCATATATCCATTATTTTATTATCTATCTATCTATCTATCTATCTATCTATCTATCTATCTATCTATCTATCTATCTATCTATCTATCTATCTATCTATCTATCTATCTATATTATATCTATCTACAGTATATATATTTCTCTGTGTCACCTAATGCTGGCCATAGACGGTTAGAAAATCGTTCAAACGGTTGGAATTTAAAAGATCATGCAATAACGCCATCATTGTATCAATACATGTCGCCCAATTATCAACACATTATTATCGATCGATAACAAAATAAACAGTATATTTTTCCTCGATCGATTATACGATCAGCGGAAATGATGTAACGATTTTTGCCCATTCAGAAATCCTCCCACTGAAACACGTCATACATCCTTGCCGGGCATGACACATCTGTCGATGGAGTTGTCGTTATATTCTGTTGGCATAGTCGTGGATTGTGGTCCACCTATGGATGCTCAGAGGAAGGTAGCAATAGCTATGCTGGCAATAATGGCTTTTGTTCTTGTTGCACTGACTTCTGGGGATACATTTTAAAACGCACATGCACTGTTTGTTTTTCAAACTACTTTCAGTTAAAGTGGAATTCCGGCCACAGAATCTTTTTTTTTTTTTCTAATGTCCCCCAAACAGTGACCCTCCGACCTCTATACATCCGCTAATCTTGTTTTATACAGTGTAATAATAGTTTTGCAAGCATGAAATCTTACTTTATAAAATTTATGCTGAGCGCCGCCATCTTTGTCCTGGTTCGCCGAGTCCATTATGGGGAAATGTCTGCCCTGCTTCCTGGTTGTAGTGGGCGGAGGCCGGTGAATCCAGCGCGAAATCCAGCGCATGCCCAGTACTATGTGCACTGTTCTCCGCCTAACATCGCGTCATTTCCTGTTTGGTCCGCCTTCGTCACTGCCCATTGCATCCTGGGAGCCACGAGTAAGAGCTCCCAGGATGCATTGCGGGACAGGAAGTGACGACGCAGGCCGCGGCAGAGGAAGGAGGAAGTGGATGGTAAGGTGAGTATATTATCCTCTGTAATAAGGTAAGTAAAAAAAAAGCCGGGAAGATCCAATTCTTGCTCAGGTAAGGATAAGAAGCGGATGCCATAAAATTTAAAGGCATGATTTTGTGGCCGGAACTCCGCTTTAATTACACTACTGATCTTTCGAAAATCAATTGTTTCGTCAAAAAAAAAAAAAAAAATCCAACACGGGGGATGTTTTTTTTGCATTAAAATTGCTAATTCGAGAATTGAAATTAGCCCACCAACATTTCAAAAGTCGAGCGATTGAGCGTATCAAATGCTGTTTCGAATGAATTTCTATCCCTGTATGGCCAGCATAACTCATGTCTGCCTGTCAACCTTTAAATCTATGCATGTATCTATCTAATGCCTATTTGTCCATATCAAGTCTATCTATCTATCTATCTATCTATCTATCTATCTATCTATCTATCTATCTATCTATCTATCTATCTATCTATCTATCTATCTATCTATCTATCTATCTAATGCCTATTTGTCCATATCAAGTCTATCTATCTATCTATCTATCTATCTATCTATCTATCTATCTATCTATCTATCTATCTATCTATCTATCTATCTATCTATCTATCTATCTATCTATCTGTCTATCTGTCTGTCTGTCTGTCTGTCTGTCTGTCTGTCTGTCTGTCTATCTATCTCATAGAAATCTGTTTATGTGTCTCATGCATGTCTATCTGTCTGTCTGTCTATCTTGTCATATGTTATCTACCACCAGTCTATCTACCGTCAATCTATTCATCTTTGGTATATCATATCCTTGTGGAAGGAGCAGCGATCCACTCATAAAGTACTCGTTCTGACTGCAGTACAGTGCCCTGAACTCTGACTGATTGCTGTTGGCAACCCTTACTGCTCTTCACACAGCTTTATTAATAGCTTCATGTGGACAGGAACCCAGCTGAGGGCTCATAAACAAAGCCAAATAAAAGCTGATATGCTCTATGACACAATACGGCACCTTTCACCTATTATACTTCGTTACCTAAGCAGAAAAAGACGTATGACCATTATGCACAATTGCTCAATCTTTTTGATGATAATGCATCCGCAGAAAGCTACATTGATCCAGAGGAAGACAAAACCCCGTTATGGTCAGCATATGTAATATACTATGGTAAGCCATATCAGAAATGTAGGAGTATGAAAAGAGGACAGGTGACATTGCCCTTCACTCATTTATACATTTTATAATTTAATGATTGCTTACTAAGGTCACATGTATTTCTATACATTGCATGGGACCTTACAGAAACAACACAGATGGAAAGTAAGGCTCCATGTACACGGGACGTTGTTAAAAGTCCCTTTGAATGCTGGAATTTTTAGGACGTTTAAAACGTCCGTTAGGTCGCATTTGCACCCGCGTTTAGCGGGCGTTTGCGTTTAGAACCGTTCCTAGAGGTCAAAAAAATCATTCCCCTTTAAAATAGAAAAACGCGAGCGCTAAACGCGCGTCATCGCGTTCTGTCACGTTCGGCCGCGTACAGTCGCGTTTTTACGTTTGAAACGCCGGGAAACACACGTTCGAACGCAAAAAATTGCTTTCCAAAAAACGTCCCTGAACTCAACTGCCTGTAAATGACTGTAAACGACCCTGTGTATATGAACAGATAACATAACATAGAGGAGGGTTCCGGGGCTTCTGAAAAAAATGCCCAACTGCTCCTAAACGGCCATTTACAAAGTCCCGTGTTAACAAAAAATGAATGGCACGGAACAGCTATGGATATACAATGTAACCAAAAAGAATTGTTTACTAGCAGTGAGATATGTGTGGGTTTGTTTAGGAAACACAATCCATATGGTTTTACAGGAAAGAAGTGCGGTGATATCATATACATAACACACACACAGATTTGTCTGAATGAGATACCCAGATAATGATCTTTCAGGATTTGTGTACGCCGGAGAACCCCCCAAAAATAATGTAGTAATAGGCATCCAAACAGTGAGCATTGCTGAGAAGAAGGCAAGCTTGAAATGACACGGGGAGCAAGTACTGTTATATCTCTGCACTAACACATTGAGTAAGGGTTCTTTCACACGGGTGACTGGGGGGCAGTAAAAACAGGCAGCTTAGCTGCTCCCCCCCCCCCCAGGCTGCCCACTCGACTCCCAACAATGCAGTCTGATAAGGCTGTTCACTTGCTGCAGCCGCGATGCTTTGCAGCTGCAGCATTTTTAACTTGGGCTGAAGAGATCAAAATGGGGCCACAATGCAGGTACAAATCAAACCCTTGGCTCGCAGTTGCGGCACAGTCCCACAATGTCAAATTGCCATTTGAAATCGGTGTATGACCTGTGACATGAAACTGTCTTCCGCAACCTCACCTTAGTAGCAGAGTTTGCCTGTTCCTCACCCAGTTTTAGGTCTCCTTCACAGCCATTTCTGTTTCAGTTAATGACTATCTTTCAACCTACATATGAAATTGATGATCATTAGCCCCTGCATAGTAGAATTGGTAAATCATACACCTGACTCTAATCCTACAAAATCCCTGACTTTGTGCAACTGTACAAAGTGCGCAAGTGTTCATGTTGGTTTGAAGCCAAAGGGTAGTCACAGCAAAAATACATGATTTTAGATTTCTCTTGCTCACTTTGCATTTTGTAAATTGAACAAAATAAACAATAAAATAATTATATATATATATATATATATATATATATATATATATACACACCACACACACATACAGGTGCATCTCATATAATTAGAATATCATAAAGAGTTAATTTATTTCAGTAATTCTGTGTTACACACAGAGTGATATATTTCAAGCATTTCTTTCTTTTAATTTTGATGATTATGGCTTACAGCTGGTGGAAACCCAAAATTCAGTATCTCAGAAAAATATAATATAACATAAGACCAATTAAAAAAAGGATTTTCAATACAGAAATGTTGGCTTACTGAAAAGTATGTCCATGTACAGTATGGTATGCACCTAATACTTGGTCGAGGCTCCTTTTGCATGAATTACTGCATCAATGCAGATAGGCATGGAGGTGATCAGCCTGTGGCACTGCTAGGGTGTTATGGAAGCCCAGGTTTCCTTGATAGTGGCTTTCAGCTCGCCTGCATTGTTGAGTCTGGTGTCTCTCATCTTCCTCTTGGCAATATCCCACAGATTGGGCTTTAGGTCAGATGAGTTTACTGGCCAATCAAGCACAGTGATACCATGATCATTAAACCAGGTATTGGTACTTTTGGCAATATGGGCAGGTGCCAATTTCCTGGTAGAGGGCTGCGCTGACTTTGGATTTGATAAAACACCAGCAGATGACACCAACACCAGCAGAGGACATGGCTCCTCAAATCATCACTGTAGAAAATGTTGCATTTCATTTGAAAATCAAGCTTCCAGAGTCTGGAGGAAGAGTGGAGAGGCACAGAATCCAAGTTGCATGAGGTCCAGTGTGAAGTTTCCACAGTCAGTGATGATTTGGGGAGCCATGTCATGTGCTGGTGTTGGTCCACTGTGTTTCATCAAGTCCAAAATCAGCTGACTGATGAGTCTCAATTTCAGCTGTGACATTAAAGGTAGGGTCAGAATTTGAAAACATGAAAGCATGGATCCATCCTGCCTTGTATCAACAGTTCAGGCTGGTGGTGGTGTAATGGTGGAGGGGATATTTGCTTGACACACTTTGGGCTCTTAGTACCAATTGAGCATCATTTAAACGCCACGGCCTACCTGAGTATTGTTGCTGACCATGTCCATCCCTTTATGACTACAGTGTACCCATCTTCTGATGGCTCCTTCCAGCAGGATAATTGCACCATGTCACAAAGCTCCAATCATCTCATCACTGGTTTCCTGAACATGACAATGAGGTCACTGTACTCCAATGGCCTCGACACTCACCACATCTCATCCAATAGATCACCTTTGATATGTTGTAGAACAGGAGATTCGAATCATGGATGCAGAACCAACAAATTTGCAGCAACTGCATGATTCTATCATGTCACTATGGACCAAAATCTCTGAGGAATGTTTCCAACACCTTGCTGAATCTATGCCACGAAGAATTAAGGCAGTTCTGAAGGCAAAAGGTGGTCCAACCCGGCACTAGCAGGGAGTACCTAATAAAGTGGCCGGTGAGTATATATATATATCTATATATACACAATTCTATTCTGTTCCAAAAAAATATGATTCTGTCCACAAAAATCTATTCCAATCATACATGATACTATCCCATACACATGATAAACCCCCAGCACACCTCTAGCTATGTAACAAGTGACAACCATTGTCATCCCCTATTCAAGTCACAGGACCCTGCAAAAGTCATGGCTGCTCATGGTCATCTAGTATCCCTATAACTCATATTGCAAATAATTCTAATACTGTTAACGGACCCAGAAAACATACAACACACTACAACGACCAGTTAGTGCTGATTGCTGGTGACTCACTAAGACGGTCAAATCACACAGAATTGTATATATGAATGTGGAAAAAAAGCCTCGTATCACCAATGACATGGTGCAGATGTACTTACTCAGTGGGATGTTGGTGGAGATCTGCACATTAACAATGTAATGATGAGTGTAGAATATCAGCCCTCGGCTATTGTACAGCCACACCTCGGTGCACACCCAGATACAGACCCCCACCTTCCTGAGCCATTGCACACCTGTAAAGGCAGCACATGATACAGAATCCTCCCCGGGGGGGTAGTTTTTAATGACATCTGATTAAAGCTCTGAGCATACAGTTACACCTGAGGTACAGAGCTGCAAGGCCTCTGTAACATCCCCATAAACTACACCTGGCAGGGAAGAATTATTGGAAGACCTCTACTTTTCAGAATGCTCTTTGCCTGGCTGTCGTGTAGTTGTGTTTTTCAGGCACTCTGTACAAAACCATTGCACAGAGCAGGTAAGTATAGGCATGTTTGTTATTTTTATAACAAAAAAATTGAACATTTTGTTTTGAAAATTTACATCCAATTTAAGAAGTGGTCAGGCTTTATTATGTCACAGTCCTACTTCAAGGCATCTGAGGGTGGACTTTATGAATCAAGATTCAATATTCAAGTAAGGCCTCATTCACATGGGCATATTTTAAGTGGTTGTAAACCTCAGACGTGAATTTTTGGTGGTTGTAAACCTCAGACATGAACAAATGGACAAGGCATATCCCTCTGTAGTGTATACTTGTCTCAATTAAGAGCACTAAGGGGTTGATTTACTAAAGCTGAATAGCCTGTGCACTTTGAAATGTGCAGTTGTACTCCAGAAGTTCAGCTGCTAGAGAGCTTAGTAAATAAGCAAAGGCTCTGCTAACTTCCATCATCCAATCATGTGCAAGCAAAAATATAGTTTTTATTTAAAATTTTCACATGATTGGTTGCTCTTTGCAGTGAAGATTTACACCATTTACTAAGCTCTGGAGCAACTGCACTTGCAAAGTGCACAGTCTATTTGCCTTTAGTAAATCAAACCGTGTGTCACTTTTGTCTGCTGCTTCGTTCCTCTGCTATCAGCATGAATCTTTTCTGACAAGTTTTTCTGACACCAAGAGATAAAATAGATTTTTAATACATACTTACCTGTAAAATCCATTTCTTGAAGTACATCATGGGACACAGGGCCATAAATCGTAACATATGGGTTATATAGCCACCTACAGGTGAAGCACACTGGCAACCAATCAGAAAGGATGTCCCCCTATATAACTCCTCCCACACAGGAAGTACCTCAGTTTTGTAGAAAGCAATAAAGGCCCCATAGAGGAGGGGAGGAACCTCTGTGTCCCGTGATGTACTTCAAGAAATTGATTCTACAGATAAGTATGTATTAAAATCCATTTTTCTTTTCATACATCACCGACACAGAGTCATAAATCATAACATATGGGATGTCCCAAAGCAATGCATCTGAGGGGAGGGAGACACCAAAAAAATACCGCCATCCAACCACAAAAAGGATTATACCACTGCCTGCAGAACACTGCAGGCAAATGCAGATTCCTCCTGGGTCCCAAAATCCACTCGATAGAAACGAGTGAACATATGGACCGACGACCAGGTCCTTGCAAATCTGAGCCATAGAGGTTTGATGGAGAAGTGCCCAAGAGGCACCTACTCCTCTTGTAGAATGTGCCTTTACAGGAAAAGGTGGAACCTTCCCTTCTAAACCAAACACCTGGGTAATAACCTGGCGAATCCAATGAGAAATCGTAGACTTAGATGCTGCCAACCCCTTCCTGGGCCCTTCTGGCAGCACAAACAAGCTCTCAGTCTTCTGAATCCGAGCTGATCTTTCCAAGTAAAACTTAAGTGCATGCATTACATAAGGAGAATGCAATAACTTTTCCTCCTCTGAGTGAGGATCTGGAAAAAAGGAAGGTGTGGACGTAGAATCACCCTATCTTGATGAAAAATCAAGAATGGCTCTTTACAAGAAAGAGCTGGTAATTGCGATCCCCTTCTAGCCGAAGTTATTGCAATCAAAAAGACCAGTTTCTTGGTCAGAAGAACCAGGGGAACCTGCCCCATGGGCTCACAAGGCTGTTTTTGAAAAACGGCCAGCATCAAATTTAAATCCCCAGGACATAATGGTGGCTTCACAGGTGGAAGCAAACGTAACAGTCGAAGGTCTGAACCAACGAATGGGACACGATCGGTTCTTGGAAGAAAACCAATAACCACTCCGAATATATATATATATATACATATGCATATATATATATATATATGCATATATATATATATATATGCATATATATTTATATATATATATATATATATATATATATATATATATGCATATATATATATATATATGCATATATATATATATATAAATATATATATATATATATATATATATATATATATGCATATATATAATATAAAATGTGTTATGTGTTTATATATATGCATATATATATATATATATATGCATATATATATATATATATATATATATATATATATATGCATATATATATATATATATATATATATATATATATATATATATATATGCATATATATATATATATATATATATATATATATATATATATATATGCATATATATATATATATATATATATGCATATATATAATATAAAATGTGTTATGTGTTTTGTGCAACGTTTTTTTTTTAATTTCCCTCCCTAGTTCCGCTCCCATGCAGCATTGCTGCTGCAGGGAACGGAACTAGGAAGTCCTCCTACCGACAGACGAGCGGCGGAGATCTCGGCTGGCGGTCACAGCAATGAGAGCTCATCGCTGGATCGCCAGGATAAGGTAAGACACTCCGCTGCGCTGTCTGCATAGCTCTGCCCATTCACCCCGAGTGTGACTCGGGGATACCGATAATAGCAGGAAATTCCTACCCCGAGTCACGCTCGGGTTTACCGCTAGCGTGGTTAAACAAACTTTGTATCAATCCCACAACTGCACAAGCTCATATAATCACAATTGATACAATTGGCACATTTAATCCCTGAGGAAAGGCCAGAACTTTTAACAAGATGTATTTTGCATAGCTTAACATCCATAGTCTCATGTGGAGATTCACATGGCACTCGGTCTCTATTATCTGTTAAAGGGAACAGTGCATAAAATATTTACATTTGCTGTATGTGTAAATATTTTAAATTGGACTTACCAGTCCTGCCGCAGGATTCTGTTTGAAACAGAAATCCAATCTTCACCCATCACGGTAAACTTTGTCTTGCTGACCTTCAAGGACTGGGTCCCCCTGTTTTAGAGGGGACACGGCCTTGGACCTGTAGAGCACCCTGCATGGAGCGCCTTTGGGGATTGGTATTACCAAGGGCCAAGATCCCAGGGTCCAGCGCCTAAAAAGGACAGCATTACAGGCAAAACCTCGTATCTGCTTCCCGAGGCTAAGGTACCATCTTTTTAGTCCACTGACTTTTTTAGATGGATCTAAAAGCTATTCACTTAGAATCAGGGATCTTTGATTGGGGTATATAGTATATCTTCTTTCTTCCGTTGAAGAAAATGTGGAGAGACTCTCCACCATGATCATCACCTTTGGACACTGGCGAAACTGAGGTACTTCCTGTGTGGGAGGGGTTATATAGGGGGACATAGGGGGATATAGGTGTCCTTCACCTCTAGGTGGTTATAAAACCCATATGTTATCATTTATGGCTCTGTGTCCCGTGATGTACTCTGTGAATCACCTGAGGCCAGTCGCTTCACTGGGTATACGTGAGGGTTTACAACCACTCATATACACTGTGTAAAGGCCATGTTTTGTCTGCACAGGTGTTCTGTGCATTCATGTGCAGGCAGTCCCAGTTTGACATCCATGTGGGTGCAGGTGTGTGTCCCCGAATGCAAAAAGTGTGTGTTCATGGACCCACAACCACAGAAATGTCATATTGAGAGCAGCAGTTGCTGTGTGCCAATTATGCGGATGCACAGAATATATGTGCAGGCAAAACATGGTTCTCACAACATAGCTCTTAAGTGTACGCTTAAGTACGCCCATGTGAAGGAAGCAACTAATGAAGCTTGATTCTAAAATTCCTCCCTCAGATGCTTTGAAGTAGAACATGCAAAACAAGGCCCTCACATGAGTGTTCACTTAAGTAGGCACATGTGAAGAAGGCCTAAATCTGTCTCCTGACTCCTGCTTATTGCCTAATGTTGCTTGGCTGTGCGACAGATTTGATAAATGTCCTTAGTGTGCATTAATAATAATAATAACTCTCGTTTGCAGTCAAAACTGTCTGGAGCATGAACTCATTGTGACATCAGCCTTGTTGTCTGACTCATGTAAACACAGGACAAGGGGTTTACTGTACTTCCACCCTCTATGAATTATTTAACAACTATAACATTTTAGTCATTTGTCCACAATTCTTTTTTTTTTCACCCAGCAAATGAACTCATTGTCTCTGCGTTGTCCTAGAGACAAAGAAATGTGTTGTTTGCAAAGCAGTGTTTAAAATGGCTGACAGACACAAGAGAGTTTTCTATGCTCCCCTGACAACTGCCACATTCACACCACCGGGGTTGTTGAACGTCCACTAAATGTTGTGTACACATAGAAGGGTATTCTATTCTGTAAAGTATCTCAAAAGGAAGAAAAAGGACAATATATGATGGATAGTCCCAGAGAGATTACTATGAGCTGCCAATTTTTATTATGGGTGCTGTATGAAAAAACTCCAAGAGGGAACTGAGGAAGTTGGCCTGAGGCTGGCCACAGACCGGCAGATGTCTCACTGAGAGCAAAAGGCGGTGGGATATCTGCCCATCCTCCCTTGCACTGCCATGATGCTCAGATCCTTCACCATCTTCCTGATTCAGTAGATTAATGAACTTGGAGCCCGCACAGTAAAGGCTTTGTCCGCTTTTCTTTGTGGAAAGATTGTTGCTCCGAAAGTTGGAAGTGCATGGCATTGTCCCTCACGCAACAGAACTCTCAACACCGATGCTTGGATCTTGCATCGTTGTGAGTGGGGCTCACCCAGTGTGTATGTGGGTGGTATGTGGAAGGTTGGCACCCAAGTTGAAAACATAGCACACAAAGTCCAGGAAAAGGGTTGAACACTTATTATTTTGATGAGTTAGGTAAAACAGATAACAAGATGGACAACAATCGGCAAACACTAGCACTAGTCATATGACTGTAGCAACAGCAGACACTTGAAATAACAGTTCCAGACACTCTTGTAGTAGCAAACAATTTAACTCTGACAGGACAGGGGCAGTATTGCTGATAGTACAAAGGTATATCTTTCAGCACCAAAAGATATCATACTGGCATGACCTACATTACCGGAGTGGCATTTGCAAAGGGGGTGGCTGACTGGCGGAGTGGTGGCACAATCGGCACTTGAAGGAACTGTTCATGTCCTATGAAATAATTCCAGAGACCGGTGAACAGCAGAGCAGCCAGTGGTGCCTAATCATTCCCTTCTCAAATAGGAGCCTTTCCCTAGGCTATTTCACTGTCCCTAGCAAGCGGGGCTTCCTATCCCTATTCTAGTTATTTGCAACTGCATGCCAAATGCAACTGCTTTAAATAAGCACTGCCCCATAGTAAAGATGGCTGCCAAGATCACCCAGTGTTACAGTGTCCAATCGGACCACTGCTCCCCTGAGGACATCTACAGGGTTTGCAGAGGAACAATGTTCCTCCAATCCTATACTCCTTCTGTATAGCAACACAGCACCCCCTATAGAATGAAGGATAAATTGCACCTGTATACATGTAGGCAGGCATAAATAGTCCTCCCAGCTGTAGGTAGCCTTATGCCATCACTGTATGGAAAGAGGGGGTCACATAAGGGAGTTGGTCCCTCGGGGAATCTGTCTGGTGCCTCGAAAAAGGGATGTTTTCTGATCCAACACAGAATTCTTGGACGATTTGGTGACCATTTTGGGAGAGGGAATCTTGAAAATAAGAGAACCCACATTACTTTGGCACACTTTGGGCAAATGATTGGTTGGATAGGGACAGGAACCTGCTTGTGAGGGACATCAATTAGTGTGGGTAGAGGTACCAGGTAAGCAAGGATAGCTCAGGGAAGGCTCCTTCAACACTTCTTTCATTTTGGTGATCAGTACAGGAGTGTGAAGAGAGTGTGGGTTGCTGGAAGCACTCAAGGAACCCTACCCCTGGTAACTAAAGCAGTCCTCCGGTAACACATCTTGTAAAATATTGAGACTGATCATTTGCTGAACTGTTGTACCAAGTACCTATAAATTGCTAATCGGAGGTTCTAATAAGCATGCTCAAGGTTAATACAGAATATATTGGTGCAGAGGATAGCTCACTTTGGCCCCGCATACAAGCATGCCCAAAACACAGCAGTTTATCCACCTAATGGAGGGAGATAATTCCAACTGGCAGAAGAGATATCCTGAGGCCTGAGGAAGGAGTGCATGCTCCGACAACACGTCGCCTGCCACGTCATCACGTTCCTACGTTCCAGCTGGAAGTGCGCACCGGAAGCTCCTACAGTGTCCCCAGTGTCCGGGAAACGCCGTCTTCCACCGGCCATAGCGGACTACTCAGCGGACCATTCAAGTTGCTCACAGGCATCCGGATGCACCTATCCCCTGGACGGAACCAACCTTTTATTGCCCACTGCTGTTTATACTTACTCGTTTGTGAGTATATGGTGTTTTGAATTTATATTATTAAAACGTGTCCTACTGCACTTAGAGTGGCGCCTGTTTTTTTCTTACAGAAGAGATATCCTGCAAAGGGAGCCTACCCTTTCCCTCCTCATTAATACCTCTTCCTAACACTGCTACTACTCTCTCCCTAACAAGCTGGGCCCTATCACTGACCTACTTCCCATGTGGGCGCACCAATAGCACAGAAACTGCAATTGAAGCACTTCTGTGTCAAAATGGTTGCCCAGATCTCATGGGATTTTGGCATCCTATAGGAGATTCTGGCCTCCCTGAAATGGCTGTCTGGAGCCCATAATAGGTAACAAATTAGTCCCCAATGGTTTCCTGTCAGCCTGAAGAAGAAGCAGAGTGCCACCTTTAGGTCGGCAGACCAACACCTGCCTACATGTTCTATGTGTATCTTTCTTTATTTAAAGAGATGTGAAGCAAAGGTGGTTAACATATAAGTCCAATAATAAAAAATTAAAATATACTCAAACACCTCGTACGAGTAACTGCATATAAGTGAGTTTAGTTTATAAAACAAAGTCCAAAGAAGTGAAAAAAAGATAGTGATATTCCCAAAAATGTCGTCAAGGGAGGTGGAAGGACACGTGCATGGGGAGAGACTTTCCAGATCATCCAGTGGAACAGACAATTAGTGAGGGTGGCTGCTTACCAAATGAAGTTGGCCTCCAAATGAATGGAGAGCCAAATAGCGCCTCAGAGAGTGTCTCCCAACACTATCCACATAGATAATGGCAGTCTCGGCTCTTTCCTCTCCACGGCTCCGCTGATGAAATCAGGGGGTGTATAAAATATAGATACTCATAGTGTAGTTTTAATAAAAAGCACAAAAGTGCACTCACATATTAGAGATTAAAAGCATGCATCTCTATGTGAAGAAGCTGCAGAAAGGAATGAAATGCGTTTTGTCATATAGTTGGCGTCATCAGGGGTGTGACAGGGGGCTCATGCCATTTTTCTTTTTAATTTTGGCATGGGGTTCCCCTAAAATCCAAATCAGACCAGAAGGGCATGGTATGGATGGGGGGACCCCACATTGTTTTTTTTCTGAATTTTTCATTACCAGCATTCTTTTATTTACATTTCAGCTGTCAGTGGGGAAGCTCGCTGACAGCTGATGAGTCATCGGTTGTCAACGACGCAACGAACGGCTTCCTGGCCTGCTCCCTACCAACTAGCTATTCCTAACACAAAATTCAAATCGGTCGATTATTTTTCGACTGATCCAAATTCAAATCATTCCAAAAATATGGAATTTGTTAGTAAATGAATAAACAAAACAAAATTAAAATGAATGAACTAACCAAAATTAGTAACATAACGATTCTATCTGAAACTAAACAAATTTTTCTGTTCTGCACATGTCTACCTTGTGTGCTTATGAGATATTTGAGATCAGAAATATCTCAGCAGGCTGTATTAAAAAATTCTGTAGGTAGAGATGACTTGTTCGGGTCACAGCAATCAATTAGATGCAAACTTTATGTCTCCGACCGTCATTTTCTGGTGCGGGTTTGAATATGATTGGCTGCAATGAGTTGACTGAGACAGCTGTTTTGTCAGAGAGCTCTTACGCGGCTTTTAGATGAATCTTTGACAAGCTTTCCCTGAAGCTCTTTGATAAATAAGACCCAAGGGGGCAGACAAGGGAAGATTTCAGGCTTTCCAATGCACTCTTTGACTACAGAGAGTGTTCTTCAACATACAGACATAATAAGGACCTTCCTTCATTATGGCAGCCAGGAGCTGTCATCGTTAGGATACAATTCTCAACATATCGAGCGCCAGTACCAAACTCTAGGGATGCAAAGCTCCACCCCTTCCTACTAAATCTCACCCCCTTTTTTAACCAAAATGTCATGGCCAGTCACGTTACATATGAGGCAAATACAGGAACCATTATTACCATTTGTAAGAGCCACAGTTCATATATCTTCCCCAATAAAGGAGAAATTATTGACTGCTCTTGAGAACTTAGACTGACTAAATCCGGCCATACATGGATTGATATTTGTCCGGTTCAGGAGGGATGGGACAAATTTCGATCCATATATGGGAACAGTGGTTGTAGAGAAGTTGATCAACTTCAGTGTCTATGTATTCTGACTGCGTAGAAATCATTAGGGCAAAAAAAAATTACTTAACCACTTTACGACCACCCGCCGCAGATTTACTTCGGCAGGCAGCCGCTCCTGGGCAAACCGACGTAGCTCTACGTCGGTCGCGCGCAGGCAGCTAGGGGGCGAGCGTCCGCCACCGCCAGCGTGCTCCCGCCCCCGCTCGTCAGCGGCGATCTCTCCCCGCTGACAGAGAAGGACAGTCGGCTGATGTAAACACAGCCATCCGTCCTTCTCCCTGCAATGATCACAGAGACTATGGGGGTTATTTACTAAAACTAGAGAGTGTCAAATCTGGTGCAGCTCTGCAGAGAAACCAATCAGCTTCCAGGTTTTATTGTCAAAGCTTATTTGAACAAGCTGAAGTTTGAAGCTGATTGGCTACCATGCACAGCTGCACCCAAATATGGGTGCACCAGTTTTAGTAAATTCCCCCCTTAGTGATCCTGCTATATAGGATTGCATGTCTCTGTGATCATTTCACAAGCCACGCCCCCCCCCCCCACAGTTAGAATCACTCCCCTAGGCTTACATTTAACCCCTTGATCACCAACAGGGTTAACCCCTTCCCTGCCAATGGCATTATTACAGTAACAGTGCATATTGTTAGCATTGATTACTGTAGTAATGTCACTGGTACCCCCGAAAGTGTCAAAAATGTTAGTTAGAGCTCCGATCTGTCCACCGCAATGTCGCAGTCCCACAAAGAATTGCAGATCACCGCCATTACTAGTAAGAAAAAAAAAAAACAATAAAAATGACATAAATCTTTCCTGTAGTTAGTAGACGCAATAACTTTTTTAATAAACCAATCAAAATATGCTTATTGCAATTTTTTTAACCAAAAATATGTAGCAGAAAACAAATTGGCCTAAAATGTTAAAAAAATTTGATTTTTAAATTTTTCTTTTTTTGAGAATGTCATATAGCAGAATGTGAAAATATTGTTTTCTTTTTTTAAAATTGTCGCTCTTTTTTTGTTTATAGCGCAAAAAATAAAAATCGCACAGGTGATTAAATACCACCAAAAGAAAGCTCTATTTGTGGGAAAAAAAGGGCGTAAATTTCGTTTGGGTACAGCATCGCACGACCGCGCAATTGTCCGTTAAAATAACGCAGTGCCAAATCGCAAAATAGGACCTGGTCATTGAGGGGGAAAATCTTCCGGTCTTAAAGTGGTTAATAAACTGAGTCTTAGGCCTCATTCATATGTGCATACTACAATGTACGTCCTTGTGATGGCTGTGTTTACCAGTGCAAGATTGAACAGGTTGATCTGTGCATCCCCATGCAGGCAGTCTCATTCATGGTAATCGGGATGCAGCAGCTGCATAGACATGGCCACTGTTCCCAATTTGACATCTGTATGTGTGCGTGGCCCTGAACGCAGACAGTGTGAGTTTCGGGCCATACACCTGCACCCACATGGATGTCAAATTAGCAGGGGGCACGCCTGTGTCCCTATTACCATGAATGGAACTGCCTGCACATGGATGCACGGAACTCCTGCATGTCCTCGTGCTGGTAAACACGGCCATCACACGGGAGTATACTGTAGTATGCCCCTGTGAATGACGCCTTAAAGGTTTACTCTACAAACACACACATGAAATGCATATATTAGAGCTGTTTCACATGCTAAAAGATTTGTATCTCTTTTTATGTACTTCTGCAATTTCCACAGCTGTGCCACATAACCAAATCTTGCCTGGTACGGCACATGTGCTTTCACTTACAAGTTTCCTCCCCACAAGTGAAAGGAGAAGCAGCAGACTGATGGTGTCAATTTTTATCATGCCGCTCTCTCTTTCTCTGCATTCTTCTTGCACTGCAGAACACCTGATTGCTCATTGTGCTGCTTCTGCCTCCCTCTTTCTGAGCTCTGCTGTACAGCAAATGCAAGAGGCTGATACTAAGTCAATTTCAGGTACCGTACTTCAACTTCTTGCTTATAAAATCAAATGTTATCATTTTTATATATTAATGATTAGGAAGTTGCATAAATTTGTGCTTTGGTGGCCCCAATAGCTGCTTATATATATCTTCCCTTGAAGCTGTATTTGATCAGAAATTGGCAGAGCTGAGAGTCTCTCCCTATTACCATGTGAGTGCCTAAGCATCCAAAAGCCATGAACCAGCATTGTCATATGGAAGGAAAGAAAGTGAGTCACATGGTCACCCATACCCAGTAGTACCGGGTATTTCTTTCATCAGGAAGGAGTGTGGGGGGGCAAGTAAGCAGGGCTTTTTTTCAGCGGGAACGCGGGGGAACGCAGTTCCGGCACCTCCAGTACTGAATGTATGTAATGGCAAGGGGTGCTGGGGTGTGCTGGAGGGTCTATTGATGCTGGCTAATAGGGAATCTATTGCTGCAGAGGATGGGGGTCTAGGTCTTCTGTTGCTCATAGGGATTTATTGTTGCTGGGGTGGGTCTTTTGCTGCTGGTGGGTCAGTTGTTGCTGGGAGGGATTTATTGTTGAGGGAGGGGTCTTTGTTGCTGGCTGCTGGAGGGTCTGTTGATGCTGGCTACTGGGGAATCTAGTGTTGCTGGAGGGGATCTATTTGTTGCTGGAGGGGATCTATTTGTTGCTGGAGGGGATCTATTTGCTGCTGGAGGGGATCTATTTGCGCAGAGGGTCTATTGTTGCTGGGAAAGTCTGTTGTTGCTGGTGGGGTATCATGTTGCAGGAAATCAATCATTGCTGGGAGGGATCTATTGTTGAGGGAGGGGCCTAATGCTGCTGGAGAGTCTATTGATGCTGGATGTTGGAAGTTCATTGTTGCAGGGGTGAATCTATTGTCGCTGGGGTGTCCAGTGTTTCTAGATCTATTATATTGCCTTTCTTGTTATCGTTAATTCTCTAAAAGGGGTGGTGCTCGGGGGTGGGTAGCGGACAGAGTTAAGGGGTGACTCAGAAGGGAGGAGTTCCTGCACCTATTCTCTGAGAAAAAAAGCCCTGCAAGTAAGTATGTGTTGCTGGTGGGGCCACCATTAAAGAGTACTCGTTGCCTTATGGGCAATCTCCAGGTTCAGTTTGAGATGCAAATAGTTGTTGTAGTACTTTTTATCACTCTAAAATATTGTACAACATGCTGGGAACATTCTAGACGTGCACTGAAACTAAATAGTGCTAGAGCTTTGTAAAAAAAAGCTGTGGCAATGGTAATGGGTGAAGTGCCCCCTGTTCTTGTTGCCACCAATGAAAAATTTGCTAACCTAAGGCTGGCCTAAAACAACCTACATTGCCAGGTAATTGGTTTACATATGGGTGACTTCATTAAAAGGACATCTATGTGTATTCGAACCCCGAAGGAGTACCAAACACATGTGATGAGAGTCCAAGTATACATTTTTGATTAAACCACAAATGGCAAAAGTATACCCACAAGAAGCCAAAACATGTGGGCAGATGGGAAAAGTATAACTTCAAGCAGCCAACACGTTTTGGCATCTTGTGGTTCTACTTTTGCATTTATGGATCAATAAAATTTATACTTAGAATCTCATTATGTGTGTTTGGCTCTCTTTCCAGTTTGATTATAAATACATTACGCATGTCTGGTGACTCCCATGATTGGGAGGACCCCTGCCATATAGAGAACTGCTGAACCAATGATATTTTGGACTCAAACTCAAGACTTTTTAGTAACTAGCACCTCGTACATGCCCTGGGATTTCAAAGGACAAGCATTGAAAGGCCTTCCTGCACATGTCCAAAACATCACCACCAGGATCTGCACAGAACCTTTAACCCTGCCTCAGTGCGACTCTTGCATTGAGGCCATGTAGAATACATTTTTGCTTCACAGACCTATTGGGGTGTCCTGTAGACCACCCTAGCAGGACCTTAAAAGCAAACTTAGAAGCGACTAAACTTTCAAAAGTCCAGAATATATTAATTGATGCCATCCAATACATGGAAGATCCATCTGCTCTTCTTATGTGTTTCGCTCCACCAGTACCTTAGTCATAGAGAGATACCCTTTATAACTAATTCCCGATAGAATGAAACGTGTATTGGATTACAATAACAAATATATTCTGGACTTCTGGCGGTTGAGCTGCTCCATCCTTGGTCTCCAAAGGTCTAAAAATCAGTTTTTAGTCAAAATGACTGTATTTGGTCTCCAAAGGTCTGAAAATCCGTTTATTGACGTTGGTGGATCACAGACCGTCCTGGAACTTGCACCCTTGGGTCAGTGGGGTGGTGAGGGGAGGCTTTTAGCAGAGTGGTTGGAACTATTTACAATATGTAGGATCCCAAATTATTTGTGGAGTACGATTCATTCTACTTGTACCTTTAGAGCCGGTTCACACTGAGGCGATCCGACTCTGCACGACTTGGGGAGGCGACTTGTCAGTCCCGTGCACCACGACTTCGGACGACTTGAAGGGACTTCACATAATGGAAGTCTATGCAAGTCGCTCCGAGGTCGCCCCAAAGTAGTACAGGACCCTTTTTCTAAGTTGGAGCGACTTGTGTCGCTCCTATTAGAACGGGTCCTGTACTATTCAATGGACTGCGACCGAGCGCGACTTGTCAGGCTGACAAGTCGCCTGACAAGTCGTGCTAGTCTGAATGGGCTCTTATTGTAGTTAAAGTGGTTGTAAACCCAGTGAAGTGACTGGCGTCAGGTGATTCATAGAGATGAAACAAATCTTCCAAACTGTTTATCTGTAGTCTGCACTTCTCTACATCCAGAATTTACACAGTGTGTCTGAACTTCCAGAAAGCTGGGGGCAGAGAGATGAAGTTACACTCTGAAGTTCTCAGTGAGAAGAGCTCTGAGAGATGATTGGAGGCAAGGGCCACACCCCCTTCACGCAGCACACAGGAACAGAGCTAAGGCTGTCAATTACTGGTGCTGGAGGTCCCTCCCCTGTCACCTTTTTACCTCTTGGTGACAGCAAAACCTGTCAGAAGTAACTCATGCAGATAGCAGAAAAAAAGAGCCAGCAGACAGCAATGGCACTTAGTGCTCTGGACTGAGACAATAACACATATGCTTTGCTCATATTTTATGTCTGAGGTTTACAACCACTTTACAGTTTGTTGGTTTTGAAGTAGTATCTTTTCTGATAGGGCTCAATGATTTAGGTTTAAGAGTAGAACTGCAGAATAGGATAAACACTATAGAGGTAAATGTATAAAAATGTGCAAGCAAGACCATTTCTTGTTACTCATAGCCACATATTAGCTTCCCATCATTTCTGTAAAGCAAATTGTATAATGAAACACGGATTCTGACTGTTAGCAACAGGCAATAAGAAATGTTCTTGTTTGTATACTTTTTATTCATAAGCCCTATAGGGCTATTAATAACCAATGAACTATATTTGCTGCATGTTTGATAATGAAACAAGACATTTTTCTTACAGTGAATTTTCATATATCAGGTCCCATTGTTTTAATAATGACCAACAACATTCAAGATTACAATAATCTCAGAAACTGAAAAATGTTGTCCCCATTCCTTTGAAAAAAAAAAAAAAATAGCCATTGCTGGGTTCCACCTAAAAATGCCAGTTGCCTGGCTGTCGTGTTTAACCTTTAATACTTTAAGCCACTGGCTAAGAGCATGTATGTAGATGCAGTGCCAGGACAAGGTCATCTAGAGCCCAGGGCGAACATGCCAGACTGCACTCCCTCCCCCCCCCATACCCCCAAAATGTATGAACATTATGTGTCAGCACACTTACCCCCAAAGAATAAATTCCCTTTTCTCCCTGGGCATCCCCCCTCCCAGCACAAATCTCCCCCCCCCCCCTCCATCCCCCTCCTTGCTCAAATCCTCTCTCTCTTCAACCCCCCCCCCCCCCAAAAAAATAATTCTCTTCCTAGCACAATTCCTCTACCCCTCAAGTTTCCCCTCTGCGTACACATCCTCTCCTCCCACTTAAAATCCCCGCTCCTAGCACAAATCCCCCCCCCCCCCTTACACACACACACACATTTCCCCTCCTAGCACAAATACGCCCTAATCATCCCTACTAGCACAAATCCCCCCCCCCCCCCCACATTTCCCCTCCTAGCACAAAAATGCCCCAATCATACCTACTAGCACAAATCCCCCCCCCCCCCCAGATTTCCCCTCCTAGCACAAATACGCCCAATCATCCCTACTAGCACAAATTCCCCCCCCCCCCCCCCAAAAAAAAAAAAAAATTCCCACTCTAACATCAATCCCCTTCATCCTCTACAACAGTGGTCTCCAAACTGTGGCCCAGGGGCTATATGTGGCCCTTTGCTTGCCTTTATCTGGCCCTTGAGGCACTATTACTCCCACTGATGCCAATGATGGGGCACCATTCATCCCAGTAACACCAACAATGGAGCGTTATTCCTACCAATGACGCCAGCAATGGGATACTATTCCTCCCACTGATATCATCAATGGGGCAATATTCCCCCCCTATTAAAACCAATGATGGGGTATTGCTTACTCCCATCGACAGCATGGCATTTTCTACTCCCACCAGCCAGTCCGGCCCCCCTAAAGCTTGAAGGATAGTAAACTGGATAGTAAAGTTTGGAGACCCCTGCTCTACAATATAACCTCTTTTAGCACAACCACTCCAAGTCCCTCCTCCTTGCACAAATCCTCTTCCCCATCCCCCCTTCCAACTCAAATCCCCCCCTCCCCAAATTACCTTTCCTAGCACACCCCCAAATTTCCCCTCATAGAACAATTCTTACTCCCCGCTACCCCAAAATTCCCCCATTCAACACAAATCCCCCCCCCCCCAATCTCCTCATGGGTCCTCCCACCTCACATGATACCACAGTGCTAAGGGAAACCATCCCTCCTGCCCACCCCTTGTCCTGGCCCAGTTTAGATGAGGTTTTCTGCCTTCCCTTTCACTTCACTAGCTGCATGTGTGTTTCAGCTCTGTGACTCAGAATTTTCAGGAGGATTTCAGTGATGCCAGCCAACATTTTTCTATGACTGCAAGTTCCATTTATAGTAAGTGGTACTGTCTTCCTCTAGTAACAAGAAGCTGAGGTATGGGTTTCTTTACAGGGAAGGCAAACTGAACTGGAAATTAAGGAAATCGAATTCATCTAAATATAAAGTATGAGTCCAAAATTGCCAAATTTCACCAAATTAATTCCTGGGATTTATGAATTGTACCACTCTCCACCAATCAGTTGAACTGGAACACATTTACAAGGATCTAAAATTAATATTCACCTTGAAAGGATCAATTTACCCAATCCACAAAAGAGCAGAAATTTAGTGACCACTACATTTATCTCTGTTCTTTTATAGCTTATAACCCATGCTCTGTCTAGGCCAGTGATGGAGAACATTGGCACCCCAGATGTTTTGGAACCACATATCCCATGATGCTCATGCACTCTGCAATGTAGTTGAGAATCATGGAACATCTAGGGTGCCAAGGTTTGCCATCACTGGTCTAGGCCATTAGCTAATGTCCTTTCCCGCCCCTTGATTAACACGGGCCTGTGCACTAGCAGAGCATGAACCCTATTCAATGGAGAAATGGAAGCCATCCTTAAGCAATGCACAGATTTTTCAATTCCTAGTCATGGCGTTGGTCTGTACATGGCCTTATGACCAAAGCAAGGTGTAACTATAGCCAAAGCAGACCATGCAACTGCTATGGGGCCCAGAGCTATCTGATTACACAATAATTTATGCAGGTAGCGATAACATTTGGCAAATAAATTTGTAAAAAAAAGAATGTTTATACGTTTTCTATAAAAGTAATATTCTGTATCACTAGAGAAATTCACTTGGAGGTGGACATTACAGAAGCAGAATGGACCCTTAATGGTGGGGCCCTGGTTCAATGGACCTTTATGTTTTTCATTGCTCCCTTTGTGAGAAATATCTGCATGTTCTCATGGCTAGAAACAAGGAGAGCGGCACAGACCTAGGCATGGATAATGAATTGCATTAACCTACAGACCTTCTGAATGGTCTGTGATTCACCCCACCGTCTCACACATCAACAATGTACAGTGCTGCAGAGGTAGCCGTGTCCATCCACACAGCAATGTTCTGTAGACATCATTCATACAGAGAGCGGCCCGGTGTCTTTCAATGTACACAAGCAAAGCATAAAGCATTGTGTAGGTGTGAAAGGCTTAAGTACACAGATGTACACACACTTTCCAGGACATGCCAACCTCCACTGCTGTTAAGTCATGCCTTTGTAATGCTTAGCGATAGGGTGCCACCTAGCTGGTATTTTAAATGCTGGGCCAGGAAAAATGGGGCTTGTTGCCAATGTTATTAATAGGGCAGGCGTTTAAAAGATAAAAACACTGGATTTTATTCTTTTATTAAGTGGTGACTATATTTATAAAATCAGAGCAATCTATTTAATCAGAGATGTGCTTAATTTGGCATAACCCTTCCTTGTCCGGAGAGGCCTGACATTTATTAATTGTGTGAGTTTTTAGTTATTTAATGAATTTCCCCCAGCGAATTCTCTATGGTATCAAACTAAGGCTTAAAGCGTTATGGCTGTGATCTGTGGTGTAGCAGGGACTGGGTAACTGAGCAACGTCCTGCAGGCCTTAAGCTGGAGCGCGGATAATAGGATATCTGAAGCGATGGTCTGCAGTTGCCAGGCAGAAAAAAAGTGTTAAGCAAGTAATGTTATCTCTGGCTTGAAAAATAAGGATTTAGGGAGCTTGCCGTAGATCATGCACATGCAAAGGTTTATTTAAGAGGTAATGTATCACCAGGAAATGCACTGTAGGTCTTTATTAGCAAATTGGCAAAGGCCACTGATAGGTCTGGCAAGGAAGGGGTCAAAGTGCATAGTCTGACAAGCTAGCTTTTTAGGGAGGGTATACATTTGTAAGAGTAGATGTGGACACAAGAGTTAGCATTGGCCTGGCACAGCAGAGATTAATGGTGCATGGCTAGTCTGCAGATACTGGGCTGCCTTACCTGTAGCCGTCAGTAATCAGATGCTGGTTGGGAGAACCCCCCTGCTCCTTTCATCCCGTGTCCGACTGTCCTGGAGAGTCTTGTGCAGCCAAAGCCTGGTCCAGTCACACACCAGTCAAGCCCCCCCCCAGAAATGCACAGGTTGGGCCTGCCTCTCTATCCTGACCTGTCCTCTGACTGGGCAGACCTGCACACCTTAATTGCTGAGACCAGCTGTGATCAGGGCCAAAGATGAAGCAAGCCAGACTGTCTGCTCTACATCTCCTTCTTCTCCTGTCTGCCACCTGCACCCTCTGTCACCATATATGTCCCTTCTCTTCTGTATGTCAGCCTTTTGTTGCTCCTGAACACCGTGTTGTCCTCCCTTTGCTGGTTGAGTGTCAGTTCTTGCAAACTGTGCTGTATCCTTTGCTTGGTCTATGTCAGTTCCTGAACACTGTGCTGTCCTTTCTTCCCCCAATCTGTGTAGTCTTCTGTACACTGTGCTGCCTGTCCTTCTCTGGTTCGGCTTTCGTTCCTTAACGCTGTGCTGTCCTTCCTTTTATTGGTTCTGTGTTTGTTCCTGTACACTGTGCTGTATGTCCTTTTCTGGTTCTGTGTTGCTTCCTGCACACTGTATTGTCCTTGCTTTGTAGGTTCTATGTCTGTCCCTTTTTTTGTTGGTTCTGTATCAGTTCCTGGACTCTGTGTTGTCCTTCCTTCCCTGGTTCTGTGTCCGTTCCTGCACACTGTGTTGTCCCTTCTTCCCTGGTTCTGTCTCTGCTCTTGCACCCTGTATTGTCCTTCCTTCCCTGGTTCTGTGTTTGTTCCTTCACAGTGTGTTGTCCTTCCTTCCCTGTTTCTGGTTCTGTTCCTGCAGACTGTGCTGTTCTTCTTTCCGTGGTTCTGGTTCTGTTCCTGCAGACTGTGCTGTCCTTCTGTCCCTGGCTCAGTGTCTGTTCCTGCACCCTGTGTTGTAATTCTTTCCCTGGTTCTGTTCCTGCACACTATGCTGTCCTTTCTTCCCTGGTTCTGTTCCTGCAACTGTGCTGTCCTTTCTTCCCTGGTTCTGTTCCTGCAACTGTGCTGTCCTTTCTTCCCTGGTTCTGTTCCTGCAACTGTGCTGTCCTTTCTTCCCTGGTTCTGTTCCTGCACACTGTGCTGTCCTTTCTTCCCTGGTTCTGTTCCTGCAACTGTGCTGTCCTTTCTTCCCTGGTTCTGTTCCTGCAACTGTGCTGTCCTTTCTTCCCTGGTTCTGTTCCTGCACACTGTGCTGTCCTTTCTTCCCTGGTTCTGTTCCTGCACACTGTGCTGTCCTTTCTTCCCTGGTTCTGTCCCTGCACACTGTGCTGTCCTTTCTTCCCTGGTTCTGTTCCTGCACCCCGTGCTGTCCTTCCGTTCCTGGTTCTGTTCCTGTACACTGTGCTGTCCCTTTCCTGTTGCTGTCTTTGTCTCTGCACCCTGTGCTATTCTCTTCCCGTGTTCTGTCTTGTTTCTATAGCCTGGGCTGTTCTATCCCTTCCCAGGTTTGTAATCTCAGTCCCTGCAGCCAATGCTATCCTTCCCCTCTTCCCAGCTCATTCTGCTGTTCTCTTCCAGGCTGCTCTCCCTCCTTGGTCAGTCTCCTCGCCTGTCTCTCCCAGTCTAAGCCGCTTTCTGTTTCATCCCTCTGTTATTCTTGCTGTCTCTTCTCCCCGTATCCCTCTTTCTGTGTGTATTCTGTGTGACAATCTCTCCACTCCCTGTTTATCCTGTGTGCTTCCCCCTCCCCTGCACTCTATCCGTCTCTTCTGTTCTCCCTCCTTCTCCTCTGTCTACTCTTCTCCGCTATATTCCCATCTCTCTTGCTGTCCTGTGATAACCCTATCTGGCCCTCTCGCTAACACTCTATTTCATTCAATCCCATTATTTTTATGGAAAACGAAGAACAAAATTAAGGTTTTACCAATAGTGGCCAATGCTATGTCGGTTTTTATTTACTAAAGAAAAAAAAAAAGAAATCGAATTGGTTGGCTGGAAGAAATAGCACAAGGGTATGAAATAAGGTTTCCCATAGCAACTAATCAGGATTCAGCATAAATCACCTATACTGTATTGGGGAATGAAGGACTTCAGTAAGGCAAAGAGCAATACTCACCCCATATGCCACCAACCATAAATCTCCCAATGGATCCAAATCTGTTGTGGGTTACTTCACTTTGTGGTCAATCCTTTTCTCAATGCAGGCTTGCATAATAAGCCCAATGGGGTCTGGTTGTAAGGGACCATAGTCCCTAAAAAGGGTGTTTCTGAGGAACGCTCTAACTCTAGTGAAATCTCGTTGTAAGAGTCCATAGAGTGCTAAGTAGGGGTGTTTCTGAGGGACACTCCAACTCCAGTGGAATCTAGTTGTAAGGGACCATAGATTGCTAAATAGGGGTGTTTCTGAGGGACACTCAAACTCCAGGAAAATCTGGCTGTAAGGGACCATAGAGTGCTAAATGGAGGTGTTTCCTGGGGACACTCCAACTTTAGTGGAATCCGGTTGTAAGGGACCATAGAGTGCTAAGTAGGAGTGTTTCTGAGGGACACTCCAACTCAAGTGGAATCTGGTTGTAAGAGACCATAGAGTGCTAAATAGGTGTGTTTCTGAGGGACACTCAAACTCAATTGGAATCTGGATATAAGGGGCAATAGAGTCCTAAATAGAGGTGTTTCTGAGAGACACTCGAACTCCAATGGAGTCTGGATGTAGGGGCCATAGAGTCCTAAATAGAGGTGTTTCTGAGGGACACTCCAACTCCTATAGAATCTGGATGTAGGGGCTATAGAGTCCTAAACAGGGTTGTTTCTGAGGGACACTCCAACTCCTATAGAATCTGGATGTAGGGGCTATAGTGTCCTAAATAGGGTTGTTTCCGAGGGACACTCCAATTCCTATAGAATCTGGATGAAGGGGCTATAGAGTCCTAAATAGGGTTGTTTCCGAGGGACACTCCAACTCCTATAGAATCTGGATGTAGGGGCCATAGAGTCCTAAATAGGGTTGTTTCCGAGGGACACTCCAACTCCTATAGAATCTGGATGTAGGGGCTATAGAGTCCTAATTAGGGTTGTTTCCGAGGGACACTCCAACTCCTATAGAATCTGGATGTAGGGGCCATAGAGTCCTAAATAGGGTTGTTTCCGAGGGACACTCCAACTCCTATAGAATCTGGATGTAGGGGCTATAGAGTCCTAAATAGGGTTGTTTCCGAGGGACACTCCAACTCCTATAGAATCTGGATGTAGGGGCCATAGAGTCCTAAATAGGGTTGTTTCCAAGGGACACTCCAACTCCTATAGAATCTGGATGTAGGGGCTATAGAGTCCTAAATAGGGTTGTTTCCGAGGGACACTCCAACTCCTATAGAATCTGGATGTAGGGGCCATAGAGTCCTAAATAGGGTTGTTTCCGAGGGACACTCCAACTCCTATAGAATCTGGATGTAGGAGCTATAGAGTCCTAAATAGGGTTGTTTCCGAGGGACACTCCAACTCCTATAGAATCTGGATGAAAGGGGCTATATAGTCCTAAATAGGGTTGTTTCCGAGGGACACTCCAACTCCTATAGAATCTGGATGAAAGGGGCTATAGAGTCCTAAATAGGGTTGTTTCCAAGGGACACTCCAATTCCTATAGAATCTGGATGTAGGGGCTATAGAGTCCTAAATAGGGTTGTTTCCGAGGGACACTCCAACTCCATTGGATCTGAATGTTATACAACACTGTTAGAAACTGCTCTGGGATTACAGGAGCCTGCTAGAGTGCTCTGCATGTAAATATCGTGAACTAGACTTCAGCCATGGTGTATTATAATCAATGGTCTTTTTTATCTATGTTTCTATGTTTTCAGCTTGTGTTCTTTGGTCATTTATTTTTATTAATTTAATTTACATGAATTGGATGTTCCCTTTAAACCTCTGTTGGACTTTTCTCTCCAGCATTTTATTGGTTTAGTGTTCTAAACTGAAATAATAGAATGTGGAATATTAGTGGTTACCATGGATTGTAGGATGCAAGATGTGTATTGTGAATGCTATATACATGGTTCTTGCATTGCACCTTTAAAATCAATGATCTTTGCTTGCCTTATTAAATTGGTATAAATTGCCCACCTGCATTCAGTAATGAACATATAAAATCCTTCCTTCAGTTATTTGAAAATATTATCTCCATTTACCCCCATGTCCACCCCCCCCCCCCCCCATTCTATTCATTGTTCGGGGCTCTGTTTCCTGCAAATCACTACTTCCCCCAAGTCACGTGACTGACCATAGCTGGGTCCTAGAGCCTGGATGTTGGTTTCTAGGTCAGCCAAATGGGAGGAGGGAGGTGGAAATGGGAATGCTGTCTCTTTAACAGCAGGTGTTTTGGGCTTCCCTTAACTCTTTCAGCATTGGAAGGGAGGGCATCAACTCACTGCGTGACAACAAAGGGGGACAGCGCATTCCCCGAACATGATTACCATTCTTTTGTATCCCTTTATGTAAGAACTGTCCCAGATTTAGGCAAAGCCATCTAGACAGAAAAATCCTGTATTTCAAGGCAATCTGCTTATTGTCTGCTACAGTTCTGCTAAAAACGCTTTTGTCGGTTTGTGGTAGCCCCAGTTACATCCTGGTACATGACAGACAAGTTCTTTGACCCCATGGTATCTCACGCATGATATGAAAAATATCAAATCTCCATTGTTAAAAGAAAGAAATATATGATGTAATTTGATTGCCCTGTACGTGTATCGATTGCACAATTACATAGGCGATCCGCCACACTGTACTTTCCTAAAAGAAATATGTCAAGATAGAAAGAAGAGAGCTGTCATTGCTGACTGGTTTTTGAAAATGCATTGCCCAAGGCTGTCATCCTGATCCTTGCTTCCCAACTAAGTGGGTTACTAACCCAGAACATGTGCATATCTGTTGTCCTTACAACGGACATGCCTGTTGCAGGCTGGTGTGATTCACAGAGCAAAGGAAAGAAAAAAAAAAGACAAGTAACATGTCACCAATGGCAGCCGCCATTCCTTTTCTGGCAGATTCCATTTAAAAGATAAAAGTCTGCATGTGTTTAGACCCTCACTCTCCCAGTCTGGGTGTTGCTATACCTGAGGTTTATATAAGGAACACTTACATTAACCACACCTAAGGATACATTTAATTAGTGATCAACCGATTATCGGCAAAGCCGATATATCGAGGGCCAATATGCACTTTCCCCAATATATCAGAATCGCCCCCTGAGGTTACTGATATTGCCGATATTTCAGGAAAGTGCTTGTACCGGAGTGATGCCTGCAGCTAGACCGTCGTCCATAGCCGACGATCGGCTGTCTTGTAATGACAACCAATGCAGCTGAGAAACTGCTCGGCTGTCATTACAAGGAGCGGAAGGGGACGTCCCCCCCTCCTGCCGCCTTCCGTGGCTCGCCCGGGTCTCCTGTCCCACCAGGAGACCCGGGCAACCACCCTGCATGGTCGCCGAAGACCTGATAAAAGCCGCATTCGGCTGTTTTACGCCCGGAAGGCAATAGTACTGAAGTGGAAATCAGCACTCCCTCCCACGTTGGGTTCCTGGAAGGGACTGGTGAACGCTGTGGTGCCTTTATATAAAACAGCATATGAGTCCAGAGGATGTCCTCGAAAGTTTGAAAAAGTGTGGCAATTATGGGTGAACTCCTCTCTAACAACTGATACACAGGATTAGCCCCCTGGCTCTTGTGGTGGGAGGTGGGCCTTGTACGAGGTGATGACCATTTTGTTTCTGATGGGAGGGGATGCTGTGATGACTTGTGGGCGCTGGGTGGTGGGAGACTGAGTTTAATGTTCTGATTACTTATGTATTGCAATTTTCTTTCTCCTAATTTTAAGTGAGGGCGCAACTTCCGGGGCTCTCGGCCCTCTTTTCTTTTTTTGGGCCGAGATTGCCTGGATGTCTATATGTGTTTAGTAGTATGTAGATGTTTAAGTTGTTTTGCGCTGGGGTATGTCACGTTTGGCGCTCTGTTTGTGTCTTTTTGTTCAAAATTTTCAATAAACAGAATTAAAAAAAAAAAAAAAAAAGCCGCATTCGGCTCTGATCGGGTCTTCATGTAAAAGCCCGGAAGTGATGTCTTGACATCATTTCCGGGTACTCTGCGCCAGATTCAAAAAAATGACAGCATTCAAAACATGAATGCTTTTAAGTGCAGAGGAGGGGTTTGGGGTCTTTTAGACCCCCAGATACCTCCACAATACTACCTGTGAAAAATAAAAAATACGTTTTTTTTTAAATGTCCGAAAATATCGGCCAATATCGGCTGATATCGATATCCGATGACCAAAATATTGGTATCGGCACTAGAAAAACGATATCGGTCGATCACTAATTTAAAGTATATCTAATTCTTTAGATTTGATAGACTAAGGGAATGGTTAAAATGTTTGTGAAGGCAAACAACAACAAAATAAGCATATGCAATTAATTTCTGCACTACATTCACATCTACCCATGTT
The DNA here is from genome assembly GCF_965119305.1 of Pelophylax lessonae. Classification (NCBI taxonomy): domain Eukaryota; kingdom Metazoa; phylum Chordata; class Amphibia; order Anura; family Ranidae; genus Pelophylax; species Pelophylax lessonae. The sequence continues at coordinate 69,356,756 of NC_138773.1, read as the reverse complement.
TTATCCTTTTAAAGGCTCTGCAAGTATAGATAAATACCTGTTTATCTGCCAGAAGAGCACTGAGCTCCTAGGTCCTCTTGTGGGCTGACAACACAGCCTTTTTGCAGACTGAGTGGTGTCAGCCCTCCTAGTTGTATTTTTCTAAACTGCTCAACCACCCCTATTCTTCTCATTTTCAAATGCTAAAGCGTATCATTCTGTAGTCTATGATAAGAACTAGGAGAGCGGTTTGAAATAACAGAGGAAGTGTGCACAGGACACACTTGCACCTATTGTAGCATTTATAACAAAATTCTTCAAATTATATTTAAAAGACCAAAAGGAAGTGAGTAAAATACACTATTTGCTAGGGCTTACGTGTACTTTAATCACTTTGCCGACCAGCCGCCGCAGTTATATAGCGGCAGGTTCCCGCGAATCGCCGTATCTGTACGGCGGTTTGCTGCAGCGATCATGTGGGCGTGCACGTACCGCTGGAGGCGCGCACCCACTCGCCTGCAGAGAAGCCGAGGCGCGGGGTGGGGCACCCGCGATCACTCCCTGTGAAGAGAGAACGGAGGTCTGCTGTTGTAAACACAGCAGACCGTTGTTCTCTCTGCTATTAACATAGAGCTCCTGTGTCCCTGCTATTTAGAATCACAGGTCTCTGCGTTGATATTACAAGCGCATCCCCCCACAGTTAGAAAACACTCCGTAGGCTCACACTTAACTCTTTGATTGTCCCTGGGTTTACCCCTTCCCTGCCAGTGTCATTATTTCAGTAACAGTGCATATTTTATAGCACTGATTACTGTAGTAACCTCACTGGTCCCCCCAAAAGTGTAAAAAATGTCAGTTAGGGGTCCGATCTCTCCACCGCAATGTTGCAGTCCTGCTAAAGATCGCCATTACTAGTAAAAAATAAATAAAAATGCAATAAATCTTTCCCCCAGTTTGTAGCGAGATAACTTTTGCGCAAATCAATCAAAATACACTTATTGCGATTTTTTTTTTTTTTACCAAAAATATGTAGCAGAATTCAAATTGGCCTAAAATGATGAAAACATTTCATTTTTCCATTTTTTTTTTATTGGGAATGTTATATAGCAGAAAGTGAAAAATATTGTTTTTTTTGTTTTTTTTTTTCTGAATTGTCGCTCTTTCTTTTTGTTTGCCCTATGTTCTTTCTTTCTGTTTATAGGGCAAAAAATAAAAATCGCACAGGTGATCAAATACCACCAAAAGAAAGCTCTATTTTTATGAAAAAAGGACATCAATTTTATTTAGGTATAGTGTCGCATGACTGCGCAATTGTCTGTTAAAGTAACGCAGTGCCGAATCGCAAAAAATGGCCTGGTCATTAAGGGGAGAAATCTTCCGGTCCAGAAATGATTAAAACGCCTGCCAGATATTTTTTAGACACAATGGTGAGACTGAAGTTTCTTCACAACGAGGAAAATGCTTTCTTAGGGCTCGTTTATATGTGTGTCAGGGATCAGCACTTGGATCACTTTCAAGAGGTGTGTGAAAGGCAGTGAGGAGGTGTCCTATCGTCTCCTCGCCGCCTGCTTTTAACCCCTTGGACCACACACTAACCTCATGCATTTGCACGCAGTTGCAGGGCACTTGCAGAGCAGCCCCATTCACTTGAATTAGTCACAATTAGTGTGGGGTAGCGTCCACCGAAAGTGATAAGTTGTATATTTTCTGCTGCAGCCGCTAAGCAATGCATTGTGACTGCAGCATTTTAACAGGGATGTGCGGCGAGGTCAGTGGCTGGAGAGGCACTGGATAGCATCAGGGCCAGATATACACAGTAGAGATCAACCGATTATCGGCAAAGCCGATATATCGAGGGCCGATGTGCACTTTTCCCGATATATCGGAATCGGCCACCAAGGTGGCCGATATTACCGACATTGTGGAAAGTGCTTGTACTGGAGTGATGCCTGCAGCTAGAGGCATCACCCCAGTACCTGCGTCCATAGCCGACGGTGGGCTATCTTGTAATGACAACCGATGCAGCCTAGAAGCCACTCGGCTGTCATTACAAGGAGCGGGAGGGGACGTCCCCCCTCCCGCTGCCTTCCGCGGCTCGCCCCGGGTCTCCCGTCCCACTGGTAGACCCGGGCAACCAGCCTGCACGGTCGCCAAAGACCCGATCAAAGCTGCATTCGGCTCTGATCGGGTCTCCATACAAAACATACTCGGCGCCAAATTCAAAAAATGGCAGCATTCCAAACAGCGAAACTTGGCGTTTTGAATGGTTTTAAGTGCAGAGGAGGGGTTTGGGGTCTTTTTGACCCCCTGATCCCTCCAGAAGAATACCTATCAGATAAAGAAAAAAAAATATTTACAAACGCTGTCCCTTTAAGATATTTTTCAGTCACCCTTTTCTTTGATGCTGGGAACAATATTAATAGCAAAGATGACAATAAAGATTGTAGAAAAAAAAATAAAACATGCCTCTTTATTTTCTGAAGCCAGAAATATAACAGTAATGTTCAGCAGTAAACAAGTAAACAATAAAGGGTTCAGGGTTACTTACTAAAAGGTGAAATGCAGGAGAAAACGATAAAACAGTGAAACAGTCCAACTAAAATAATAATAATAATAATAATAATAATAATACTGTAATGTTTGGGGGTTCTGAGTAATTTTCTAGCAAAAAAAATGATGGTTTTTACATGTAGGAGAGAAGTGTCAGAGTTGGCCTGGTTGGCAAGTGATTAATTACACAAGTAATATACAAACTAGAAAAAAAAGTTTGTCGAGACAAACTTTAAGTTGGCTTGAGAAAGCCTGACCAGAAAGTTTGAAAAGTTTAGATCGATCGATCGATAGATAGAAAAGGTTTGAAGATCGATAGATAGATAGATAAGGTTTGAAGATCGATAGATAGATAGATAAGGTTTGAAGATAGATAGATAGATAGATAGATAGATAGATAGATAGATAGATAGATAGATAGATAGATAGATAGATAGATAGATAGATAGATAGATAGATAGATAGATAGAAAAGGTTTGAAATTTTTTTTACCGCCCCCCACCCGCGGTCTGTCTGCCTGTCTGGCTGGCTGCCTTGCGACAGCAATATAAGTCATCGGATTTGTTTTTGTTTTTTTTAAAGACAAGCTAAATAGAAAAAAAAAAAAAAAAATTTACCGCCCCCACCCGCGGTCTGTCTGCCTGTCTGTCTGCCTTGCGACAGCAATATAAGTCATCAAATTTGTTTTTGTTTTTTTAAAGACAAGCTAAATAGAAAAAACAAAAAAAAAAAAAAAATTTTACCGCCCCCCACCCGCGGGGTCTGTCTGTCTGCCTTGCGACAGCAATAGAAGTCATCGGATTTGTTTTTGTTTTTTTAAAGACAAGCTAAATAGAAAAAACAAAAAAAAACAAACAAAAAAATTTTTTACCGCCCCCCACCCGCGGTCTGTCTATCTGTCTGTCTGGCTGCCTTGCGACAGCAATATAAGTCATCAGATTTGTTTTTGTTTTTTAAACACAAGCTAAATAGAAAAAACAAAAAAAAAAATTTTACCGCCCCCCACCCGCGGGGTCTGTCTGTCTGCCTGTCTGTCTGCCTTGCGACAGCAATATAAGACATCGGATTAGTTTTTGTTTATTTAAAGACAAGCTAAATAGAAAAAAAAAAAAATTTTACCGCCCCCCACCCGCGGTCTGTCTGTCTGGCTGCCTTGTGACAGCAATATAAGTCATCGGATTTGTTTTTGTTTTTTTAAATACAAGCTAAATAGAAAAAAAATAAAAAAAATAAAAAATTTTACCGACCCCCACCCGTGGTCTGTCTGTCTCTCTGTCTGGCTGCCTTGCGACAGCAATATAAGTCATCGAATTTGTTTTTGTTTTTTTAAAGACAAGCTAAATAGAAAAAAAAAAAAATTTTACCGCCCCCCACCCGCGGTCTGTCTGTCTGTCTGTCTGGCTGCCTTGCGACAGCAATAGAAGTCATCGGATTTGTTTTTGTTTTTTTAAAGACAAGCATGATTATCAAAGTTACTAGCATGTTGATTGAGTCTAATGGGATTTGGAGCTTGGGTCATCTGAACATCCTGTCAATGAAAGTCTATGGGCATTTTTTGGGTTTTTAATTTTAATTTTTAGGAAAACCGTAACTCAAACCAGTCTAAAAAGATATAGCACACCGAGTCAGAACAGTATGAAGGTCTGTGCCGAGTTTGGAGTATGTAGCTTAAACGGTCTAGGAGGAGATAGTGTCCAAAAATTTACCGGCCAGAAAAATAATAATAAGAAGAAGAAGAATAATAACTAGAAAAAAAAGTTCGTCGAGACAAACTTTAAGTTGGCTTGAGAAAGCCTGACCAGAAAGTTTGAAAAGTTTAGATCGATCGATCGATAGATAGATAGAAAAGGTTTGAAGATCGATAGATAGATAGAAAAGGTTTGAAGATAGATAGATAGATAGATAGATAGATAGATAGATAGATAGATAGATAGATAGATAGATAGATAGATAGATAGATAGATAGATAGATGGATAGATAAGGTTTGAAGATAGATAGATAGAAAAGGTTTGAATTTTTTTTTACCGCCCCCCACCCGCGGTCTGTTTGTCTGCCTGTCTGGCTGGCTGCCTTGCGACAGCAATAGAAGTCATCGGATTTGTTTTTGTTTTTTTAAAGACAAGCTAAATAGAAAAAACAAAAAATTTTACCGCCCCCCACCCGCGGTCTGTCTGTCTGTCTGGCTGCCTTGCGACAGCAATAGAAGTCATCGGATTTGTTTTTGTTTTTTTAAAGACAAGCTAAATAGAAAAAACAAAAAAAAAAAATTTTACCGCCCCCCACCCGCGGTCTGTCTGTCTGCCTGTTTGTCTGTCCGCCTTGCGACAGCAATAGAAGTCATCGGATTTGTTTTTGTTTTTTTAAAGACAAGCTAAATAGAAAAAAAAAAAAAAATTTACCGCCCCCACCCGCGGTCTGTCTGTCTGTCTGTCTGCCTTGCGACAGCAATATATGTCATCGGATTTGTTTTTGTTTTTTTAAATACAAGCTAAATAGAAAAAACAAAACAAAAAAAAAAATTTTTACCGCCCCCCACCCGCGGTCTGTCTGTCTGCCTGTCTGTCTGTCTGCCTTGCGACAGCAATAGAAGTCATCGGATTTGTTTTTTTAAAGACAAGCTAAATAGAAAAAAAAAAAAAATTTTTACCGCCCCCCACCCGCGGTCAGTCTGTCTGTCTGTCTGTCTGCCTTGCGACAGCAATAGAAGTCATGGGATTTGTTTTTGTTTTTTTAAAGACAAGCATGATTATCAAAGTTACTAGCATGTTGATTGAGTCTAATGGGATTTGGAGCTTGGGTCATCTGAACATCCTGTCAATGAAAGTCTATGGGCATTTTTTGGGTTTTTAATTTTAATTTTTAGGAAAACCGTAACTCAAACCAGTCTGAAAAGATATAGCACACCGAGTCAGAACAGTATGAAGGTCTGTGCCGAGTTTGGAGTATGTAGCTTGAACGGTCTAGGAGGAGATAGTGTCCAAAAATTTACCGGCCAGAAAAATAATAATAAGAAGAAGAAGAATAATAATAAGTTTAAATACAATATCAGTAAGTTGGCTGTTCCAAGCCAACTTAATAATTATTATATATTGTTTTTAAGGTAATTTACTATGTTTTCAAAAACTGTAATCAAGCAGGTGGCTTAGCAGACAAATTACTGAAGTTTAAAGGTATAACTTCAAATTAGTAATTTCACAGTAAATAGATAAATAATAAATTATAATGTTATAACATATAGCATAATAATATATTATTTTGCTTGATTTTGCTTGAAGTAGCAGCAGTGTCTTCCTCTTAAATGTGTGAGGAAAAACATGGGATTATGGGTAAACCTTATACCCATAAACCCATGTTTTTTCCTTGTAGTTAAAGCGGAGTTCCACAAAAAAGTAGAACTTCCACTCTTCTGCTTCCTGCCCCCCTCCGGTGCCACATTTGGCACCTTTCAGGGGGGAGGGGAGAACGGGTACCTGTTTTTTACAGGTAGTCTTCCCCACTTCAGGGAGACAGTGCCGCAGCGCCGTCCCTCCAAATTTCTGTCCCCTTCCCCCTTGACCGAGCCAATGAGAATGCGCAGCGCACTTCGCGCATGAGCAGTGCGCTTCGCGCATGCATAGTGGGGAATCGGCTGTGGAGACGAAAGGCTTCATTGCCAGTTTCCCTTACAGTGAATGGTGGTGGTAGCACCCAGCAGCCGGGGTGCTGACATTGCGGGCTCCCTGGACAGGTAAGTGTCTATATATTAAAAGTCAGCAACTACAGTATTTGAGGCTTCTGACTTTAAACTTTTTTTTTCCACAGCTCGAACACCGCTTTAAGAGGGCTGGGCTGGAAGGGAGCATTTGTCTTTTAGACACATGCCCCCTTCTATAAAAACTGAAGTGAGCGGAGAGCATTTTTATTGCAGCATTTTTATTGGACATCTTGGACCAATGGTGCCTTATCATTAGTCCAAGGCTCCAAGCTGTCCATTGAGCTCAGTGCCTCTGACAAGAAGTGAGAGGCACTGTGAGCTCATCCTCTCAGTCTGCTGCAAACAGCATGTGTCAGCTTGTACTGTATTTAAACTGGCAGACCAGTGCTGTATGTAGCTAATGACAGGCTGTGCAAGGAGCCCCGTATCTCCGTAACCATAGGTGCTAGAAGCCCCAAATTTTGACCAGTGGTGGGGTAGGACTTTGGCTACCTACCCAGCACCATCTTAAGAGCATTAAAGGCCCCCCCGGGCAATGCAGTGCACTGGGGCCCTGCCTACACAATCACCCACAAGAATAAAAATAAAAATTATTGATAAGGCGAAATTTATTGGTACAGCAGTGCCAGGCTAATGACAGCTTCAAGGTTCGGTGGCTGGGTCCGGTGAACACACACATGGACGGGAGTCAGACTTGACTGTCCTGTGTGTGCCTGTTACCATGGAGGGGGATAGGCATTCCTACAGTTGTGGGCTCCCCCTCCATGGCCCAAGTGGCCTGACAGCAGCGAAGTGTCGACAGGCGCTTGCCACCAGCTAAGTTCGGCGGCAGGATGCACATGAGAATCGGAACTAATGCTTGGCTGGGGATAGGTCACTGGGCAGGAGGGGCCGCCCGGGCAAGTGGGGCCCCAGGACAACTGCCCAGGGTGCCCTTTTGGTAAGATGGCCCTGTACCTACCCCCCAAAGTCTATGTGACCCAGGTCGCCGAGCTAGGACCCTCGAAGCTCTGCATCACCCCCCCCCCCCACTGCACATCTCTGCATTTTAACACCCCTGGATGCTACCTCTGCAGCTAAAAAAGGAGTGGTTGGGGATAGTAAATCTGTGGCTCCAGCGGTGCCCCGTCCATTGGGGGCGCAGGGGCGCCGCCCCCCCATCCATGCGTCCGGCCCCCTAATCTACTTGCAGGGTCACGGACACATGGATTCCAATGGGGTTTTTTTTCTCAAGCAGGTTATTACTGTAGAGCCAGAGGCTCTAATAGGCTTCAATAAAGGGTGTGCTTGGGGAGCAAAGCACTGCGCCCTGTGCCCACCCAGTTGTGTGACAATAGCGAATGAATATTCGCTATTATCACACTGATGCTCCTCCCAGCCAATCAGAAAGCGGGTCCTGAGGCCCGTTTCCTGATTGGCCAAAAAGGAGAGGCCATGCTATTGGCCAAGGAGGAGGGAGGAGACGTCGTCGGCCGCTGCTGGCCCTCCACATCAGTCCGAGGTGAGTGAGCCGGCGACAGGGGTGGTATGGTGTGCGAGCTGGTGTGGTCTGCCTGCTGCCCCCCTGGCCCATGGAGCACCAGCCGCCGGTGTGTGGCTCAGTTGTGGGGTTTTAAACCTCCCCAACCGCTAGTGTGAACAATCCCTAAGACAGTTGTCACCAGACCAAAATTTGCTTTAAAGTCCATCTCTGGGGAAAAGGAAAAATGTTCTCTTGCAGTGAGGCTGGCCCCTGCATTGCAAGAATTAAATGCTCATTTAGGTCTATGAGAGGGCGCAAAAAAGCAGTTTTACTTATCTGATCCTCCACTTTCCCAGCAGCCGACACTCTCCTCCGCTCCCCTACACTCCATCACTGGACTGTCCTCATGTCTGACGCAGAATTTTTTCTTTCATTGGAGTTCAGCTTTAATATTTATATATGTAAACTTTCACAGTGACCTTCTCCTATTTGCTCCTTTTTGGTCTGTTAGAAAATATCATTGAAATCATTTTGTTATAGCTTTTCCATGAGTGCAAAAAAGTATCTGTTGATCCTGCCAAAAATTGAATTATCCGATAACTGCCTGTGCTTTTTAACATGTGCTGTATTCGCATTAAAGTGGAACTTCACTCTCTCATACATCCAAGAAGTTTTCAAGAGAGGACGAGGGGTTTTCTCAGCTTAGCACATCTTCCTGCGAAATACTAACAAGAGCTATCTGCGCTAAATATAAATACCTTACTACTTGTATAATCAATCGTAATGACAGCAGCACTAACAGTATTGCACAAATCAATACTAAATAAATACATAAAAAGAAAAATGTTGTGCTGTCACTAAAAGTGCTTGTATAAAATTAATTGAAAATTCCACAAAATTAGAGTGCTATGAAACAATCAGTAATCATAAGGTGCATAAATTGTAAAAACAATAAATAACAATTCATCACGTGTAAATAATGAATAAATGAATTCATCAAACCAATATAAATAAAGTTTCAAGTCCTATGGTCCCCGGCGTCATGCCAAGAGCTGCTATATCCGTTGCCCCATTGATGATGTCTTTTATGACCAAACGTATGTCGGGCGGAGGAAGTCAGCACGCCCGCAGGGGCGCTGGACGACATTTCATACCGAATACCTGTTGTTTTAACAGACTTGTGAGTATTTACCTTTTTTTATATAATCTTTATTTAGAACAGTGTCAAATGTCACAACAAACAGTTTCTGAGTTTCAAGTACATCAGCTTAAAGGTGACATTTATATTTAGATACTCAGCAATAGGAAGTAGAGCACAAGTGAAATAAAACAAATTAAAGCAGTCATACGTCATACATAGCTCAGGTGCTCACCCCTTTGAGGGCTCAGGGTGACTTCTGCCATGTTATCACCAACTAGTATTGAAAGATGTTCTTCCCTGGGCCAACCATCAGGGAAGGGGGGCTATGATAGCTTCCAGCTAACCTCCCCCTAACACACTACCTAGGTAAGGAACAAATCAAAGCACATTTGAAACACCAAGGGGAAGAGAAATAAAAAACAGCGCCATCCTCACGAGAGCTGGTCTCCCCCATATTGGCAAGACATTGGTACCACTTGTTGGGTTAAAGCATGCGTAAAAAACATATAAACCAAATTTCAACAATAGTAACAAATTCAAAGAGAAAAAAGAGCTAGTAAGAAAGAAAAGAGGGGAAAAGGTTAGGAACATATTTGAATTCTCGCAAATGATGTCATCATCCACGTCAAGCCCGCCACCACCGAATGTAGGAGATGTCATCCAGAGTAAGGTGAGTAGATAATCGCTGTCTCATCTGTTACAAAGGTAAATCAATCCCACTACTTCTGGAATTGAATATGCTGCCTAAGAGGTGGTTCCGTCAGTTCCAACAGTGCCAAGTCTAGACTGGAATATATTATATCTGGATCACGAATGTGGTCCAGCCATCGTGACCAAGTGCTGACAAAAAGGATCCCGGGTACCTTTACAAGTTACAATCCAGTCCTCAGCCTCCTTGATCTCATTCACCTTACCCACCCACTCCTCAATATATTGGGAGTAAACGCTTGGTTGCGTTCTACAAGTGGGGCAGCACGCTCCTCTTTTACCGACTAATTAGGACAGGAGGGACATGCAGGAGAAAATGGATCGGGGAGAAGGGGATGTCAAGGCCCAGGATAATTTTTATCGTAGCCCTGATGTCCGTCCAAAGGGGTATTATCATAGGGCACTCCCACCACAGATGCAAGAGTGTACAACGCCCTTCGCAGCTCCTCCAGTATAGCTCAGAGGTCGAAGGATATATCCAGGCCAGATCGGCGGGTACCCGGTACCAGTGTGACAGGATCTTATAGTTTGTCTTATGCATTTTAGAGTCGATAGAAGTCGATTGGGTGAGCTGGTACAGGTTTGTCAGCTGAGCAGTGGTAAACTTGTACCCCAGCCAGGTCACTTTCCCAGACGTGGATATATGTGGGCTCAGTGGTAGAGAAAGTGGATCCCAACAGTTGGTAAAGTTCTGAGACCATATGTGGTATAGGCTTATCAGTTATAAAAAAGCGTTCAAATCTATAGGCTAAAAGAAAGAATTCAGAGTAGTGGTTAATGATGCTTACTCTGAATGGTCTAAGGTTATCAGTGGTGTACCCCAAGGTTCAGTGTTGGGACCCTTACTTTTTTTTTTTTTAAATATAGAGTTTATTGAATACAGCCGGATACAGGCAATACAAAAATAACATACAGTAGGGGTATGGCAGAGATCATGTAAAAAAAATCCACAGAAATAACAGTGCAACCAGCCCGCCCGCAGCCATCCAGAGAAGGTAAAAATGAGGAAGGTCCTCGCAATAGGAGGCTAGGTATAATAACACACCCCTTAAGTGCCATAAAAAAGGGAACCCTTTTTTTTTTTCTAGGTAACAGAAAGATGATCTACAGTTGAGACCCTAGTGAGAAGCACAGAAGAACAAGATAGCATACTGCAAGTAGTGAGACAAGAAAGGGCATCAAAAGAAAAAGGAGAGAGGAGGGACGAGAGAGGAAGAGGGGGAAGAGTAAGGAGGGAGGAGGGGGGGGCGAAGTGGAGGTGGAAGGGGGAGGAGGAGGGAGGGGGGCCTGCATCCCCCACGCCACAGGGCACTCTGCCACCGGGTCACGGGTCGCCCCAGGCAGGGTCGCCCACACATATATTCATTCCGCCAATAGGAGGAGGTGATAAAGAGATCCCAGATCCTCCACTTGTCCGCATGTTGGTCCCCTTTATGTCTGGATGTCGCAATCAGGTTCTCCATCCTGTTAACTTCCTCAATTCTCGGAAGCCAATGGGCGATCCGTTTCCACGGGAGAGGTATGCACGCCTTGGCAGCATTCAACATGGGGCAGAATAGAGACTTCCTAAAGATCCCGGGCGGAATGTCCGATACCTGAAGCAAAAAGAAAGCCAGATCATCCGGGATTGCTCTATACGTGAACTTTGCCAATATTCTCCGAACCTCCCCCCAGAAGTGTGACAACAGAGGGCAGGACCAGAAAATGTGAAGCAACGTACCCCTCTCACCTTGGCACCTTCAACACCTGTCCGAAGAAAATATGGAGACGTGCCGGCGTATAGTACCAGCGCGTTAGGAGCTTAAAGTTTGTCTCCTGAGTCCTGGTGCAGATGGAGGAGCTCAAGACCAAGCGGGTCATGGTCTGTTTCTGCTTTACCGTAAACCGGCATCCAAGATCTGCCTCCCACTTCTCAAACCAGGGTAAGAAGACCTGGTCAGGCGTAGGTTGAAGGAGACTATATGAAAAGGAGAGGGTATGAGAGAGCGCTCCCTCCTCCGCACACATAATCTCAAATTGAGTCAGGGGTCTGGATTAGGCAGCAGGTGCCTGAATAGAGGAAAGGAAATGGTGTACCCTGATGGCCGACCAGAACGGGAGCGCAAAGGGGCTTCCCGCCGCCATCGGTTCGGATAAAGTAGGCCAACGGGTCCCCACTAAGAAATGGGAAGCCTGGAACGTCCCTCTGCCATGCAGCGCCGCTAGGTCACGATCGGACAGTCCCAAAGGGAATGACGGATGGCCCAGCACCGGGAGGAGGGGTGAGGGCTTGGGGGCAAGGTCAGAACTCCCTTTTACGTGTTCAGTCACAGAGAGAGTGACTCCGATCAAAGGGTGTCGCCGGAGGGAGGGTGGAATGAGACGACTGCACCAAGGTGCTCCCGTAATGGGAAGGCACATTGTGCTTGTTCCAGCTGAACCCAAAGCTTTGAAGCACTATGCCTACACCAGTTCAGAACCTGGCAGAGATAAGACGCCTGTTGGTACCTACGAATGTTGGGCAGGGCCAAGTCCCCCAATGCGCTTCTGCAACGTAAGGATGTGTCTACAGAGTCTGGGTTTTATACTGGCCCATACGAATTGGATAAAAAGGGAGTGGACTTGTCAGAAAAACTGTGCAGGGATCTTCACAGGCAGGGCCTGGAGTAAATAGAGAAATTTGGGGAGAATGCGCATTCTTAGTAGGTTGCATCTACCGAACCCCGAGTCCGTGCCCAGTAACCACTTATCCAACAGCAGTCTCGTCTGGGTCACTAGGGGAGGGAAGTTAAGAGAGTAGACCCGCGACAGATCTGAGGGGATTAGAGTGCCCAGGTATTGGAGCGCCCTGTCCGTCCATCGGAATCCAAAGCCCCTCCGCAGAGTCCCTGCCATAGCAGGAGGTAGCTGCACCCCCATTGCCTCAGACTTCCTGAAGTTACTCTTCATATTGGACATCATGCCGTATAAGTCGAGTTCTTTCATCAGATTCAGAAGGGAAACTATTGGTTTGGAAATAGAGAAAAGCATGTCATCGGCATAAGCCGAGACTTTATGATGACCTGGGCCCACTGGAATCCCCCCCCACATCCGGATTTAGGTGGACCCTGCCAAGGAAGGGTTCCAGGGTGAGGGCAAAAAGGAGGGCTGACAGGGGACACCCCTGCCTTGTGCCATCCCGGATAGCAAAAGGGTGAGAGAGAAGTAAGTTTCACTTTACCTGCGCGGAGGGTCGGCGTAGACCGAGCTGATCCATTTCAGCATATTTTCCCCTAGACCAATGTGGCAAAGTACAGCGAACATGAACCGCCAGTTCACCCTGTCAAATGCCTTCTCAGCGTCTGTGCTGAGAAAGACACTCAGGGTATTGGTAGTGCAGGCGGCAGGGACCCTTACTTTTTAATATCTTTATAAATTATATAGGTTCTGGGATTAAAAGTACCATTTCAGTCTTTGCAGATGACACCATGCTTTGCAGTGGAATAACTTCCTTACAGGATGTCTCCAACTTACAAGCCAACTTCAATGCACTGTTTCATTGGGCAACTATGTGGTAAATGAGGTTTAATGTTGATAAATATAAAGTTATGCACTTGGGAGGTTAAGAATATGCATGCATCATACATACTAGGGGAAGTAGAACTGGGAGAATGCTTTCTTGTATTGGATGGACTTTTTGTCCTGATGTCTTTTTTCAACCTGACTAGCTATGGGACTATGTAAATGGTGTAAGAGAAGCAATATCTCTTTTGGAACGGCTATGAACCTCAAAAAAGTGGTGTGGCTGTCTGTACCTCCAGAAATCCATTTGAGAACCTCAATGTCAGGCTTTCAAGCTCTCAAAGGGTAGCAGTTTTACCATGCCTCATAAGTTTACCGCAACTGGCGTTACCGTTGTTCACCAAAGGCCCAAAGAATGCCATCTGTTCCCCTGGAGGGAACCAAAGGAAACCTCCCAGTGGCGCCAGCGGGGACACAGAGGGTGCCAGATCTAGGAGTCAATTAATCTGATCCCATACTTTAAGTGCATGAATCGTCAAAGGAGACATGCATCCTGACAACCCCCTGCGCTCCCGAGAGAGCCACGGGGCGTAAGACAAGTTTCTGTTTGCCATAAACTTCTCCATAGAGACCCAAAGCTTGAAGTGGGTATGGAAAGGGAAGTTCAGGGTCCACTGGAGGACTATAGCCCTTTAGTATCTCTGTATGTCTGGGATACCCAAACCACAGTACACCCAGGACACCCCAGTACTCTCAGAGCCATTCGTGGTCTCTGTGAATTCCAGACAAACTCAGACAGCATGCTAGACAATTGGGTGAAGAAGCCTTTAGGTAAGGGCACAGTTAGCATCTGCAGTTAGAAGAGTAATCTTGGGAGGATATTCATTTTTATGATATTTACCCTTCCCAGCCAAGTGAAAGCAGTCTTAGTCCATTGTGATAGATCCTGTCCAACTGCAGCCAGAAATGTTGGGTAATTGGCCGAATATATATATATATATATATATATATATATATATATATATAGTGTCAAAGCGGTCTGTAACCTGGGTGCCTAGATATCTCAGGGCAGATTTGGCCCATGTAATGGGGAATGCAGTCTTAAGGCTGTTTGCCAAAGCAGGAGATAGTTAAATGGGCAGAATTTCTGATTTTGTAAGATTAATTTTTAAGTTTGAGAGCATCCCAAAATGCTCAAGTTCTCACATCAGGACTGGCAATGAGATCAGGTGGCCTGTGAGGTGGAATAGCACATCATCAGCATAAGCTGAAAGTTTATGCTCCATGTTGCCCACTTTCAAGCCCTTTATATCTGTATTTGCTCGTATTTTACGCAAAAGGGGTTCAAAAAGGAGAGGCGAGAGGGGGCACCCCTGTCTAGTGCCATTCCTGATCGAGAACCTTAACCTGTGAACTGGGGGCAAAATAAAGGGCCAAAATCCAGGTTAGTATGTTCGGTCCCAACCCCATGGTCTCCAGTACCCCTCATAGTTAAAACCAGTCAACGCAATCAAATGCTTTTTCTGTGCCTGTTGATAAGATAAGGTAAGGGGAAGATTACTGACAATTTCGGGCCCAGTGTATTAGTTGGATCGCCCTTATTGAGTTGTCCCTAGCTTTGCGGCCTATAATGAATCCTGTTTGGTTAGGGACCAGGGTGGATGATATGGGCCGTGAGATACTTCACAAGAAGTTTTGCTAAGATTTTAATATCCGTGTTTAGTAAGGATATGGGGCGGTAACTTTGGGGGACAGTAGGGTCTTTACCTTCAATAAGGATATGGGACGGTAACTTTAGGGGATGGAAGGGTCATTACCAACCTTCCGGATCACCGAGATATGGGCCAAAAGTGCCTCCGGATCACCGAGATATGGGCCAAAAGTGCCTCCGGAGGAATTACGCTACCCTTCGCTAAAGAATTAAAGTACTTCCACATGGAGTCTAGCAGTAGGGGGTGAATGTATTATAATATGCCTTGGTGAACCCATCAGGACCCGGCTTTCCCATTGGGCAGGGACTTGACGGTATATTCTATCTCAGCGGCTGTGATGGGGGATTCCAGGGCAGAACGTTGTTTGTCTGTCGGGGGGGGGGAAGCCAGGCATGGATAAATAGTCTTAGATACCAGTCAACCTGGCAGCCTGGGAGTCAGGGGATAAGGTTGTGCCCAAATTATATAGTTCTCCATAATAATCGCGGAACCCTGTGGCAATTTAAGATGACTGAAAAACCACCTCCCCAGATGAGGAGCGAAGCTTATGCACACACATTTGGGCACGTTTCTTTCGCAAAGCTCTTGCAAGCATACGGCTGCATTTATTTCCGTGCTCATAGTATTTATGAAACATGTAGCGCAATTGTTTGTGTGCTTGGCAGTCTAGCAAGCTTAAAAACAGCTCTCTAAGTTCACTCAACTTCGTCAAAGCCTCGGGGTCTTCGCTATGTTTATGCCGCAGTTCTGCTTGTTGAAAGGCAGAAAATACCCTTTGAAAGTCCGCTTGGCATGCCTTCTTAAGCTTGGTTCCAAGGGAGATCAGCTCCCCTCTTACCACTGACTGCCTTATGGCCTTCACATACTATCCCCTTGCTAAGATCTTCCATAGTGTTTTCTTTGAAGTAATGGGTCAGAACCTCAGAGACTTTTGAAGTTACCACAGAATCATCCAACAGGTTTTCATTTAGTCACCATGACCAGGTCCTATGGGTACCAGGAGGAAAGGCGAGAGCAACCGTAATCGGTGCATGATCTGAGATAGTTATGTTCTTGATAGACGATTGCTGCAGAAGTTTCAGAGTGGGGTGGTCTACACAGAGAAGGTCAATGCGGGTATATACATCATGCACCTTAGAGTAGTAGCTGAAGTCTCTATCTGTGGGATGAAGTACCCTCCAGGTGTCTATCAGGAGATATGTCTGCAGGGATTTGTGGAAGTATTTAAGAAGTGGGTAGGTCGCTTATGCGCTGTGTCAAGTAAAGCGTCGGGACTAATCTTAAATTCACCCCCAAGAATCAGAGAACCCTCTTTGAACTCAGCCAGGCGCTCCAAAACTGTATCAATAAAGGCGAGTTGGTTAGTGTTAGGAGCATAAATGGTAGTGATGAATGTAAACTTTTTCCCTGCAATAGAAAGTTGCGCGCTTCTCCTGCCTTCTCAGCTGCTGGATGTGATGTCACCCGCACCTCTGCACAGACCCGGGCACCGTGAAACAGCTATGTCGTCTGATAGACGATGACAGCCATCAGCCTACCCGTCTCAGCAGCATCCATCCATTACCAGAGACTCTGCAGATGACCCATTACATTCACCATGCTGGCATACCATTTACCTTTGTGAGTGCATAATTTCTTTTAAACCCTATTAAACTTTGTATGCTACACTCAGTAGGCGCTGCTTTCTTGTTTCTTCCTCCTGCATGCATGCCTGAGCTAAGGGCAGGTGGATTCCAGGAAGTCAATGCTACGTGAATTACCTGCCCTTACTCAAGATGGCCCAAAAAAGCTAGGCAGTGTTTTTCAAAGTGATTTCTCAGCAAAATTAAACATGGAGACATGGATGGGTGGGTGAGTTTGCTTTAAATATTAAAAACAAATTAAAGAGTTTTTTTGAGTTTGTGACACTCAGATACAGTGTAGTAATGCTTTAATTGTTTTGGGTTGGCTTTGCAGACTACAAAACATCTACCCCTTTGTTTTAGAGAACAGAAGAGGGAAAAGGTTCTGTAGCCTTGTTCTAGGGTGACAACGCTGCTCCAGCATAGATGCAGTACAGTTAGTGTTGTCACCCTAGCACAGAAAGTGCATTACTGGTAAGATCACCAGGTAAAAATAAAAAAGGAAGCATGAAAAAAGAAATCTACTGCAGCCGCCGCATTGAAGGACTAGTAGGTTTTAATATATATTATGTTTTTGTTCTTTTGGATATGCTTTAACTCCCAGAAGTGTCTGCCACCTTAAGTTTTTTGCTTTCAGCTTGGCCTCTGTGTCGTCTTCCTGAAATAGGACAAAGCCCTAGCTCTGTTTTTTCCATTATAATTAAGACAAGGTGGTGCTTTTTTTCAATAGAAATAACACTTTGAGTAATTAAGGCTCTCCGGTTCAAGCTGCAATTCCTTTTTTTTTTTTGCACCGACAGTTTATTAAAAGACCCCGTGTGTTAAATATAGCTAATTTCTGTCATCTTGTGCTAATTATTGGCGGATGTGGTTTCTCTTTGTATTGCTGGGCTTCAGCCATGTATTTAAGCATAGTTCTTTTTAGACGCACTACGTCGGCTGCACCACATCCAGAACAGGAGAAGGCTGCCTAACCCACTGCGCCCTTGCTTTACTAATGTTGTTCTGTGTTCAGATGATTGTAAAACACAGCAGGGACTTCCTTGGGTTACTTTCTTGCAATCAAAGGCACTTCCACAATTCTGTGTGTACTTTCCCATAGGAAACAGTTCACTTTATTTGAAGTGAAATCCTTTGTGTATTCTTCATGCTGTAGCTGCAATATAGCTAAGAAGTCTCCTGTTTCCTTTAAAGTATAAATTCACTGTTTGCATATTTTCTAACTAGTACATACTTGCTGTAATTCTTATCCAATTTATATTTCATATACTTTTATTACACTTTTCTTCAGCCTTCGATGTTATTCCCAAAATACTACTCTATAGACGTTGCAGTTTCCATATCTTGCACTGATGATGGCTAACAAGCCCGTGGCAGATAAAAGCAAGTTGTGGATTAAAGTGGTGCCAACCTCCGGCAGATAGATGCATAGATGCAGTGCTGTATTTTGGCCTAGGCCAACAAGGCCCAGGCCTAGGGCAGCACTTGGCAGGGGGGCAGCAAAAAAGCCACCCCCCTCGTCCACCTGAGACTCTATTGGCCACTGGTTGCTAGAGCCGCCTCTCTCACCTCTCCTCTTCTCTCTCTCTCACCCCTCTCTCTCTCTCACCCCCCCCCCCTCTCTCTCTCTCTCATCCCCCTCTCTCTCTCTCATCTCCCCCCTCTCTCTCTCTCTCTCTCTCTCATCCCCCCTCTCTCTCACTCTCTCATCCCCCTCTCTTTCACCCCCTCTATCATCCCTCCTCTCTCTCTCATGAGATCTCAGGGGTTCATGCTGGGACTTGTAGTTCTTACATTTTGAAGTGAGTCTCATCCATTAAAAAGGAAGGAGTGGGGCAAATTTACATAGCAGGGGGAGGGGAGAGCACCCAGTTTTCATCTTGCCTAGGGCAGCACAAAACCAAAATACACCACTGCATAGATGGCCACTGCAGCATGAAGGAATCATTTAAATGTCCTCAATAGTAAAGGAGCAGCCGCTGACTAATGTCCAGTCATAGACTGGGTTGCAGTGTGGTGACCGGGCTGTACTGCATAAGTGCCATAAAAAAAAGTCAGGTCACAAGCCCAGGACTGGCTGGTCTGTCTGGATAAAAAAAATGAATAATTTGGCAATTAAAACCACTCACACCAGATTCCACTAGCATTTTATTCCCTGTTATCCCCTATAGCCTCTCCTTCACTTTAATAGTTAGCTTCTTCTGATAAAAAAAATGGTCTTCACCCTTCCCATGCTACCTATACTACAGACCTACTACAGAGCTCAGATCAGTAGGTGAGGAGCTACAGCCTTTTCTCCCAAATGTGGTTTGGAGAAGCTGTCTACCTAGAGCAGCCTTTCTCAAGCTTTTTACCTCTGAGGAACCCTTGAAATAATGCTCAGGTATCAGAGAACCCCTGGTAAGATTAGTCTATCAAGGGTCATTGGGAAAATGGCCCTTACATTGGGGCTGGCATGTGGGAAGAATGCCCCCTTACAGGGGTGGCCAGAATGACACCCCTGGAGTCATGCCTCTAGCTCTGCCAAGTGGCATTGGACCTCAAAACTATGTAGGCACCATCAGATGGAGGGTGAGTTAGCCACAGCTTAAGGAGCCTCTACCTAAACCCTGGAAGAACCCTAGGTTCCATGGAACCCTGGTTGAGAATGGCTGTCCTACAGTCTTGCAAGAAGATGGCTTCTCCATCGGGGTCTATGGAGAAGAGACCATGCATGTGCCTGCAAGCTTGTTGAAGTGTGCAGCCCCCAGTACACATCAGATACTGACTATAGGTCTGACGGGCCATGGGCCTGGGTCTGTCCTAAATCCCAAACTTGCACCAATATGAAACTCACCTGCCATCAAGTGCAGACTGTGCCTGGGTATCCCCAAAAGTCTTCCTTTTCATTCTGATGTTCTACACTACACCTTCAAAAAAAGGTGCTGCAAGAATTTACCACCTGGGGTACCATAAAAGCTGTTCTACACTACACCAAAAGTGCTGCAAGCATTCACCACCAGAGGCACCATAACAGCTGTCCTACACTACACCTTCAAAAAGGTGCTACCAATATTTACCACCAGAGGCACCAAAACAGCTCTTCTACACTACTCCTTCAAAAAAAGGTGCTACCAGCATTCCCCAGTCTACAATAAGGCATCAGGTTCTTCTTCCAGCCAGTTCAGCTATATAGAAACAGGAATGAAATCTTAGGAGCTGCAGTGTGTGTGTTTAATTGTTAAATATATCACAAAAGCTGTAAAACACTACATGGTTCCTAATGAAGAAGGAGTTTCACTGGACCCCAAAATGTATTGGATGTTTCCTGTAACCTGCTAATGCTTGAAATGCCGCTCTAAGCAAAGAAGAGTGTATATACTCCTGCTGGTACTCAGGAAAGTGGTACTGGCTGAAAATACCACCATCAATTACTGTGTAACATACTTTGAAAAATCCCCACTCAGACCCATCCAGTCTATGGGGTTACCATGTGTAAGATGGCCTCAGTCTTGTACCACACCTTAAGCCATGCCCTCTGAGAGCATCTTAACATGTCTTACATATGAGCACATTGACTGGATAGGGTTGAGTAGCGCTTTTTCCAAGGGTGTTTCATGTAATCATATGATGAACAATTAAAGAAATTTGGACTGCTTCACTATTTCATCAGCTGCCCCTTTTGTATGTTTTATGCTTTGTTAATGTCAGTGTTCTATCAAAACCACAACCAGAGGCACCATAACAGCTGTTCTACACCACACCTTTAAAAAAGGTGCTACCAGCATTCACCACCAGAGGCACCGTAACAGCTGTTCTACATTACACCTTCAAAAACAGGTGCTACCAGCATTTACCACCAGAGGCACTATAACAGTTGTGTTACACTACACCTTCAAAAAAGGTGCTACCAGCATTCACCACCAGAGGCACCGTAACAGCTTTTCTACACTACACCTTCAAAAAAGGTGCTACCAGCATTCACCACCAGAGGCACCGTAACAGCTGTTCTACAATACACCTTCAAAAAAAGGTGCTACTAGCATTCACCACTAGAGGCACCGTAACAGATGTTGTACACTAAACCTTCAAAAAGGTGTTACCAGCATTCACCACCAGAGGCACCGTAACAGCTGTTCTACACTACACCTTCAAAAAAGGTGCTACCAGCATTCGCCACCAGAGGCACTATAACAGTTGTGCTACACTAAACCTTCAAAAAAGGTGCTACCGGCATTCACCACCAGAGGCACCGTAACAGCTGTTCTACACTACACCTTCAAAAAAAGGTGCTACCAGCATTCACCACCAGAGGCACTATAACAGTTGTGCTACACTACACCTTCAAAAAAGGTGCTACTAGCATTCACCACTAGAGGCACCCTAACAGATGTTGTACACTAAACCTTCAAAAAGGTGTTACCAGCATTCACCCCCAGAGGCACCGTAACAGCTGTTCTACACTACACCTTCAAAAAGGGTGCTACTAGCATTCACCACCAGAGGCAGCATACCAGCTGTTCTATACTACACCTTCAGCATTCACCACCAGAGGCAGTACTACAATGAAAGCAGGTTCTTCCACTCGCAGACAGTTCAATTGTATAGCAATTATGCCCCATACACACGTGCAGATTATCTGAAGACTTTTGTCTGCAGACTTACCAAAACCATATAATATGAGGTCAAACCTAAACACTTTCAATTTGTATGCAATCCGGCAGGCCCTTGCACTACATAGAAAAGGTAAATCTGAAGACAAAAGTCTGCAGATAATCTGCACGTGTGTACGGGGCATTAGAATGAATACAGTGTGTGTGTTTAAATGTTAAATATATCACAGAAACTGTAAAAAACACTCCACAGTTCCAATTTTTTCTGTACTAATTAGAACAATCTACTTCCTGACCCAGATTAATGTGAAACCAAATATTTTAAGTGTTGTGACTCATCTTCAGTATCTCTATTTTACAGCATGGTGTATGACTACATGGACATATTTTTTCAGCTATCTCTAATAATGTGAATGCATCATGAGCCCGTGTCATATTCCCGCATCCCACAGAGATTATGGGGGATAGGGTAACAAGAAATCACACCAGAAAACCTTGATAAGCAGGGAAATATATCGTTTTTTTTTTTTCAGAAGAGCAAAAAAAATTATATTTGAGGAGATAACAGTTTTGAAGATAGATTTTGTTTTCTCTGTTTTGCTCTTATATGGTTATTAAAGTACTGTTGATGTAATTCCTAGTTGAATGACATTTCATTTTCTAATGTACTCTGAAACATGAACAATGCTTTGTTGCATCTCAGTGCTACTGATCTCCTGCAGACTCTTTACAGCCACTTCCTCCCTATATACACTCCCACAATGGACGCATGGCATTTCTCAGGGCTGGTTGCCTGATGGTGACAAAAATAGACCATACCTGCGCTTTGTGGGTCAGCGTGGCCATTTGTAATCTACATTGAGAAAGAATGTGACAGGGTGACAACAGAGGTGAACAATTGGAAGACAGGGACAGAACACTGCCAACCTGAAATAGGAAGTTCCTAAACAGGGACCTTCATGGCAGGATCAATAAAAGCTGAAGATTTTAAGATGCTGATAATTAATTTTGAAATGTCTTTAATTATGGGATTTAAAGAGTAGACAAATTAAAACGAATTACCGTACATACTTGAGTATAAGCCGACTTTTTCAGCATGTTTTTTCACTCGAGTCACGGTCTCACTTACCTTTTCCACGGTCAGTGCGCATGTGCCGCCGCCGCTCGAGAAAGCTCGTACACGTTTGGCTATTCCCGGGCAGACGGCGCATGCGCAGTGACGTGTTGGCGCCGGACGGTGCCATTTTTAAATGTAAGGCGGAAAGGTAAGTGAGACTCCTCCGATGCCCCTGCATCTCAGTGCTGCCGGCATTGTACAGGAGATTCTCCTGTACCATGCCCGCAGCACTGCATCTCCTGTACCATGCCTGTACCATCTGTCCTATATCTGTGCCATGCCTGTACCATCTGTGCCATATCTGTGCCATGCCTGTACCATCTGTGCCATGCCTGTACCATCTCCTTTGCCATGCCTGAACCATCTCCCGTGCCATGCCTGAACCATCTCCTGTGCCATGCCTGTACCATCTCCTGCACCATGCCCACAGCCCCTGTTTTGGGTCTCGTGGCGGTCCAGTTGGGTCAAGTAGCTGCTGCATTTCCCACTCTAAGCTTATACTCAAGTCAATACGTTTTCCCAGTTTTTTGTGGTAAAATGAGGTGCCTCGGCTTATATTCGGGTCGGCTTATACTCGAGTATATACGGTATTAGACTCTAAGTCCCGGTTCACACTACCGTGACTTGTCAGGCGACTTGTCAGCCTGACAAGTCGTGGTCCATTCTGTGCTACAGGAACCGTTCTAATAGGAGCGACTCAAGTCGCTCCGACTTAGAAAATAGTTCCTGTACTACTTCGGGGCGACATCGGAGCGACTTGCATTGACTTCCATTATGTGAAGTCCGTGCAAGTCGCGCCGAAGTCACGGTGCATGCGACTTCACAGGTCGCCCCCAAAGTCTGTTCGCCATAGTGTGAACCGACACTAAGAGTAACTGGCTATAACTCACATACTTTCACTGAGCTCAAATACTATTTTTTGTCTCATCTAAGCCCCTGTTCACATCCGTGCGATTTGTCATGTGATTTGACAGTTCCGAATCGCATGACAAGTCGCATCCCATTGACGGCAATGGAATCCATCACATCGACTCAGAAAAAGGTTTCTATACTCCTTTTTACCGATTTCATTGTTACTTGCATGGACTTCTGGTAAATAAAGTTGCAAGCTGCGATGAAATGAGCAGTGTAAATTGTACTGATGTGCGGCTTTGAAATCGCGCTGAAGTAGTGCGATTTCAAAGCCGCACCGGTGTGAACCAGGGCTTATGGTCATGAGATGTATCTCATGTTCCTTTGCGCCACACTGTCTGATAGTCGGGAAGGTATTAGTATAACATGTGCTGAAGTTTTTTGCCTGAGCTTTACATGAAAGAACAAATCCCCAGTATTTTTTTTTTTTTTTTTTTTTTAGTTTTTGGTTTAACCATCGTGAATAATATTTTATACATCTTTGAAATACAATGCTTTGGTGCATCCTTTGAACTGAACAGTCATTCGAATGGGAGTAAAGCCCCATACACACGTACCGATTGTCGGCCATAAATATTCGGCCGACGACCGATCGGCCGATTGTAGGCTTGTTAGTATGATGCTTCCGACAGCCGACAGCGCATTTTCGGCCGAACAGAATCTGTCGTGCAAGCATTAAAATTTTTGTTGGCCAACACCAGAACGGCCGATTGTTCGCCAGTCAGTACAGATTTCGGCCGACTGACAGCAGATTTGCAAGACTGGGCATGCTCAGAAAAGAAAAAAGACAAGGAAAGTTAACCATCACATTACATCACTTCTGCAGTCGGCTGTTGTTGGCCGACAAAATTCGTGTGCAGTCTTTTGCAGTTTTCAACAGACAAGACAGCCCTGGACAAAAGACGGCCGATCGTTCGGCCGACGATCAGTACGTGTGTACGGGGCTTTATTTTCCTTTCTTCCTATTGGCTGTGGTAATGACACTACAAAGTGTCTTAACTAAAAATACCGTCACTTATCTAACAAATAAATATATAAAGGAGGTCACGGGACTTTGAGTGAGGCCACCCACTTTACCAAAGTAGATATATAAAGTATATATGTTAACAAGTTGGTTAGAGAAATAGAACAATACAGCGAAAATAAATGAAAAAAAAAAAAATAAAAAATTCCTAAATGAAGTAAAAATATATATGTATTTGAGAATTGACATATAACAATTCATGATAGATACAGTAAATACATAATACAATTACATGATAATATATATAAGAAATAAATACATGATTGATATAGACATGATGAATAAAACCACTTGGCGTTCTGACGCGTTTCGTGGAACCCTATCCGCTTCTTCAAGAGTATAATGCAAAGAGATCTAAAAATCGAAATAAATGAAAACATGTATGAAAATAATGAATGGTTCAAAAAAAATAAAAATATATATAAAAAAATAAAAATATATATAAAAAAATAAAAATAAATAAATAAAAAAAAATAAAAATAAAAAATGTAATTATTA
The DNA here is from genome assembly GCF_965119305.1 of Pelophylax lessonae. Lineage (NCBI taxonomy): Eukaryota > Metazoa > Chordata > Amphibia > Anura > Ranidae > Pelophylax > Pelophylax lessonae. Next base: position 69,332,264 of record NC_138773.1, on the reverse strand, counting down.
AAATGTATATATTATTAGTAATTACCGTAATTACCAGCATCTAAAAAGAAGGGTGAAGGGGCGACATACACAAGCCTCACCCGTGTAAAAGACCCATCCAAGTCGAGGGGACATCAAGGGGGCAGGTCTCATCTAACAAATATGATCCCCATTTGTGTCTCAGTTCCTGAATTGTGCATATGCTTAATAATATCTTTTAGTTGTACATTTTTATCTGTTATCCAAGCTTCGGAAGATAATTATTTTCCTCAGTGTCGGGACAAGTTCATCTAGTGCCCAGGGCAAAGATGCCAAACCCCTCTCCCCTAAATGTATGAGCATTATTTGTCTGCAAAAAACCTAACCTCCCCTCCAAAAAATGTGAGCATTAATCTGCACGCTTACCCTCAAGCAGAATTTCACTTTATTTTCTCCAAACAAAAATTCCCCCTCTTTAAGTACCCCTGCTAGCTTGTAGGTAGGAACTCTCCATGCAGCGCCCCCCTCGCCTCATATGATACCACAGCACCCAGGGCAGCTGCCCCTCCTGCCCCGGGCCTGATTTTCCTGGTGGAAAATAATTTTGTTCCTGTGAGGGTTATTTACGGTGAATTATACTCCCACTTTGCTTGTTTATAAATTAAATTACCTGTTTATAAATTACATTTCATATCCTAAATACATCGTGCGTACATTGTGGAACCCATATAACTTTACATAATGGCGCTTTGCTCAATGTTTTTTCAAGGTTTACCCAACTCTTTTTTAGTGAATTAAATGTCCAGTCCACTATCCACAGGGCTGCTAATAAGGCAGTACAGCCAGCTCTCCTGTACTGGGCCAGGGCCCCATCAGTTTAAAAGGGGGGCCCCAACAGGGCCAGCTGTACTGTCCTAGTGCAGACACCAATCCTCTTCTGCCTCCCCTAGCAGAACTGCCAGCTTTTTCCCCTCTTTCTCCCTCCTGCAGCACTGCAGGGAGATTGGTCCTAGCACATGTGCACCTTCCATCTGCTGTCCGGGCCCCTGTGTGCCCCTTTCCCCCACAGTGCTTCTTGTTTCCTTCCTCCTCTCCTGCCAGAAGCTGTTACAGGCACAAAGGGGATGTTTCAGGATGAAGCAACATATGTAATCTACTGGCCCCTTTTCTGAATAAACAAAGTGAGCAATCAGTACCAATCACTCCTGTGTCCATTCATCACTGAAGCATAGTCAATGATATTTACTATGCTTCTGTTTATAAATGAGCAAGAAGCCTCCAAACTCTTCCTAATCATTCATCTGTGCAGCTGAGGCTGTAGAGAAAGGGACTGATAAACCCATGTACTCAGTCACTTCCAGCGGGGGGGTTAGGCCCTGTCAGGTAGGCTGTATGGGTCCCCGTGATTTCTAAAGCCTAGTACACACGCAACGATTTTCCGCCGACCGGTCGTCCGTCTTTTGTCCAGAGTGGTGTTTTGTTGGTTGGAATGTGCTCTAGACTGCACTGGACTTTTGTCGACCGACAAAATTCTACTTCTGAAGTGATGTCATGTGTTGGGTTGCTTTCTTTGTGTTCTTTCTTCTCTGAGCATGCCCAGTCTTGCTCATAAGATTTTTCCCTGTCGAAATCTGTACTGACTGCACGAAAATCGGACGGTTTTGACGGAGGACAAAAATTTTATAGCCTGCACACCAGATTTTTTTCAGCCGAAAAGTCGGAGTCAGTTGTCGGAAGCATCATACTAACAAGCCGAAAATTGGCAGATCGGTCGTCGGACGAAAATTCCCTGCCGAATTCCGACACGTGTGTACGAGGCTTAACAGCAGCCCAGACTATCCATGCCAGAAACACAGCGATATAATATCTTTCAAAATCAGGTATAGCTAAACCCTGTGTCTTATCTTTACTTAATACCGCACATTGTATTCTCGGTTTCTTTCCTTGCCAAATATGCCTGAGTACCATCATCCTAATGCCTGGTACACACAATGAGATTATGGGATGAACAATCGTCCTTTTTCTTTTTTTTTTTTTTGCATGCTAGTCTTATATCGAAAATGAAGAGTTTACTAAAGTTACGAAAATTCTCATAATAAAAATTCAGAAGTGATGTAATGTGTTGTAGTGTATTTGTATTGTATTATCGAACGACAACTGTACTGATTCAACAAAAATCTGGCATCGAACAAGACAATTTTCGCGTTTGTCCCATCGGATAATATTAAATACACTGTCCTGATTGCCTCGTGAAAGCTGTGTACTAACGATCAGATTATCGTACGATCGCTTTGAAATCTGTATTTATTGTACGATTTTCTGAACGCGTGTACGGCCTGTTAGTGTCCTAAAAATACATTTGTGGCACATATATCGGAGACATTTGAAATGTATACAGAATTTTAGGTAGTATCCCCAACTTAACCATATTTATACGCCCAGGAGAGTGATCTTTCTGAACTTTTTTTAATTTAATTTTTTATCTTATTTAATAGAGGAATTTAATTGGTTTATATTTTCTAGGGATGGTGTTAATTTTATTCCTAAATATTTTAATTCTGTTGCCCGCCAAGTGAACAGAAATTCCCCTTGAAGTGCCGCTGGCGCTTGGAGCAAATATTAACTCTTGAAAACCCATCCTTTAAAATAATTTTTATTACCTTGTGAAGCAAGTTCTGCTCACCTAAATCCACTATCCTTCACCGATGTCCTTCCACGCCCCTCCCATACAGTTCCCTTGCACCAATGTCACTCCCATGACATGGCTACCTGAAGAGAAACCCCATCTAACGTAAACTATATGGGAGAGTAGACTTACGCCTGAATCATCACATGACCATGGAATATTTTTTTTTTTTTGTTAAGACAGTGTTAGATGGGGGTTGGGAGGAGGAATAATATTTCCCCGGGGACACGCTTTAACCACTTAAGCCCCGGAAGATTTTACCCCCTTCCTGACCAGGGCCTATTTTGCGATTCGGCACTGCATGAATTTAACGGACAATTGCGCGGTTGTGCGCCGCTGTACTTAAACGAATTTGACGTCCTTTTTTTCCCACAAACAGAGCTTTCTTTTGGTGGTATTTGTTCACCTGTGCGATTTTTACTTTTTGCGCTATAAACAAAAAAAGAGCGTCAATTTTGCAAAAATAACAATATTTTTCCCATTTTTTTATATGAAATTCCCCAAAAAAAATGTAAAAATCAAATTTTTTTTATCATTTTAGGCCAATTTGTTTTCTGCTACATATGTTTGGTAAAAAAAAAATCGCAAAAAGCGTATTTTGATTGGTTTGCGCAAAAGTTATTGCGTTTACTAACTAAGGGAAAGATTTTTGTCATTTTTGTTGTTTTTTTTTAATGCGTAATGGCGGCGATCTGCGATTTTATTTGCGGTACTGCGACATTGCGGCGGACAGATCGGACCCTTGACTGACATTTTTGACACTTTTGGGGGTACCAGTGACATTACTGCAGTAATCAGTGCTATATATATGCACTGTTACTGTAAAATTACACTGGTAGTGAAGGGGTTAACTTTTTTGAGAGGGAGGGGTTATGTGTGTCCCTAGGGGCGTGATTCTAACTGTGATTGGCTGTGGCTTGAGTTGTATGAACAGTGATCAACGGTCCTACATAGTAGAACCGTCTGATCACCATTCATACACAGGGGAGAATGACAGGCGGCTTGTTTACATTAGCCGCCTGCCTTTCTCCCTCTCCACCCGACGATCGCGAGTGACCAGTGGACATCGGGTCTGCCGGTCACACGCGCGGGGGTCCGTGACCGCGCGGGAGTGCGCCTCCGGCGGCGCGCGCTCGCTCCCTAGACCCTCACAGGCTAGCGACGTAGCCCTACGTCGCTCTGCCTGTGAGGGGCTGACTGCTGACGTAAATAGTCATGTGGCAGTCGGCAAGCGGTTAAAGTGGAACTCGATGCAGTAATACAAAAGAACAAATGGTAGTCTCCCGTCCACCTCCCCCTGCATATACTGGGGATTTTTCCTGCTAGTTTAGTCTAGGGAAGTCATTCTCAACCAGGGTTCTTTGGAACACTAGTGTTCCTCCACAGATAGCTAGAAGTTCCTTGAGCTGTGGCTAACTGAACCTCTGATGGTGCCCACATAGTTCCATGTCCAAGTGCACAGGTCTTTTCCATAGGCCCCCGAAAGAGAAGCCATCTTCATGCAGGACTGAAGGTCAGCCATAATAAAATAGGGTTCCTCTAGGGGTGGCTATGGGTTCCTTGAGCCGTGGCTAACTGACTTCCCATTTGATGGTGCCTGCATAGCTCTAGGTCCAAGGCCACTTGGAACAGCTAGTGCCATGACTGCAAGGGTGTTATTCTGGCCACCCCCTTACCATTACCAATATAAGGGGCATTTTCCCAAAAACTCTCAATAGACTGGTCTTACTAGGGATTCCCTGAAAGGTGACATTTATTCTAAGGGGTTCCTCTGGGGTAAAGAGGTTAAGGAATGCTGGTCTAGGAAATGTAAAAGAGAGCAATACTTACCTTGCTCCACAGTCCCTGTTTGACAATCAGTCTCCCAAAATCCATTTCTCCAGTTGTGGGGCAGCCCCCTTGCTAAAAATCATCAAGGGCACTGCAGAACCATTGACCTAACATAATGGAGCTCATCCACATTCTGGGAGAGGAAAAGACCGGAGCACCGGTTGCAGTAGGATTGAGGCATAAGGTAAGCATTTTTCTCTATTAAACCATCTAGACAAAATCAGCATTATATTATGTACAGTATATGCTGCAAAGGGAGTTGGGCTTTAAATGAATCACCCGACTTTCACTGTGAGCATTTATGATGTGTCACTAGTTTTCCGTTCAGTGGAAAAACAACGATCAGGTGAAAGCCGCTAGATCAGAATGATAGAATTATATTTAGAATGTAATTACAGAGGGAGGTGAGGTGTCCCACTGCTGCTGCCCTCAAGGGCATTACATTTCCGGGCCCTATGGAAGTGTGCCACCAGAAATAGAACTTGTTATCTCCCTGTGACGGGCCCCGATTCATCCTGACCTTTATGAAATGTCATTTGATGTATGCAGCCCTGTTAACATATAGACTTAAAGGGAACCTGTACTTAACTGTGAATAGGTTCCCTTTACAAGAGGAAGTGCAAGAATGCAGAGTCATACGCAGAGCTATGCACGCTCCCTCTACCCCTATGTGACAGCACAGGGGGGCCTATTGATTGGCCGTTCAGGCACAGAACGCTGTGTTGGGCAGAGACAGTGCTTTGGGACTGCAGGGAACATAAAAACAGGAAATCAGCTCTACGAGGAATCTTAGGTGTTCAGGAGGGTGCAGCATGGTGCGGCGGCAATAACACACACAATGGGTGTAATGAGTGCAATGTAAAGAACTCGCAAATGTACGCTAAACCCTGGGAAGCAGGAACTTAAACTAACTCTGCTGACCCAAGATGGCCACCAAGGGTCACCTGGATTCAGCATAGCCAACTGGAACGCTGCCTCCAGGGGTCAGGAAACCACAGACTCCTGGCTTCCTCTTTAGGCTCTAGTCCCGCTCCGGTCGGGCGCCACCTACAGTGAAGGAAGCAGACTGCGCCTGCCTACAGGCGACCATGGCTGATCTTCTGTTCTGAAAATGCCAGGTGATTGGCAGTTATGCTGATCCAGTATCTCTGATACTTTTTCAGTTGCTTATCTGAAACAAGTAAAGCTATTTCTCAAAAACAACAAGAGAATGACGCACTAAAAAGGTTTATTAAAATCCAAAAAAGCAGCATACATCGTACTCACAAATGCATGATAATTGCACACATGTAAGAAAAATGGAACCAATCACCTCCAGGACTGCCAGGACACTCCTATGGTGCTGAATGACGTGATGGCATTCGCATATGCCTGGCTGACGTGTTTTGAGGGAGAACCCTCTTCTACAGAGCCAACAGTACTAATGACCCACCATAAATTCACAAGGTGTTTTATATATAGATGTAACACCTTGTGGATTTATGTTGGGTCAGTAGTATCTTTTGGCCCTGAAGAAGAGGGTTCTCCCTTGAAACACGTCAGATAGGCATATACGAACGCCATTGCGTCATCTATTACCATAGGAGTATTCTGGCAGTCCTGGAGGCGATTGGTTCCATTTTCCTTACATGTGTGCAATTATCATGCATTTGTGAGTACAATGTATGCTGCTATTTGGATTTTTTTAACCTTTTTAGTGGTAATGCACGGGGTTAGTGCTCCCTTCTCTTGTTGTTTTTCAGTGTATTTTTAATACCCTTGATCCTGAGGGGGTAGCAAGACCTAAGGTGGTGTTAACAAAGACCACTCACCTTTTTGCATACCACTCGAGCGCAGGAGAATTACGTTTTTTTGATAATATTATTGTAGCACCCTACAGGTAGGTGCTAGGTAAATGTATAGTGGGCCTTGTCTGGCTAACAGCAGGGCTGTGATTTATTTAGTTAGGGTGTCAGGGCTTCCAGATGTGCCTGCTGAGGGGAGAAGTATCCCCACTGGCTCCTGTGAGAGGCTCTCATAGGGTAGTGGAGGAAGCCCAATCAGGGGACACATCCAAGCTTGTAACTACCCCAGAAGGCAGATTATGCTGCAAAGGATTCTGGGAGTGGGTATAAGTTTGGGTGAAGTGCGTGACATGGTGTCTTTGGGGGGAGCAGAGTCCCAGGAGGGAGAGTACGGCTGTCTCTCCTCCTGTCTGAGGAAGAGGATCTCGGGGTGTTGCCTGAAGATCCAGAGAGTGCTGAGCTAAGCTGAGGGGATCCGGTGTGCCGAGAACCTGCGGAGAGTCAGAGGGGTCCAGTCCCAGGAAAGCCTACATAGGTCGTGAGTACTGAGGATTGCCCCTGGGGGTCTACCTAGAGTCAGAGGGGTTCTGGTTCTGGGATCCAGTGCCAGCTAGCGGTGAAAGGGGGTACCTAGGTTGAGGACCCTGAAGTTGCAGAGGGGGGGATAATAGTCAGTGCGCCCCGAAGAGTTCAAGGTTAAAGGGGGCGCCTGCAGTTGGGCCCTGAATTGTATAGAGTGTGCCAGTTGGAAGTTACAGCTTTACAGAATCCTACAACATACTACCATAAGCCACTGCAAGGCGGGAGGGAAGTATTCAGTGACTTTGTAGTATAGCAGTGTCGGTGGTTCTACAGTTTACAGTCCTGGATCTTCTGGACTTCAGGTCGAGAATTCAGCACTTCTATTGAGTTACGGAGGGTTCTCAGAGTTTGTGAGCGTTGCCTGGCGCCGGCTGGCGTCAAGGAAGCGCCAACGGGCATTTTTTAGGAACAAAGTCCCAAGAGTATCTAGTTGAAGCCTAAAGGAGTATCCAAATCATTCCCTTCTCCCATCCCCTTAAAATACAATAAAAACCACAAACAAAGATGCCAGAGTTGTCAATGCTTCAGTTCTCACACCCAGGGTCGCAGCTCACATGGGCTGGAAAGGTAACTGGTGACAATGGCAGACCAACATCAGGCACAATGACTGGAAAACCTGCTATATTATTTTAAACCCTTTTGCTGCCAGAACCATTTTTGTGTTTTTTCCACACATGTATTTTAAATAACCATTTTAGGCCTAAAGATTAGTTAAACCCCCAAACATGATAAGACCACTCACCTTTTCGCATACCACATAGCGCAGGAGAAATACTGTTTTGAAAGCTATTTCTCACCCTGACTTTGCTTACTGCATGCTTGCTTTGCAAGGACTAAAGCCAGAGATAGCCAGGTGAGTGACGTTTTCAGAAGGAGGTCAGCAATAGCAGCCTACATATTTCAGTCAGCATTTCTTCTTAAAGCAGAACTCCGGGCACAAAAAGTTTCATTCAAATATATTCCTCAATAGCTAGTAAGAAGATAAATCCTCTTTGTGTGCATCAACATCTTTACAAACCCACATGTTACCTTGTGAAAGTACCAGTGACATCATCATTGTGCTGTACTTAGTCAGTAGAGCAGAGCGGTGGGAGGGGCGTAGAAGACCCCACCCATTACAGGCTGCCTACAGAAAACTACAGGAGGGGGCGGAGACAAGACCAGTCACCCTGCACGAGGAGAGAAAGCAGCAGTCTTTATTACAGGAAGCTCCTCCACAGAGGCAAAGTTTCACACTTAATTACTTAACACAGATCTGGAAAAAAATACACAAAACACACCAAGATATAAGGAGGAAGAATACACATGATGAATACATTTGTAGAATATTTGCCTATCCCGGAGTTCAGATTTAAGTGAACAGTTAAATAGTACACGTCATCCTTTATGATGACTATATTGTTTATGTGACTCAGTTACCATAGAATCTCTTTATGAAAAGGTGGTTAAAGTGGGCTTAGCATCAGATATATCTGTTCATGGTAAATACATGCACGCTAAGCAATGTATGAGTATTCTATATTCAGGTATTTATTAACTCTCACATTCCTTTCCCTGAAAAAAATCAGCATTTGCTTTTTTCTCCATAAGACAGCACCATCTTTGGTCTGGCATACCTCAGGGTCAGCATGTATTTTCTGTAATGAGATGCTGTCTCAGGGATGACATAATCATGTAGAATAGTCCTCCTATTCCTTCTGTATTGAACTGTATTGCAAACATACTGTCTCCCATTACATTGTAAAGCGCTACGTAAACTGCTGGCGCTATATAAATGTAGCGGGCTGCCATTCTTTGATAATGCAGACTTTCCCTCTGCTCCTTCAGGCTGTGCACCTTTAAGACTGCTTGAAGAAGAGATCAGCCTCTCACTGGAAGTGGAAGAACAGGATTGTGGGAGATGTAGTTTTGTAGTGAGAGCAGACTGTTATCTGGATGACTGAGGAAACTGCACTCCCAGGGAGCAACGGGGGAAAGGGAGGACCAGAGCAGAGCTTATAAATGTGTCTGCTTCACAGTGCACTCTCTCTCTCTCTTGCTTCCTGAACTCATCAAGGACAGACCAGCCTGAGTGGTGTGCTGGGACACTGGCAGTGATTGAGGCCTAGTACATGTGGCCTAGTGAGAGCGGAGCCCATCCTCAGTGGTGCGGATGCTGATAACTACACAGATCCAGGGGAGCTGAACGGAGAGCGGGTGGACGCTGAGCTGAGCTGACTGACCGAAACAGCGGAGCATCGAGTATCCCCTGTGACGCAGCATCAGAAGAAGAGGTTCTGTTTGTGGATGAGACAGTCATATGTGGACACTGCTGCTACACAAGAGTGCCTGGTGACTCCTGTAACGGCAAATATACCTCTGCATACAGAATACGCTGACAGCAGTTAGGATTTCACAAACCTTATTACCTGGATTACAATATCAAGCAGAAGAGTGATAAAGAGCTCCAACTGCCAGTGAAGAAATTGCAAGGCCTTGCTAGAGTAGAAACTACACTTTCTATATTCCTTAAAGCGGGCTCCCGGTTATAGGATACAGTCCTGCCAGTTGATTCAGACTGATTAGTGTTTTGAATAGGAAGGAATAGATTACAGCTTGAGGTTGCTATTATAGTTATTGCATTGTATTATAGTTATTGCATTTTATTATAGTTATTGCAGTTACAACTGCTGATCATTATAGTCACTCTCATTTATTTCATATACTGTTTGTGAATTAAGCATTTACCTGGGTGTCAATCTTCTAGGCTCCACCTCTATTATTGGGGTTTAGAGGAGTGACACCACACCAACGGTTATTTAAAGCAGAGTTCCGCCTCCCCCTCCAAAAATTAAAAGTCAGCAGCTACACATACTGTAGCTGCTGACTTTTAATATTAGGACACTTACCTGTCCTGGAGTCCAGCGATGTCGGCACCGCAGCCGATGTTTCTATCAGCTGTCGGGTGCTGCCGCCGCCATGTCCGGTGAGGGAACCCGGCAGGGAAGCCTTACACGGCTTCACAGGCAGGTCCCTAATGCGCATGCGCGAAGCGCGCTGCGCATTCAGATTGGCTCGGCGGCGGGGGAAGGAGGAGGGGCCAAACTTCTGAGGGACAGTGCTGCAGCGCCGTCCCCCGGAAGTGAGGAAGGGTACCTGTCAAAAACATTCCCCCCTCCCCCCTGAAAGGTGCCAAATCAAATGTGGCACGGGGGGGGGGGGGAGAAAGCAAATGAGCGAAAGTTCCACTTTTGGGTGGAACTCCACTTTAAGTATTTTTGATATTTCTTATGCAATCGTTTGCTTACTCATTTTATTCCAGTTAACAGCTAAACTGGTGCTTCATTGTGTCAGTGTGTTCCTTAAAGGTACATACACTCTAAAAGTGACAGTGGGGCACGGGGCTCCTGGGGTTGAAAGGCAGAGTGCGGGACCCGTTATACTTAAGCGGCTCCTGAGGGGGTAGCACTTCATAAATCTTGTATAATAATAATTCTGGTGCCTGCACAGTTCTTAGCAGTGTTCACAAATGTCTGACAAAGATGAGGCCCTTTCTTCAGCTTCTTACATTGTGATATGCTACAAAGTTACAATGTTGCAGTCTGATCACTGGAAGACAGGAGACAGGAAAAGTTTCTCCTTTCCTGCAGCAGACTGATTAAATAATTTCAGCACAAGGCTAAACCACTGGACTTTACTGTAGTTCAAGGACTGCTCTTTAAAGTAGAACTTTTTTTTCCATTTTGGATAGAGTAATGCTGGCCATACACTATCCAAAAAATCGGCCGAAATTCGGTCATTTTGACAGTTTTTTTTGTTTTTCAGCCATTTAATGGGCACAAATTGGTAATCGGTTGTGATGTTTTTGAGCCAAAAAAACGAAGGACAAGTTTGGAAATTTTCTGCCGAACGAACGATAAATTGAAAGGTTAATGTGTTTCTCATCCAAACTGTTTGCACTAGGCATATGGGAAAAAATGAACAAAAAAATGATTCATTTATGTCCATTGAACGATTTATCGGCCATTACATGATGCTCGTTTTTCGAAAATGAGTTTGAACAATTTTTCGTATAGTGTATAGCCAACATTAGGGAGGGTTATAACCACTATGAGATTTTTTTTTTCTCCATCTGTGTCCCATTGCAGAGGTTTCCCTTCACTTCCTGTCCCCCAGCCAAACAGGAAGTAAGAGGAAATCCCTGCAAATTAGGAAAATTCTTAGGGGCCTCCCAGGTCACCAGAACCTGTGTCACTATTGAAGGATTACTTTTCTGGGGACAAACCAAAATTTGGGTTTTTCTTTCAGTTTCACTTTCAATAATAATGGTCAACAGGACAAAATGTAGAGGATACTTAACAGAGGCACAGATAGCAATAAAAACCGAAAGGCGTTCTAATCCCTCTGCAATCTTTCAAAAAAAAAAAAAAGTTTTCACTTTAATTATAATTTAAAGCTGACCTTCACCCATGGAAAGAACTTTTTGCTTCCTCTCTCTTAAATATTCCCACGTTTGTTTACAGTAGCTTGCCTACTAGCCCTAAAAATCAGGATTTATTAAAGTATGGGATAATTTAAAAAAAAACCTTCATACTTACCTTTATTCTGCAGCATTAGTGTCAAGACGTAATGTAGCTGTCCCAAATTGACTCTAAGACTGAGAACTGAGCAACCACATGACTGCTGGTGGCTCAGTTCTCAGTCTGCTCTAAGTGGAGAGCAGTAACTGTCATTCATCGCTGTCTGCTCTGCTCCTCCAGCACTTACTGGAGCACCGAGCTGAGGAGGGGGATGGAGCATTTGGCTCTGGCTCTCAGCCATGCGCTGAATGGTGGAGTCAGCTGTCAGTCAGGCAGCTAGGTGGATCCCAATAATACTGTCAGGATCCTTCCAGAGCCTGGTTCAGCTCAGCCCCCATCAGCTGATATCGGGAAAGAGCCTGCTATTAGATAACTCTCACAGCAAAATAAAAGTGAGTGCAGTCCTGTAACCCAAAAATGAAGTATGGTTAAAATGCTTTAGTCATAGGTTACTACTACATACTAGATTGCCAGATTTTAAATGAGATTGAACTTTTGGCAAATTAAACCCAGGAAGCTTCGTTCATCTCTAGTTGTGGATAGAATAGGTGTACATTTGAAAAGAAAAATGTAAAATAGTTAAAACTGCAAAGAATTAAAAAACGACAAAAATATAAAAAAAAAGGTGATATAAAATAAAAATGTTGATGTCGTACAGATGGCATAAAAGAAGCCTACTTATTATTATGCACTAATCTTGCATTCCTCAAATAAAAATCTGATTTCAGCATTTATGAAAGCAGCAAATGAATACAGCATCTTAAAAAACAGATAAAGGGAAACCATAGTTCATTTTACTGCTTCGTGAAATCTACATATGTATTTGAATTACTGAAAGCCCAACTCCAGGCTAAACATTCCTTTTTTTTTTTTTAATATTCCCAAGTTGCTGTACAAAAGCAGCTATGTATGTCTGAATGTAGATATCCATTCAGCTGTATCCAACTCCCAGCAATCCCATGAACTAGTGCTCTGGACACAGTGTGATACGCTTGCAGGGAGTTTTCCACTGAGGATTTTTAGCAACCTTTTTGTTTACAAATTAAGTCAACATGTCTTTTCTTAACCATCCCCAATCGCTCATGCTTGGTACCAGCATGCAGAATGTGACAACACATGTGCACAGCCAGTTAACCTACCAGCATATCTTTGGAGTGTAGGAGGACACCGAAGTATATGCAAGCACAGGGGGAACATGCAAACTTCATACAAATAGTGTCCTGGCCATGATTAAAACCAAGAACCCCCAGTGCTGCAAGGCTGAACTGCTAAGCCAGGGCTCGACAAACCCCGGGCGCCAGGTCGCATTTGCGACTAGAATTAGCGACCTGGCGTCTGGGGTGCCCTGCAGGAGGTGTCCTGTCCCTTTTGCGCCCCCACCTCCTCCCTCGAGTGCACAGACTTCCGCGCCGTCCGAAAATTGAGGCCCTGGCTTTTCGGCCTTCCTCTGTGAGATGAGGCTTCCAATGGGGAACTGGCGCCCTCTTGTGGTGGCCGGGAGTAATGACTGTTTCCACTGCCTGTTCTCAATGCATTCCCATCTCCTTCCCAAGAGGAGATGAGAGGGAAGTTTTTGCAGGCTTCATCTCCCTGTCCAGTTACCTTTGCTTAAAGGTAAGTGGACAGGGAGTGTGGTTATTATTATTAATTTATTTTTTAAATTAAAAAAAAAAATAATAATAATAATAATTTTTTTCTTTTTTTTTTAATTATTAAAAAAAATAAAAAAAAATATTTTTCTTTTTTTTTTTTCAATTATTATTATAATTAAAAAAAAATTATATATATATATATATATATATATATATATATATAATCTTTTTTTTTTTTTTCCTCATAGCCATGCCACAGCCGAAGGCCCCTTTCACACGGGCTGTCTGATCAGGTCCGCCTGTCAGTTTTTCAGGCAGACTTGATCGAACCCTTCATTCTCCTCTATGGAGCAGTATTGTGCCGCCATCTGATCCTGTCCGCCAAAAACAGACGGATGGTGGTTCTATTTTCTATCCATCCCGACCGTGGATCGGATCAGATGGCATCGGATGGAAAGAGACAGACAGTCTGTTTCCATCCAATTGCGCTATAAAGGAGAGTGGGGTTCTAGTCGTATTTATGTGTAAATTTAGTATCCGTTTTATTAAATAAAGCTTGGATGTTAGTTTAAAAAAAAAAAAAAGCTGGCTCCTAACTTTTTTAGCTGGCTCCTAGATTTCAGGTAAATTTGTCAAGCCCTGTGCTAAGCCACTGTGCTGCTCATATGCCCACAATACTCACCGGTAATCTGAAGCTGTCTTCTACAGTATTTTTGCTTGGTGACAAGATATCCTCAGTCTTCTGGGTTGAATGATGTCATACTTCACTCAACCTGTAAAGCTGATGTCATCACGTAAGATTGCTCCAGCCTGGAGAAGAAGCAAAGATGAAGAGGACCCTGCGGCATTACATGACTGGTCTATAGTCTTTAGAAAAGGTAAGTATTTAACAAAAAAATCAGCCAGCTGGAGGCACAGGGTGAAGGATGGGGTCAATGAAAGGGGAAGCTCTGAGCCCCTTTGGTTCAAATACTTTTACCACTAAGCATCAATAAAAAAGGCTACATATTCCTGCTATGTTTCAGGTCTCATATAACCCTTCATCAGGCAAGATCTATCATATAGTATATAACTCTTCCTGGTATATAACAAGTGCAGCTCAAAACTACTGTAGAATGATAAAATAAATAGTCCTATGTACCACCAAGATCTTACCCCCAATGTCTATCGTTAACTGCAATATGTGTAATCAAAATGTTTATATAAACCATGATATCATGATAATATACAAAAACATAAATCAACAAAGTGCCTAAATCCAGGAATTCATATAGAGACATATACACTGGAAAATACACTAGAATAGAATAAAACAGAGCCCCACAAGCCGTGATGAGAAAGTAGGATGAGGTTCTCAGGCTGTCACCATCAAACATTTGTAAGGTCTCCCAGGTGTCATTGGTCATACACAAGGCTTACCAAATAGCACGGCCCTCCATATAAGAGTGGTCACATGCACATAGTAAGGGAATTTATTCTAAGCACTTACAAATGTCCAGAAGTAACACAGCATATCACATGGTATAGCAACATGGAATTACAGCATCAAAGATGGCCACCGTTCCATCACACATTCTCAAAAGCATGTTTCCGGCTCCGCCCTACTGATTTCATCACAAATGACGTCATTAGGGGCACAGACATCACCTGAGCACATATATTTCACTTCTATCTTTTTATAACTCTTTCTGTCTGAATATTGCTTTGATGCATTGGAGATAAAATAAAAAGCATTTTATTAAGTAATCGGTGTTGGTCCTCTTTTTCTGATGAGGCACAATGTACCACAGAGATGCTTGTTTGGCTGGACTGTAGCATGGGGTGTGATTCTGGAACTTTTGATTAAAACTGCATTATTTTTTACAAATACATAATATTCATATTTTCTTCCTGCTTGGAGTTCAACTTCAAATGCATCCAAGGAACATCCGACCTGCTTTTCTGATTTTCATTCAACTGCAGCTAAAGTGCATCTGGACACCCCACACCTTGCTATCTCATCCCATAGCCATTGGGTAGCCAGTGAATGGCCAATTATGATTTATAATGGACTTATTTTTAGTTTAATATCTTCAGCAAGGTCATTTTTTTTCCTAATTTCCATTAGGCAAGATCATAGTGACAAAAAGAAACAAACGGATTGCTTATACATTGATTTATACAGTTCTGGTTTTGATTCATTGACCTATCACAAGACATTGAATTGATTCTGGAAAGACTATTGATTTTTTTCTTTATGTATCCAGGAACTATCGATGGGCATGAGATTGCTCAATATGAAACTTTACTCATTTGAATATTTCTCAACGTTTACATGAAAACAATTAGGAAAGTTAAAGTTGAACTCCAGTCAGCCAAAATTGACCAACCTACTTCCACTGGATACCAAGATGATAATTTAGTCTAGGATAGGTTTAAAGCAGAGAAGTACTTACTTGGAGGAGAATAAGACAGTGGACTTGGAGAGAGATAAGACAGAAATAAAGTAAGTATTCCTCTCCTTAACACCTCTTCTAGAATAAGTATGTAAGGGACATAGATTGGGCAGATGTTGGTGCCAAACTGTACAAGTCCTGCCCTGCTTGTTCTTGGATAGAGCACCCACATACCTGCCTTTATGGCCACCATTTTGTACAAATTTCTCCTGACCAGAGACCCGCTTACACATTCCCCGGCCTGAGGCCTACCACTTGAAATAAAGGAATGTCTTTTAGAAGCACCACAGAGTTGGGACTACTTTCCCCATGTATATTAATTCTCTAAGCATCAGACTATCCAACACCAAGTCACAGGACCCTCAAATGAGTTAGTATACTGCTAGTCTTTTCCCAGTGTCCCTTCTACAACTTTGCCCTGCCAGACATGTTCCATGATGACATCTTTTTCCAGGCTTCATTTACCACTCACATACGATGACGCTGTCACAGATCGCCAAGGCAATACGCACCATTCTACAGGACCTGCAGTAGAAGGTCAGGGGTAGTCATGGTGACTACAACTAGTCCCCACACAATCTGTGCCCCTTATCATGGAAATTCAGCCCTTCACAGGGCCCTTTAGATCAGCTCAGTGTAGGACTACATCTTTAAAGCTCTGAGGAATCCTGCTCTCATGCCCTAGCTGACTGGGAACCACCCACAACTGCAATTTATATTGGCACTATCTATTACGGAGAAACAGAAAGGACCAAACTTAAAGGGGCACTGCACTCGCCAACATCCCCCCCCCTTGTTAAATATAGCATGTCCCTGTGTCAAAGGGTACTCACATGTATGCCTGGCACTAAACTTGAACATTGAGTAGAAAAACACTCTAACTTTTGCATCAATATCAATCATCAATAAGGCATCTATTTATTAATAAAAACAGGCAGCAGCATAAAACAGACAGGGCACTCTACATATAGTAATCAGAGTCCGGGTACTCAATTTACTTCTCAGTACCTGGGTCCTGCTTGACAACATATTAATGTACTCACTATGGGGCCGGATGACAACAGCTTTGTCTATATGAATGTGCCGGCCAAAGTTCCATTCTCTATAGACTCCATTGACTATATGGCACCCAATATCACTTGGGAACCCACAATGCTGTCTAGTAAATGTGCTGCTTCTGTGACTTGATCACGTAAAACAGGGCCTCCAGAACATATGGGAACTCCAGTCCATGGAGTTCACGAATCTGGCTAACCAGGTAGCAGCAGGGCCGCTGATAGGGGGGGACCACCAGCCCTCTTGTAGGGGGCCCCGAGCACACAGGGGGGCCCACACAGAGAGGGGGATTAGTGACGGACAACAATTACAGAAATCTTCCTCCAGCACCTGAATCTAAACTGTCCCTCTCCATGCTATCAGCTTTTATCTGTTGAGAAAGAGACAGTCGTCCCTCACTAATCCCCCTCCCTTGTGTGGGCCCCCTCCCAGCACAGGCTCTAATGTTATCTCTGCTCAGGAGTTTATTTGTAAATTGTAACTTTGTTTCTCTCTTTCTGTCTCTCTGATCACTGAGCTCCAACTGCCCAGCCTGTATATTTTTCTTATCTCATCTTCTCTTTTTTATTTAACATAGTTTTTTGTTTTTTAGATTTAGCAGGAATTATGCGAGTTATGTTATATTTGTGTCTGATAATAGTGATTTTGTTGTAATTTTAGCAAAATATATCTTTAATATTTTCTTGAGGGGGCCCTGCCAGGTAGTCTGTACGGGGCCCCGCGATTTCTAACAGCAGCCCTGGGTAGCAGTATAGGTTTCACTAGTGCCTAGTTAACTACCACTTCTGTCCATGTCCCACAGGGTGTCCCAGAGGGAGGTGAGGGGTTGGCCACTGAACCATCTCCTGCATGCTGCTGAGTTTGTCCCCCTTATCCTCTGGTGACTGGGTACCTTGTGATAGCGCTCTCTTGCTTACGCCCCCACACACACCAGGGCATGCATTGGCACACGGGTTGAATTTTGTGCAGCTGGAGACACTGGGGTTGATTTACTAAAACTGGAGAAAAACTGGTGCAGCTCTGTATATAACCAGCTTCCAGTTATTTTTGTCAAAGATTAATTGAACAAGCTGAAGTTAGAAGCTTATTGGTTACCGTTCACAGCTACACCAGGTTTTGCATTCTTCAGTTTTAGTATATCAACCCCAGTGTCTCCTCAGTTGCTGCTTTACCCTTACAGGCATTCAAATGTGCTCCTGGCCATCCGCCCTACAGAATTGCACTATGCACATAGGGTTTGGGCTCAACAGGACCACAAGCATGGTTGACACACATGATTTGAGTGTGTTCTCACTGTCAGCACTGCTGCTTGCCACTGGCTCTTCCAAAGATGACACAACAACTGGCTCCTTCCCTCTGGGCTTGCCATGGAGCTCAACACCACTGGTTTTGGGGGAGCGCTACCCCTGTTACTAGTAGGAGAGCTCTGGCATGGCTTGTCCTCCTCCAGCCACACCAGGTCCAGAGATTCCTTATGCTGTTGGAGGGGATTGCTGGAACTCTTCACAGTCACCCATATGGCCTTGCTCTCTCGGGGTACCATCTGCTCATGAGGCACCGCACTCCCAGGGAGCACTTTGAAAAGACTTTCCAGGCTCTGCAATGAGCCCAAGGCAACATGTCTCTGGTCCGCTGTCCGCACTCCATACATACTGAGACCAGAGTTTCCATCATACCAGATTGACTTCTTACAACTGCTATTTATATGGGCACTAACCTCATTTATGATATAGCAACAGGAGGGACCAAACCAAAAAAGGGCACTGCTCCTGCCAACAAATGAATCATTAAACCTTGCTATACATTGTGGGGAGGGGGAACATAAATGCTATTTTTTATGGCTAATTGGAGTTCAACTTAAAAGCAGAACTCAAAGCAAAAATTATTTTGTAATGAGTTATGACTAAGGCCTTATAGGCAGTTGTGTTCTATGGCTCCTGAATAAAGATGAAGATTTTCTAAGAGCAACTACCGGTGTGCGGATCATCTTTCTGCAATTTTTTTGTAGTTTTGGATGGTGTTGGCAATAGATGCAACCTATGCCAGGTTCTTATTGCTGTCTGAGTGCCCCCTGAAGAGGTATACCTTCACTTCCTGTTCTGTAGGCATGACAGGAATTAAGTGTAAAGCTGGCCATAGATTTCCTTTTGTTTTTAAAAAAAAAGAACAAATTATTCCATCCAAACAAGCAAGCCAAATAGAGGCATGCTCTATGCTGGGACATATATTCTAATAGTGGGTATTCTTTGCCATCAGATTACACTGATTAGTGGCTGCAGAACATTTTTCCAACATTCCAACATGAACTTCAATTCATCTACTGTATGGCCTGCTTAAATCTCCTCAAAGTGATGGGAAATCCAACTTTGACTTATCCTATTCCCTCGTGTTTTGCATTTTCAATCACTTTCTGTCCCATTGACAATGGTTTCCAGGACAAATAGAGAAATTATTTTTTCCCATCGGGGACAGTAGAAGGATCCAGGGTTGGAATTATGTCTCAGCAAGAAGATAAACTCATACTGTAAAGAACAATGACTCTGGTTAGGCAGCTGGTCAAGGATTTACATCAATAATCAATTACCTGTTCTAATCACAAACTGCATCTGATGCTCTTTTAATTATTTGTATTTATCACTCAGTGCAACAATTCTTTATACAACTGTGTGTGTGCATATAGAGATAGATAGATAGATAGATAGATAGATAGATAGATAGATAGATAGATAGATAGATAGATAGATAGATAGATAGATAGATAGATAGATAGATAGATAGATAGATAGATAGATAGATAGATAGATAGATAGATAGATAGATAGATAGATAGATAGATAGATAGATAGATAGATGTAGCAATATTTCCAGGCATTGGGCCTGATATGGGTCTGCCATTATTACCGGTAACACTTCCAACACATTTAAGTTGAAATCCCAAGTGTGAGAGCTGAGACAATGACCATTCCAGCATCTTTGGTTTGTTTTGTTTATTTTGTAATGGGGATGGGAGAAGGGAATGAGTGGGATACTCTTTTGGCTCAACTAGGTTCAACTGGCACACTGTACAGAAAAATGCCTGTTAGCGCTGTCTTGACGCCAGCTGAAGGCCGGCCAACGCTCCCTGGCACTTGAAGATACTGTTCTGCTGAACTGTGCTGAAACTTCGACTTTAATACTCAGATTAACTCAGAAGATCCAGGACTGTAAGACATTTGACTCCTGACCCTGTGTTTAGCTCAAAAGTCCCTTCACTGACTGAGGTAGCTCCTTGTAACTGCTTGTGCTGCTGCAACTCTTAACACTGTACACTTCACACTGTACACTTAACTCTTCAGGGCCCAACCGCTGGCGCCCCCTCTATACTTCAGGGTCCTCTCACTAGGCACCCCCTCTAACACTTCAGGGTCCTCTCACTAGGTACCCCGCTTGACACTAGCTGGCTCCTGGATCCCTGGGACCTTCACTGGAGTGATCCCCTCTATACTTCAGGCAGACCCTCAGGGGCAATCCGCAGTACTCACAAACATGGCATGCTTTCCTGGAACTGAACCCCTCTATCTCCACTGGTCCTCGGCACACCGTATCCTCTCTGCAGCTCAGCTCAGCTCTCTCTCTGGACTCTCAGGCAGCCACCCGATCCTTCTGACAGGAGGAGAGACAGCCATACCCTCCCTCCTGGGACTCTGCTTCCCACCAAAGACACTGCGTCATGCGTTCCCCTCAAATTTATACCCACTCCCAGAATCCTCTGCGGCAGAATCAGCCTTCTGGGGTAGATACAGGCCTGAATGTGCCACTGATTGGGTTTCCTCCACTGCCCAATGAGAATCCTCTCATGGAGCAAGGGGGGAGACTCCTCTCTCAGCAGCCACACCTGGGAGACATGACAGTCCAGCTGAAAATCATGGCCCTGCTGCTAGGTAGCCAAGGCCTCACTATACTTTTACCTAGCACCTACTTTGTAGGGTGCTACAGATAGATAGATAGATAGATAGATAGATAGATAGATAGATAGATAGATAGATAGATAGATAGATAGATAGATAGATAGATAGATAGATAGATAGATAGATAGATAGATAGATAGATAGATTTTTAATCCCCTATTTATTTTTCAAAGTGGTATAGCACCCAAATTGCGACTTTACTTTTGATGTCTGATGAACTAAATACTCTTAGATTCCTAAGACTTTGTTTTGTCTTTCTCATTTTCTCTATACTACTTTATATTCTAGCAATATACTATTGTATATTCCAGCAATAAAACCTATATAAGTTTCTAACTGTTCCTCACTATCGAAAAAAATGAAATAATTAGATGGACTTACATGCATACAAGGAAATAGCCCACGGGAATTTAACGAGGCACAACCATAGGGTAAAATATACTGTACAAGAATAATTTTATTAATAATAATAAAAAAAGACACAAATTGCAGAAATTACATCTGTTTAAAATCATTTTTGTACAAAAATGTCAACAAATATCTATACATAAATCACCATCACTGAATACATCAGTCTCAAGTCTTAATCCTCTACGCGTTTCGCAAGATAAAAACTCGCTTTCTAAGGAGATCTATGCGTGGATATAGATTGTTGGAATAATTCAACAGATCTCCTCAGATGTACACTTCGTCTAGTGGATTAGTAAATTGGTGTGTTGCAACTACCTGTGAGGAGGATACATTTTTTGCAGGAGAAACTTAAGGGGTGATTGAGGTCCTTTTGGGTCTCTTAGCATCCAGGGGAAAAAACCTTTTGATATAACCTTCTTTCTAAGGCCAAATTATACTATAACAGCTTGAGGGCCCCTTGCCTTTCTACTGGTGGCAATAGGTTTTGAAAATCTGAGCTTGATTGCCCCTTGTGGTACACTGATATCTCCCCGAGAGCATTATTGTTATAAGGCCTGAGTGTCTCAAATGGTACTTGTACATCTATCCAATATCTTGAGGTATTCTTTAATGATAGAATAAAACTATTTGTCTTTACTGCGGACCTATCAATTTTGCATGTGTAGCATCCAGAAATATATCTCCTGAAAAAGCTATCTCTATATTTTTAGAAACATGTCGAGTAAAACTGGATTCTTTGCTTGAAATACATGTAAAGGCTTTCCTTTAACCATGGCTTTTAAAATTTTGTAATAAAATTGAATATTTTTATATAAAATTAATTGTCTGTTGTAATGCACCTTAAAAACCCTATCGTCTGTACCCATTTAATTTTAACTAAAAAAAAAAAAATTAAGGTGATACTATAACTGTGTCCAAGAGGATTTCCCCTCCTTTAAAAATAATATGATGTTACTCACTGTTTTGTCTCTGCATTAGGAATGAAGGGAAATCTCCCCAATGGGACACAGCACGTCAAAAAATAAATAAAAAAACAAATAGGGGTTTTAACATACCTCCAAACTTTTTGAGACGAGAACAAGGGACACCTATTAGCAAAAGTATATAGGTTTAGGACACACCCCCTGCAACGCTTCCTTAAAGGAGAATTATACAAAAAAAAAATAAGATAAACTGACAAGGACTTTTTTTTTTTTTACCACTGCTATTCCTTCATAATGGCTTTTTACATTTACAAATGCAGCAATTTAGAAATTGGATGAAAGGGTTAGCACTGGGAAACACTTTTTGAAAGATAAAAATGTATATTTTATATACAACTACATAGATCAGACCAAAATGAGGGACAAATGGGGACGAAAGAGGGACAGAGGTTTTCAAATCAGGGACAGTCTCTCAAAATCAGGGACAGTTGGGAGGTCTGGAAACAAACACAAAAAAAACATTTTTGGTTAGAGATTCACTTTAACCACTTTTCCCATTTTACACACATGCTTTAACAGTCAGGAGTGTGTTTTTAATGCCAGTTTATAAACAATTCTGGTAAACAAGTGGTTAAATGAAACTATGGGCAACACATTTTAAAACAAGCCATCCCTGACCTCGCTAGCTGTTTGTAATGTGAAGCATATCATTCACAAAGATTCTTAAAGATCACAACAAAGACTCTAAGATCTTGTTTTAATGTAAATAACATAGTGCTGTACACTAATGTAGTGTAATAATGTTATATTGTGTAAAAAAAAGACTAAAAATACACTTATATTCGAATAAAGATCAAAAGGCCTATAAAGGATAACACAGGATGTACAAAAATGGTGTCTTCTGGCTGTAGCTCGGGACCGGAAGTGTTGCGTCATGTATCACGTGACTTCTTCTTTAAGTCAAGATCTTTATCCCAGAAGTAACTGCTGTGTGTTTACATTAAATGACTAGCAGGCTGTCAAGTTTATGTTGGAAAAGAAAAAAAAAGAAATTGCTTGGTTTTTGTTGAGAACTCTTAAAATGAATTTTTCCAAAATACCTATAGCTAAAGAACATTTCTTTCTTGGACGAGGCAGAGATAGTGACATCATACACCAATCTTCTCTGCCTAGTAGAGAAGGCACCTTGTGTTCATTAAAAAAACAACAAGACATTGGGCTCCATTCACAAAACCATCTCGCACGCTGTATTTAGTTGTCCAGAAACATTTTGCCTATATATTGCATTTGATCCTGAAACTGTGAATTAACTGTTCTGTTTTGTGGTATTTACTGCAAAACGCTTAAAATGCTTGGTAAATAGCTCAGAACAAGCATTAAACTCAATTCAGAGAAGGAAATGAATAAATAAATGCATGCAGTGATTAAGTAGTGGTCAAAGAATGTGGTATTTAAGGAATGTTTATGATTTTAACTGATTGATAAGGAAAGGGCGGATGCGTCCTTAACAACTGATGAGTCATCAGCTGTCAGCGGGGTTCCCTGCTGACAGCTGAATGTAAAGAAAAGAATTGCCGACATCAAAAAAATCACTGAAAAAACTGAATTTGAGGATAACACCCACTCCAATTTTTTTTTTAGAAAATGGTGTGGGATCCCCCTAAAAACCATACAATTGAGCACCCCCCTTCCTCCTGAACTATACTAGGCAACATGCCCACAACATTGGGGGTTGCTTTGGGGTAGGGGGGGTCTCCCCTCCCAAAGCACCTTGTCCCGATGTTGATAAGGGACAAGGGCCTCTTTCCCACAACCCTGGCCGGTAGTTGTGGGGGTCTGGGGGGGGGGGGGTTGATTCCGGCCTCCCCCCATGTGAATGAGTATGTTGTAAAAGAAATGCATAAAAAGTAAATAAATAGGCAGACACAGTTTTTGACAAGTCCTTTGTTTTACAAAAAATGTCCCCCAGTGTAGATCCATTATCAATCACAATGACCACCTCCATCGCTGACCCGGAAAAAAAAATAAAGAGGTCCGCACCCAACACTTGCTCCCACGGTCTGACAGCTTCGCTGCCCCCTGCTGCTAAATAAACGAAGAGGCGGGGCCACCCAGTCGCCCCTTATGACGTCCCTGACTGGGGCATGCTGGGTCGATTACTTTTTGAGCACTTATTTACTTTTTTGAGCACTTTTTTTGTTAATGAGTTGGGGTACTATGTACCCCTAATCATTAACATTTTAGTAGCGGTTTCTTGTGAATAGTGAAAACATTTTGGAAAACGCTGAGCGGTATCTTACCGCATTTCTTAAAGTGGTAGATACCGCTTCATAAATGGAGCCCATTCTCTAAATGGTGGAAGTGCTGAGCGAGCATCCCCCTGTGTTTAGTACACAGATGGCAAGTCGCTTAAGCAGCACCCGGAGGAGGCTATTGCTGGCTACATGTAGCCCAGGCTTCTACAGGGAGGTTCTATGTCCTGGTAGTCCTTCGTTTGTCAGATATGAGGAATTCGATTTAACCCAGCTAGACCAACGGAAGCTTAAAAAAAGATAATTCCTGGAAGTCAACTTAAAGCCATTAAAAAGATATCGGTAATAGAGATTGCAAGGATTTAAGAAAGCAGCCAGGTGAAAAATATAAATTGCAGGACACAAATTACAGCCTTTCAGAAGGTAGCGGACCTCTTTTTTTTGTGTCAATGGAGTTTAAAGCCCAAACTGCAAATGACCTCATACCCCCACTCCCGCACAATTACATTACCCTTCTGATAAAGTTAGAAGTGGTCTGCGGCATACTATTATATAAAATATATTCAAAATATGTCCAAAACTTTGTACACAGGAAAAAATCACACACTTACACACAATGGCGGTTGGAAGATTTCTCATTTACTCTAAGAATGACTAAGGCTTTTTCACATTGTTAAGAGATAAGGTTACATCACATTACAGATACCTGGAACAATACAGTTCTATGCCTTATTAGACACACACAAGGTCAAGGTTGACTATGTGCCCAGAAAGCTAAGAACCATTCTGTGTAATTCCATGAAACAGCTGGAAAAAGACTACTTTAAAAGGGGACTCTGCATATATAAATTATACGAATCTGGAGTTTCCAAAGCATAACTCTTCACAAGACAATTGGCACACTTCTTAAGCCCTTTTTTCTCACCTAAATCCCCTGTCACACAACTCTATGCAGGGTCTCTCCTGGAAGTCTAATGATCTACCACTGCAGTCTACCACCGACTTGTCACCACTCCATGTAAATATTATTATCAGATGTTAGTGGGAAGAATGCCCCTTATATTGGTAAGGAATGGGAGAAATACCCCTTTTGCAGTGGTGACCAGAATACCACCCTTAAGACAGCAAAAAAATATTATGGTTTCATGAAGCTGTCTCTAACAAGTGGCATATCATCGGATAGAAGATTAATCAGACACAGTTCAAGGAACCCCTAGCAACCTCTGTAGAAACCTTAGGGTTCCACAGAACCCTGGTTGGGAATGCCTGCCTCAGCATGTCAGTCTGTTTGGGAAAGAGGTTGTGACCCTTCCCCGATGCATGATATAAAAAAAAAAGTGCGTTAACAAGAATTTTCTTCCCAATTCCTTATGATACTGTATATATTGGAGAGGAACTCCCAGCAGTATTACACCTTGATTGTGTAATATTTGCTTTACCAAGCTTGAGCGCTCTTTTCTCGCCCAAGGCATGAAAGCTGTGGTAGACAGGAATAGTGTAGTAATCCATAAGTGGTTTCCAGTATTTTGTGTCTTCTGAGAATTGACTAATAAAGCACATTGGACTATGGGGAATTTTCCTTTTAGGTTCTCGGATGACGCATTTGGCGAGTTCTTCCAGAAAATACGCTCAGGGGAGAAAAGTGAATTCAAAATTATTTTTTGGGGGGCCTTTCATTACTTCATTTCATTTGATTTTCTATTTTTAGCTTTCAATATCAGAAATTAGTAAGTGGTTTTAAAGTCTATTTTCGGAAAGAAGGACACACACATATACGTACATACATATACAGTATCTCACAAAAGGGAGTACACCCCTCACATTTTTGTAAATATTTTATTATATCTTTTCATGTGACAACACTGAAGAAATGACACTTTGCTACAATGTAAAGTAGTGAGTGTACAGCTTGTATAACAGTGTAAATTTGCTGTCCCCTCAAAATAACTCATCACACAGCTATTAATGTCTAAGCTGCTGGCAACAAAAGTGAGTACACCCCTAAGTCAAAATGTCCAAACTGGGCCCAATTAGCCATTTTCCCTCCCTGGTGCCACGTGACTCGTTGGTGTCACAAGGTCTCAGGTGTGAATGCGGAGAAGATGTGTTAACTTTGGTGTTATCGCTCTCACTCTCTCATACTGGTCACTGGAAGGTCAACATGGCACCTCATGGCAAAGAACTCTCTGGGGATCTGAAAAAAAGAATTGTTGCTCTACATAAAGATGGCCTAGGCTATAAGAAGATTACCAAGACCCTGAAACGGAAACCATACAGCGGTTATCTAGGACAGGTTCCACTCAGAACAGCCTTTGCCATGCTCGACCAAAGAAGTTGAGTGCACATGTTCAGCGTCATATCCAGAGGTTGTGTTTGGAAAAATAGATGTATGAGTGCTGCCAGCATTGCTTCAGAGGTTTAAGGGGTGAGGGGGGGGTCAGCCTGTCAGTGCTCAGACCACCGCACACTGCATCAAATTGGTCTGCATGGCTGTCGTCTCAGAAGGAAGCCTCTTCTAAAGATGATGCACAAGAAAGCCCGCAAACAGTTTGCTGAAGACCAGTGGACTAAGGACATGGATTACTGAAGCCATGTCCTGTGGTCTAATGAGACCAAGATAAACTTATTTGGTTCAGACGGTGTCAAGCGTGTGTGGCGGCAACCAGGTGAGGACTCGGAGTACAAAGACAAGTGTGTCTTGCCTACAGTCAAGCATGGTGGTAGGAGTGTCATGGTCTGGGGCTGCATGAGTGGGGCCCCAAGATGATGTAATGTTTGAAGAAATGTGTCTGGTCAGAGACACGCTGTCATCACCACGCTTGAGTGAACCCGGAAGGACGGGCGAGATTGTACAGCCGGCCGGCTATTTATGCTGTTATTTTTTTACTATGATGTAAGTGCATCTTGTATATTTTAATAAACTTTATAATACAATTTTTCACTATGTTGGATTCCTTGCTATGTTTAATGGGGGGTGTCACCATTTAAGAAGCTGGATAGTGTAATAGCGTGATAGCGTTTGAAGATCCCGTAGGAGGTTTACCTGCCCAACTATTGATGTGGTGATCCAAGGCCCTGGCTTGATGTAAGCCAAAGGCTCAGAGGACCTTTATGTTTAAAACAACTGGTAAGCAGGCAATATGTTTGCGGTGAAGGATATTCACTTTCGGTGGTGGACGAACACAGTTTCACTTTTTTATGTTAAAAATTGGAGTTTATATGGACTTCTTTTATAAGCACCATGTGCACTGGTGTGCACATTAACATTCACAGTGCTGGAAAATAATGGTGGCCACACAAAATATTGACATTTTGGGCCCAATTAAGACATTTCACTTAGGGGTGTAATGACTTTTGTTGCTAGTGGTTTAGACATTAATGGCTGTGTGTTGAGTTATTTTGAGGGGACAGCAAAATTACACTGTTAGAGTCGGTTCACATTAGCGTGACTTGTCAGGCGACTTGTCAGCCTGACAAGTCGCGCTCCCTCGCGGTCCATTGACGGCTACAGGCCCGTTCTAATAGGAGCGACACAAGTCGCTCCGACTTAGAAAAAGGGTCCTGTACTATTTCGGGGCGACCTCGGAGCGACTTGCATAGACTTCCATTATGTGAAGTCCCTGCAAGTCGCTCCGAAGTCGTGGTGCAATGTAATGCACAAGTCGCCCCCGAAGTAGTAAGGAGTCGTGTCGCCTCAGTGTGAACCGACTCTTATACAAGCTGTACACTCACTACTTTACATTGTAGCAAAGTGTAATTTCTTCAGTGTTGTCACATGGAAAGATATAATAAAATATTTACAGAAATGTGAGAGGTGTACTCACTTTAGTGAGATACTGTATATATATATATATATATATATATATATATATATATATATATGTGTGTGTGTTATGTATGTTTCCCCTGCCATTTGTATACCCTGCATCTTTTATATTCAATGTAAAAATCCTGGAAATACCTGCTTTTAAGAGGTGCTGGAATCTCAATGCAAATGCCTAGGCTTTGGGCACAAGATCTCAGCTGAATGGGCATAAGGGAATGCAAGAGCTGCAGCTCTCTTTGACCTCTGATCCTCGCCTTCAGCAAAGGCCCAGTGTCAGTGCCTAGGTATCTAGTCATGTGACCAGCTGATATGGAAGCCTGGAGCTGCATGTTCTGGATGATAGGTATTTGAGAGATTCTTGATTCGATGGGATGGGATGGGAAGGAGGGGCTTTTTTCACTTTGGGTCTACTTAATCACTATCCTGCAGGTTGGATATATCTGGCTGATAAGCTTGTTTGTACTAAACACAAGGACAGTCACTCAATTTTCACTGGGTACACTGGCTCTGGTTTGGCCACACTTCAAAAAAATGGGGACTATCCTCAGGAAAAAGGGAAAGGACCCAGATTTGAGAATCCACATACAGTCCAATGAGAGTACCAAAACGAATATATCCAAGAGTTTAAAGTAATTTATTCCCTTAACGCCAGCACCTCCTGGTCTTTTAAGGGGTTTCTGATGCTGGGACGTGGGGCAGGGTTTATGATCATGTGACCGCCGTAATAAGCTGTTACAGTGGTCACATGATCGGAAGTGGTCACATGATCACACGATCGGGAGCTTTCCGTTAGGCACCAGTAACTGTGCCAGGAGGGTGCACGCTCTCTGCACAGGTTGGTTTACATTTTGGTATGCAAATATGAAGCCTCTCAGCATCAAGGCCTACCAACTGAGAAGCTGAATATTTGCCTACTCTCGGCACTAAGAGGGTTATGATAGAATTGATTCATAGCAAAATAAATCCAACCTGTTCGGTGGGCCAAACACACTCCCCTTTCACCAGGGCTGCAAAACAAGTACAAATACAAAGGTCATAAGGGCTTATTGTACTGTCAGACTTCACAAACTGTCATAGTAGATAGAAAAAAGTAATGAAGGGATCTCCAGCACCTAACCTCAACATTTACAGTATATATCCATTTTGAATAGATAAACCCATTAAAGTTTTGCATGCACAAGTAAATAATTTGCAATAATTCTTATAACATGAGCTCAATAATGCATCTCTATGACCTCAGCAGTCTAAGAGTTTGTGGAAGGGCATTTCTTTGCCTTGGAACTGATTTTCTTTGCACACAAGAAAACAGGAAAGGAAACACAGTTTAGAAGGAGGTCAGAAGTAGTGATCGACCAATATAGTTTTTTTATTGCCGATACTGATATTTTGTTCATCGCATATCGGTATCGGCCGAAATTTTCGTACATTAAAAAAAAATCTTTTTCTTTTTTTTTTTTTACAGGTACTCTTATGGAGGGATCTGGGGGTCTAAAAGACCCCAAACCCCTCCTCTGCACTTAAAAGCATTCAAAACGCCAAGTTTGGCTGTTTTGAATGCGGTAATTTTTTTGAATTTGGCGCCGAGTACCCGGAAGTGATGTCATTACATTACTTCCGGGTTATTACATGGAGAATGCGGCTTTGATCGGGTCTTCACTTCAGCAGCTGTGCAGGCTGGTTGCCCGGGTCTCCCAGTGGGACGGGAGACCCGGGTGAGCCGCGGAAGGCGGCGGGAGGGGGGACGTCCCCTCCCGCTCCTTGTAATGACAGCCGAGCGTCTTCTCAGCCGCATTGGTTGTCATTACTAGACAGCCGACTGTTGGCTATGGACGCCGGTACCGGGGTGATGCCTCTAGCTGCAGGTATCACTCCGGTACAAGCACTTTCCAGAAATATTGGCAATATCGGTAACCTCGGGGGCCGATTCCGATGTATCGGGGAAAGTGCATATCGGCTTTGCCGATAATCGGTCGATCCCTAGTCAGAAGCACCTGCGATCATATTGTAAATGATATCACATTGATCCGAAATGTAAGCTAAGTGCACCTAAAAGCTCATTGTATTTGTACGATGGCAACATTTAAATATGTCATGGCCACAACCATTGGGCAGAACATAACGTCTGATGGTGGTATTCTGACCAGCTAAGCACACATTTTACATTTTTGTGCAGGTGTAGCCACTGTATAGAAATACATTTTTGATAAACTTTATTTGACAAATGAAAAGTTGAAACCTCTCAAAGTGCTTGTTCTTGTTTGCTAACCTTTACAAGCTTGAATTTGTCTCTTTTATCAGGCCATGTGTTCTAACTTTATTCACAGATGTCCTTGCAGAAATTGAAGTACCTGCTCCTTATTCTTTTCAGACACGGTTTCTCAGAAGTCTTTGGTGTGATGACACCCCCTGATGGGTGAAAGCATACTATAGTCTGGTTTTCCTAACATCATCACCAGGCTGGATGAGGCTTCCAGGGGACATTGTGCCGTGAAGAGGTTAATGGATGGCCTGGATGACCAGGACGCTGTGTCTGGGCCAGGATGGAAAGTGAACATGCTGTCCCCCTGAGGAGCCATTAACCCTGCAGTTTCCAAGCTGAGCAGCCACTGATTATGGGAAAAGATAAAAGGTTCAGAATGGAACAAATTGATTTCTCCCAATAAGATGATGAGTACACATCCGGGAACAGACTTTTCCGGAGAGGAGGAGGGGGAGGCCAACCTATTTGGGATAACTATAAACTGCTGTTTTCAGCCTGACACTGTATTCCAGTAATTCTTCTAATTAGAGTGTATATTTGCCCATTTGTGTACACTTTCCATTAAGCTAGGTGAAAAACGCTTAACAAAGCACTTTGGGGTTGATTTACTAAAACTGGAAAGTGCAAAATCTGGTGCAACTCTACATAGAAACTAATCAGCTTCCAGGGATTTGTCAAGCTTTAAGCCCCGTACACACGCACCGATTGTTGGCCGTAAATTTTCGGCCAACGTCCGATCGGCCGATTGTCGGCTTGTTAGTTTGATGCTTCCGACAACCGACTGCGACTTTTCGGCCGAACAAAATCTGGTGTGCATGCTATAAAATTTTTGTTGGCCGTCACCAGAACGGCCGATTGTTCGTCAGTCAGTACAGATTTCGGCCGACAAAAGTCAGATGAGCAAGACTGGGCATGCTCAGAGAAGAAAAAACACACGAAAAGTAGACCAGAACATGACATCACTTCTGCAGTTGGTTGTTGTTGGCCGACAAAATTCGTGTGCAGTCTAGAGCACATTTCAACCAACACAACAACACTGGACAAAAGACGGCCGATCGGTCGGCCAACAATCGGTGCGTGTGTACAAGGCTTAACTGAACAAGCTGAAGTTAGAAGCAGATTGGATACCATGCACAGCTGCACCCGATTTTGCACTTTGCAGTTTTAGTAAATCAACCCCTATGTCTTATAAACAATCACCATTATTTTTAAGGTAGTTGCATCTCAGCGTTGATCATCTTGCAACCACATCCTGTCTACATGCGCTTCAGCAATGGCTGCCTGGCATTTCTTAGAGCAAGTTTCCTGAGGGTGACAAAAGTGAACCATTGCCTGTGAAATGTGTGTTGGAATGGACACCTATATTCTTCCTCACCCTCAGAAGGCTGTATGAAAGGTTTCAAACAACACAGAAAAAGCCGCTCAGATGAGGCAAAGCACTCAGGTGCCGGTCAGATCCGCCGTCCAGTAGTCAGATATTAAAGAAAAAGGTTTGACCGCACTCACGAGTAGATAAACTTGAAGTATTTTTTCCCATAAATTAGAAGCACCAGTGCATCACACAGACATGGACATGGTTGACGCGTTTCACGACTCTATGGGTCGCTTACTCATAACCCATAAACTTGAAGTTTATCTACTCGTGAGTGCGGTCAAACCTTTTTCTTGAATATCTGTATGAAAGGGTGACAACACAAGAGCACAACTGGGAAAAAGAGCCAATCAGTGACCATCCCTAAACTTTACCTACCCTTTAGCTCAGATCACATGGACAAGGGATTAGCTTTAGAGGGAGACTAGGGCAGATCTTCATTCTTCTTCCCTACTATCTTAACCATGGTGTGATCTTTGGTGCATTTATTTACTTTCCTACCTTTCTGTGGCTCTATGCATGCCAGAGCTGCATTAGCCACTCAGTAAAGTGTAACCAGGGTTTACCATAAGAGGCTGCATTTGGGAGTTTTTAGACCTTTGCACATATACTGAAACCAATTAATCTACCAGTAGGTCTTTTAGAGTGTGAGAATAAACCCATGCAAGCATAGTGAGAATCTTGCAACCCTGCATTTCTAGGGCTGCATACCTGGAATTCATACCAGAACTGCATTAGCCACTTAACAAAGTGGTACTAGGTTTTACCATAAGAGACTGCATTTGGGATGTTTAGACCTTGCACATGTACCAGGGCCAATTAGCCTATCGACATCGTAATTTCTGGTACAATTATTTTATTCAATTTAAGCCCTTTAGATGCCAACATATATCAGTATCACACTTCAAACAGTATTAAACAAAAAGAAAACAATAGCCATAGTTAAAACCCGAAAAGAAAGAACAGCTGAAAAACAAGGTCCAGGTAAGATCCTTGTGGATGTCAATGTCAAGCCTAGACAGGCAGATTCTCTGATAATGCAGCAGTATGGTATATGGACGCAGAGTAACCAAGAAAAAGAGAGTGGCTAGAAGCCCCAGAAGAAAGAAAAGGAAAGAAAAGATACAAAAAGAGAAAAGAAAAAGAAGAAAAAAAGGGGGGAGAGGGAAACAAAAGAGGAAGGGAAAGAGGGAGAATAGGTAGTAGAGATTTGGACTCGGGATAGTCAGACAAGCTGGTCACAGGTGTCCAACACTATCTAGAGGAAGCGAGGGAATGGCATAGTACAGCCAATGATCCCAAATCAAATCCTCGAGAATGCTAGACATCTGTTCGTTAAGCATCAGAGTAGTCATAAGGTATCTAACACCCTAAAAGGGGACCGTAGGTTTCTATCGGCATGTATTTTAAGCATGGGAGGGAACCCATGCAAGCATAGGGAGAATCTTGGAACCCTACTTTTCTGTGGTTGTACTCTTGGAATTCATACCAGAGCTGCATTAGCCACTCAACAGGGTGGTACCAGGGTTTACCATAGGAGCGTGCATTTTGGATTTGTAGACCACCCCTCACATACTAGGGCCAATCAACCTACCAGCATGTCTTTGGAGTGTGGAAAGAAACCCATGCAAACATTGGAATAATCTTGGAACCCTACATGCCTTAAATGTATACGGTATACCACAGCTGAATTAGCCACCCAACAGACTATTAACAGGGTCTGCAATAGCAGACTTCAGTTTGGATTCTTAGACCCATACACACATACTAATAACCTACCAGCATGTCTTTGGAGTGTGGGAGACAACCTATGCAGCACAAGAAGAACATGCAAACCCCATGCAGAGAGTGTCCTGACTAAGGTTCAAACCAAGGACTCTATTGCTATAAGGCATACTGTAAGTACTAACCACTCTGCTCCCCCACAACGTCTTTAGAATTTACATTTCAGCTCCTGTTTACCATCTATGTATATAGTATAGCAGGTTGGTCAGAGTAGAGGGAGAGTTAATACAGCCTAGATCCGCATTAATCCTAAGTATATGATTCTGCTAGGCAGAGATCCGTGTATATGAATGTATACGAAATTATGTAATTTCTGAAATAAAAAGGATATGAGTACAGTGAACAAAACATATATATTTACCAAAGTAGTATAATCTTTGAGAAAATTGATTACCCAGTCAAAGGTCAGAGGTAAAGGTCAGAAAAGAGGATTTGAGTGTTAGGATAATTAAACTCATTCTGAACCCTGGGCAGATTTAATGTAGACAAGCTGTCAGGGAGGAAGACTTAGTGCATGCGTTGATGTTTTAGCACAAACACGGCATTGCAAAGATGCGGTTGGAGGATATGCAGTTCAGCACTGTGGACAGCTCCTCTAATGGAAGGTAATGAGGTATCATGCAGTCTATGGGTCTCCAACTGCTGTGAATCTACCAGATCCCAGCAGGTCCTGCCAGCCTGCTGAAACTAGTAGTCCCTACAACAGCTGGGTAGCCAAATTAAGTGCATTAGCCTATAAAAACCAACAGACAGGACATATCTGTGGGGGATTATAGTCTATTTTTAGTAGCTACACATTTTAAATATTTTCAAGTAGAACTAAAGGAAAAACGTTCTTCATTTTTGGTTAGGGGAAGGTTATAATCCATGGTTATAGTCCCCACTGGAAAGATTTCCCTTCACTCCGTGTTCCATAAACCAACATAGGAAGTGAAAGGAAATTCCTTCATACTAGTGGAATACCTGGTTATCACCAGAACTAGTGTCCTTAAAGAAAGATTTCCCCTCGATTACTGTTTTAATGCAATCTGGTTTTATTAAAAAAAATGTAGTATGTACAAAGCAAATATAAAAGTTACAAAAGGAAGATGTCAAATATAACATGTTCAAGTCTTTTAGAGTTGTCAATTTGCCAACATTAGTATTAAAGTCGATTCCTGTTTTGGTGACACCCCAAAATTTGGGATTTTCTCTTCTTTCACTCTGTATTGCATCATTAGGGGGCCAGCTGTCTCTTCCAATAACAAACGGCCCTGCCCCATCTACAACTGGCCTTCACAACAAGGAGCACATGGAAGAGCAATGCATGCAAGACAAACGAAAATTCCCAGCTCAATGCACCAATCAGTCTGCTTACCAACCGAATTATCCTATCTAACCGTTTGCGGTAAAAAAAATTGTGAAGTAGCCTTGTAGCTTACGCATGTGTTTGCAAATGTGTGCTAACTAAGCCCCTGTTTTTAACGCAAACTGTTAGATAGGATAATTTGGTTGGTAAGCAGACTGGTTGGTGAGTTGAGCTGGGAATTTTCTTGGTTTTGTCTTGCATGCGTTGCCCTTCCATGTGCTCCTTGCTGTGAAGGGTAGTTATAGATGGGGGCAGTGGCTATTTGTTTGTTACTGATGTAATATTGGTGAAGGGACACCCTGGACAACGTTGCTGCCATTGTGCTATGCGCTGGAAGTCCAGTGTGCCCCTGTGCCTTTAAGGAGGATTGGGCTACCTCCAGGCCCACCTGCCCCTTCTATCCATTAAAATGCATGTGCTCCCACTGCTGGAGACTCTCATAAATTTACAAGGGTTAGGACTGCAAGTAATGCAGGGTGTCATGATGGGGCCTTGCAGCTTACGCATGCGTTTGCAAATGTGTTCTAACTAAATCCCTGTTTTTAACACAGACTGTTAGATAGAATAATTCATTGGTGAGCAGACTGGTAGGTGAGTTGAGCTAATTGTCTTTGGTTTTGTCTTGCAGCTGTCTCTTCCAGCCTTGGGTACTCTACGGCACATGTGCTGCTTCATCAGGGGGACAGTTGTCTCTCCCAGCCTTGGGTACTCTACGGCACATGTGCTGCGTCATCAGGGGGCCAGTTGTCTCTCCCAGCCTTGGGTACTCTATGACACATGTGCTGCGTCATCAGGGGGCCAGTTGTCTCTCCCAGCCTTGGGTACTCTATGACACATGTGCTGCATCTTTAGGGGGCCAGTTGTCTCTTCCAGCCTTGGGTACTCTACGGCACATGTGCTGCATCTTCATGGGGCCAGTTGTCTCTTCCAGCCTTGGGTACTCTACGGCACATGTGCTGCGTCATCAGGGGGCCAGTTGTCTCTCCCAGCCTTGGGTACTCTACGGCACATGTGCTGCGTCATCAGGGGGCCAGTTGTCTCTCCCAGCCTTGGGTACTCTATGGCACATGTGCTGCGTTATCAGGGGGCCAGTTGTCTCTTTCAGCCTTGGGTACTCTATGGCACATGTGCTGCGTCATCAGATGTCTTTTCTAGAATTGGGTACTCTAGCATGACTAGAGCTTTGTAGCTGAAAAGCGTAAGCTGCTATATATCTGTGCTACACCTGCATCAATAAAATAATTTGCTTTCTGGATGACGCGTTGCCAGGTATATAACTTTGACTTCATGCACTACTGCGCATGTGCTGTGTCATCAAAGGGCCAGCTTTTTCTTCCAGGCTTGGGTTGTATATGGTGCATGTGCTGCATAATCAGGGGGCCAGTTGTCTCTGCCTCATTATTGCACTACAGTCCAGTCACAAGGGCTCAGAAGAGAGCTAGCCTCCTTATGATCACTATGCAATGGACATAACTAACTCCGAGAGGACTTGATGCAGAACTATTTTAGCCCTGATGAAAAGGAAGAGTTTAGCCTCTGAAACGTGTTGGTTGTTGCAAAATAAAATATTTTATACTGTACAAACTAGTGAGGCACTCTCATAGTTTCAAAACTTTAACAGGCCCTCTAATGAAGTCAGAGAAGAAAATGGCAGCTCAGGGCTGGTTGTGCAGCCGCAGATCCTTACAGAGCACTGCTGGATTGCCAGGTGAGTAAGTATTTTTCTGCATAACCCAGTTAAAAAGGTAAGGGGGGAGAGAAATTGGGGGGGGGGGGGTAGTTCTTTAAATATTTGCATGAAAATATTCATAAAGTTAACCACATTCACATATACACTTTAAAAATTGTAAAATACTATAGTTTCCTTGCAACACAGCCAGGAATGGGTAAACACATAAAGGGATCGCCTTTCTTCCTGTCTACAGACTTTTTTCGATACTGCAGCCATGTTAGCTTGATGGTGTTCTACAAATAGCCCACAATTAACAGCCAGGTCAGTCAGTGGGGTAGAGTCAATTGTATTGATTGGTTATATTTATACAGGGACTCTTTACCAAATGAACAGCCGTTTGCATTACGTGACCTATGCCGTGTAATGTAGGTACCTCTAAAGTGTGGAGGTCATTTGTGAGACAGGCACTTCTAGTTATTTGATATCTATTATAAAAAAACTGAGCTTATGGTTTGCACAGTCTGGACTCCCTCATTAATGCTTATTATGGTAAGTCTGAGTTTTTTCCATAACATTATACAATGATTTCTACAGATTCTTCAGCCTCACAAGCCAATGTCAGTAATACCATCCTGGAGAGCTATGAAGGTCATCTTAAAATGGCACAGACACCAGTACCACAGCACCATCTGCTGGTCACAATCAATCAGTACAGCATTCATCTTATTCCTAATAGAAACTGCTTACTCTCCAATTCATGATGCATTCTCAGTTAGGTTTTCATACGGAAAAATATTCCTATACTAGGGTTAGCGTTATTCACTACACAAGCATAGAAGAAACATGGAGGCTGCTATTGCTAAACTCTCTTTAAGCAGTGCCCCGACAAGAACCTTTAGCACCCAAGGCAAAAAAAGGCCAAAGTGCATCCCCCTTCCCCAATGAAATTTGAAATATTTCAACAGCATAGGTTGTAGGTTTTTATTTACTTTTTGTACTCCCTTTTCTGATGAAGCACCCAAGGCAGCCACCTCTTGTGCCTACCCATTGTACCAGCCCATCCCAGCCCGGCTTCTGAGAATGCTAGTTGCCTGTTATAGTTAGCCTCTATCTTCACTGCTTTCTGGACAAGTATGCAGGCTAGGAAGGTCAGAAAAAATATAGAATTCCTGATCTGCAGGCTTGTTCCAGATCTGTGACTCAAAATATTGCAGCACGAAGGTCAGCCTGACAGTCATGGAAAGTAGCAGCCTATATATCTCAACTTTGGGCTTAGCCCCCCATTAGCTGCCCCCCAGGGTCCCCCAGTATCATGTTATGATGTTTTTTCTATATACCTACATTTTTCAAAGTCTTTAGGCCTGTCATCTAGCACTGCAGAGTCCTCTTCAGTCCTCCATGAAGCATAAAGCAACAATGGCGTGACGACTGCATTAAGTAGAAGTAAAATAAAGGGCATTAGGGTAATACCCCCCAGGAGGCAAGCAAGTGATCCCCTATATTCACAGTATGTCCTCAATCTTCCCAATAAATTATGCTATTTGTCGTTAAACACAAAAGACTAATGATATCTAGTGGTGGAAAAAAATGCTACAGGGCAGGGATCCTCAAACTACGACCGTCCAGCTGTTGTGGAACTACACATCCCATGAGGCATTGTAAAACTCTGATATTCACAGACATGGCTAGGCATGATGGGAATTGTAGTTCCTGAACAACTGGAGGGCCATAGTTTGAAGACCCCCACAGAGAATAGCTCTAGAGTGAATGTAAGCATTGCCACCATAGCTGCTTTGCTTTCTTTTAAACCAGCTGAAGGACCATATCACAAAAAAATAAATAAAACTTGAGTGACCCATGCCATTCCTCTTGTCACCCTAACTAACAGTACTTGTGCATAGAGACTGTTATATGCTCTTTATTTCCCCCTTTCCCTTGTCACAATTCTCTAGCAATCCCTAGCAGCTGTGAAGATTTGTGTAAAAATAATACGGTAAGTCTGGTCTGCAGACCCCGTGTATGGTAACTCTACCTGGATACAGTGACATCAACCCTCCTTTCCCAGTCGGCTGGAATGTTTTTGTTTTGTGGCTGATTTAGGCCTCCGTGCACAGGTCCTGATGAATGGAATAACAGAAGGAATGGCATGACTCACTTTAAGGCGCCTTTCACACTTGTGCGACTTGTCCATTCATATCTGTGCCACTTCAAAGTAGTCCCTGCACTACTTTGGACCGACTTTGATGCGACTTGAGGTCCGTAGACACAGGAATTGCTTCAATTACAAAGGAATTGCTTCAAGTTGGGTCAAATTTTCATCAAAGTCACACCAAAGTCACGTGCCAATTTCGTGTCAAAGTCGAGCCACTTTCAGCTCATACAAGTGTGAAAAGGGCCTAAATGTACTGTATATTGTAACACCTGCTAGTGCATTCTATTCTCCATCTCATCTATGAAACTGTACCTTACAATGTTTACCTGCGGTGTTATTCCTGAATTGAAGAGACCATATATTATCACTGGAATGATTTTTTTTTACATCTACGGGAAAAATAAATTAGCGTAATATAAGCAATCTCATCAATGTGAATTACATTTTTATAAAGCCTTGTTTGTACTTTATGTTTAGTGTATAATTCTATATGTACATGGTTGCAGGCAGACAGGCTCATTACATAGACAGGCTTTGCTTCCTGTTTTTTAGTCCCGGTGTAACGTTAAAAAACCATACCCCGTGAAGAAACCATACCCTCGTCACTTCCGGTCTGAAACAGCTGAGCAGCGCAGTAGTGCGCATGCTCAGAGCCCCGGATACGTGATTGAAGAAGAAAGAATTTGAGAAGTGCGCATGCTCGGTGGGCATGAAATTATCACGGCACTGTCTCTAATGTTATACTTGCGGCGGGTACATTAAAACACTTCGGGTGCAACATAAATCATGTCCTCTCCTATCGCTGTAACTTCCCTCATCTCCGGTAATAAATATAAAAGCGGCGGCGGGTGTATGAGACGTAAATGTGACGGCGATCGCGGCTCCGTGATCCGCTTTTATATTTATTACCGGAGATGAGGGATGTTACAGCGATAGGAGAGGACATGATTTATGTTGCACCCAAAGTGTTTTAATGTACCCGCCGCAAGTTTAACTACCGTGAGAAATCCATACCCTCCGTAGCGGAACCGGAAGTGACGAGGGTATGGTTTTCTCACGGGTATGGTTTTTTCACGGAACACCGGTTCACATCAGTACGATGTCAGACATCATATCTGATTCACACCGCACTGCTCTAAAAATCACATGTGATGTCTGTGCGATGCAAATTCAGCCATACAGATTGTATGGCTGAATTTGCATCACATTCAGACAGGACACACACAGGACCATTTTTTGGGTCTGCAGCAGAATCGGATCGCATGGTGGTTCACACCTATGCAATCCGATTCATTTCCAAACTGACAGCACTGCAATATGCGAACCAATCTGGGGGTGTCGTTAACTTTGTATTGACACCCCCAGCGATTCGCATATGGCAGTGTGAACTGCCTGCGATTTGAATGCGATGCGGGAACCCTCAGTGGATTCACAGGGTTCCCGCATCACATATTTGTAAACCTGGACTTATTGCTCCTTCTCACAATTCGAATATATGAGTCAGCCGACTCATTACAAACAATGCACCCCCTATGTAGCTGGTACAATACATCAATATTTATTATATTTATCATTAACAATTATATTAATAGTTGCTTAAAAGGGA
This sequence comes from Pelophylax lessonae, assembly GCF_965119305.1. Taxonomy (NCBI): domain Eukaryota; kingdom Metazoa; phylum Chordata; class Amphibia; order Anura; family Ranidae; genus Pelophylax; species Pelophylax lessonae. The sequence goes on along the minus strand of NC_138773.1, from coordinate 69,292,228 downwards.
GGACGTGTGATTGCAAACTGAGCGTTTATGCCCCCTAGTGGCTAATCTACAAATCTGTATATGTAATATTAAAAATATAGACCATAAATGACAGTGTAAACACAACAATAGTTAAATATATATTTATATAATGAATATTATAATATATAGTTAAATATATATTTATATAATGAATATTATAATATATAATATATAGTTAAATATATATATATACATATACCTAAGAGTATGTGTATGTATGTATATGATATGTATATTTATATTAATAAATATATTAATAAAACAGTGATACAGCCAGCCTGCGCAGGACTGAAGTATCAGTTAACCTCATATAATACAGACTTTCAGATTTTGCTCTTACAGTGGGTACGGAAAGTATTCAGACCCCCTTAAATTTTTCACTCTTTGTTATATTGGAGCCATTTGCTAAAATCATTTAAGTTCATTCTTCTTCCTCATGAATGTACACATAGCACCCCATACTGACAGAAAAACACAGAATTGTTGACATTGTTGCAGATTTATTAAAAAAGAAAAACTGAAATATCACATGGTCCTAAGTATTCAGACCCTTTGCTGTGACACTCATATATTTAACTCAGGTGCTTTCCATTTCTTCTGATCATCCTTGAGATGGTTCTACACCTTTATTTGAGTCCAGCTGTGTTTGATTATACTGATTGGAGTTGATTAGGAAAGCCACACACCTGACTATATAAGACCTTCCAGATCACAATGCATGTCAGAGCAAATGAGAATCATGAGGTCAAAGGAACTGCCTGAAGAGCTCAGAGACAGAATTGTGGCAAGGCACAGATCTGGCCAAGGTTACAAAAAGATTTCTGCTGCACTTAAGGTTCCTAAGAGCACAGTGGCCTCCATAATCCTCAAATGGAAGACGTTTGGGACGACCAGAACCCTTCCTAGAGCTGGCCGTCCGGCCAAACTGAGCTATCGGGGGAGAAGAGCCTTGGTGAGAGAGGTAAAGAAGAACCCAAAGATCACTGCGGCTGAGTTCCAGAGATGCAGTCAGGAGATGGGAGAAAGTTGTAGAAAGTCAACCATCACTGCAGCCCTCCACCAGTCGGGGCTTTATGGCAGAGTGGCCCGACGGAAGCCTCTCCTCAGTGTAAGACACATGAAAGCCCGCATGGAGTTTGCTAAAAAACACCTGAAGGACTCCAAGATGGTGAGAAATAAGATTCTCTGGTCTGATGAGACCAAAATAGAACTTTTTGGCCTTAATTCTAAGCGGTATGTGTGGAGAAAACCAGGCACTGCTCATCACCTGTCCAATACAGTCCCAACAGTGAAGCATGGTGGTGGCAGCATCATGCTGTGGGGGTGTTTTTCAGCTGCAGGGACAGGACGACTGGTTGCAATCGAGGGAAAGATGAATGCGGCAAAGTACAGGGATATCCTGGACAAAAACCTTCTCCAGAGTGCTCTGGACCTCAGACTGGGCCGAAGGTTTACCTTCCAACAAGACAATGACCCTAAGCACACAGCTAAAATAACGAAGGAGTGGCTTCACAACAACTCCGTGACTGTTCTTGAATGGCCCAGCCAGAGCCCTGACTTAAACCCAATTGAGCATCTCTGGAGAGACCTAAAAATGGCTGTCCACCAACGTTTACCATCCAACCTGACAGAACTGGAGAGGATCTGCAAGGAGGAATGGCAGAGGATCCCCAAATCCAGGTGTGAAAGACTTGTTGCATCTTTCCCAAAAAGACTCCTGGCTGTATTAGATCAAAAGGGGGCTTCTACTAAATACTGAGCAAAGGGTCTGAATACTTAGGACCATGTGATATTTCAGTTTTTCTTTTTTAATAAATCTGCAACAATGTCAACAATTCTGTGTTTTTCTGTCAGTATGGGGTGCTATGTGTACATTCATGAGGAAGAAGAATGAACTTAAATGATTTTAGCAAATGGCTGCAATATAACAAAGAGTGAAAAATTTAAGGGGGTCTGAATACTTTCCGTACCCACTGTATATGCCTTTTACATGCAGTCATGCAGTATGAAAAAATTCTGCTCAAGGTCATCCACTTAAAGGGCTACTAAACAATGTTATTTTTCTTCTAAAATAACCCATACACATGCCCTATTTATAAGCCCTGTAATCTACTGTTTCTTACTGCGTTTTTCTGCCCCCTTGTAACATCCTCCATGAACTTCCAAACCTCTCCTTTTCGCTCTCATTTCTGTATGTTTGAAACGAGCAGTGCACGTTAGTTGTGATCATGTGTACTGCTGAATACTCAAATCCCATAGTAGTCCCTAGTCCATCTCTTGAGTGAGCAAGACAGAACGACTATGTTCCTAAATACAGTGGGACCATGGAGAATAAACGCAGCCGCGCTCCATGAGGAAGTCGAATCGCAGCAGCAAAAAAAAAAATAAAAAATTTGGAGAAGGCTGAGAGCAATAGAAGGGACAATTTTCTTACAAAGAAATACCTATTTTAATAGAATTCTTTTTTTTTTTTTTTGCTAATCCCAAATTTAGTTTTAGTTGAATTCTATGAATTCAATCCTATTGCACAAATGCTTTAGGCCTCTTCCACACGATACTCCTCTGTTTGAGCAGCTCCTTTTTCAGCCGTCAATTTCAGGTGTATTTGTGTTAATGAAATGCGTGCCTTTTCGCGCATTCGCGCGCATTTTTGCACAAATTCGCATCTTTTCACGCAAATGTATTCTTGCGTTTTTGTAACATATGCAAATTAGCATTTTTCAGATCATCAGTAGGTTCGTGTGCGTTCATTTGTTCACAAATTCGCATTTGCGCACATTAGGCGTAAATTACTGTCCAAAAATGCAGATTTTTCTATTTAGTTCTTACTGAAGAATGCACGGCGCTCATTCACACGCCTGCGTGCATAGGCTCATTACAATTAATGGGCTGTATTTTAGCTCAGAAAAAAAAAAAAAAGCTGTACTGAGCTTTTTTAAGCTGCAATGTGCAAGAGGCCTTACACAGACAATGACTGCGGCTATTGTGGGACTGCTGGCACCTTTAGTCCCACAGCACAGTTACAGGTTGCTGGATTCTGTTGAGGAGGTTAAATAGAACAGATAAGGAAGAAGTGATACCGATGGCTGTGTTTAGCATTGGTGCATTTCTTGCCAGGTCCGACCTGACTTTTCCCCAAACCGCACAAATCCATCAGTTAAGTAAGATTTGCAGCCACAGACTTTCTCAGAAGTGTAATTACCGCAAGGGAGAGACTCAGCATAGAAGAGACTGGCAGAATGCAGACAGCCGAGCCAAACAGGGTAAAGGGATATTACAGGATCTGCCCGCCCAAAACTAGTGTTACATTTATGGGTGGATGGGGCAGCTGATATGAGCCATGTACAGAGCCATGCATGGATGGCCTAACTTTTGTAGAGGGGTAATATGACCCACAAGAGCCCCTGCACATAAAACCACTCATATACACTCACAGGCCACTTTATTAGGTACAACTGTACAACTGCTTGGTAACACAAATTGCTAATCAGCCAATCAAATGGCAGGAACGGAATGCATTTAGGCATCTAGAGGTGGTGAAGATGACTTGCTGAAGTTCAAACCGAGCATCAGAACGGGGAAGAAAGGGGATTTAATTGACTTTGAACGTGGCATGGTTGTTGGTGCCAGACGGGCTGAGTATTTCACAAACAGAGCCCAAGGCTGCTTTCACACTGAGGTGCTTGAAAACTAAAATGCTGGGCACTTTTGAGGTGTTAGCGGTGCGCTTTTTTTGAAGGTCACGTGATTTGAAAGAACCATTTGGAGACGCTTTTGAAACGCTTTTTGTGCGCTTTTGAGGCGCTTCCCATTAATTTCATAAATTCCTTATACAGCTCATTTCTTCTTTCTTGTCTGGTCATTAGCCTAGGGGTTAATGACCTCATGTACAGCTCTCTCTCCAACTCTCATGAGAGTTTGCCAGCAAGGGAGGGAGGGATAAATTATAGGAAAGCCAAGGAGAGCTGGAGGGGGTTGGATGAGGGCGGAGATAACAGGAGACTGCAGAGATCCATGGGTATTCTTCAAGTGAGAAGAAATGTGCAGGCAAGCCGTGCTGTGATTGTATTTGTCTGTATATATGTGTCTGTCTGTGTCTATATATGTGTGTGTTTGTATGTGTGTCGGTATATATGTGTGTATGTATATGTGTCGGTTTATGTGTGTCTGTATATATATATATTTGCATGTCTCTGTGTGCCTCTGTGTGCCTGTGTAAATCCAGGAAGTGAACAGGCAGCAGCTTCAGCTGCCCACAGTTAAAATGGCTGTAGCCAGACTTAATGGAGAAAGATTTCTGCAGCATATTTGTCAAGTACAGAATCACAGTATATATAAAATAATATATATAAGTGGTCAGAGGAAAGCTTCAGATTGGCAAATATGTTTTTATTACAAATTATGTGAGCAGACTGTAGTTCCTCTTTAAGTTACATATGTAGAACAATCCTGGGTAGGTGCTAGGAAAAAGCATTATTATGCTCCATCTGCTTATCAGGGGAGCCTGATCTGTTAGTTATGCCTGTTACCCGTGTCCAGGTGTGAGTCGCTTGGTCTGAGGGAGTGTCCCCACTGTATCCAATATGGGATGTTGGACAGAGGAGGAAACCTGGCCAGTGGCATATGAGCTTTTGTGGCAGTCCCAGTGGGAGGGCACCACTGTAGTGCATCCTGGGATTTGACCATAAAAGCCAAGGGCACATGTGACAGGGCGTCTTTGGTGGGAAGCAGAGTCCCAGAAGGAGGGTGACGGCTGTCTCTCCTCCTGCAGCCTAAGGAAAGTGGTCACTGGTAGTCGGCCTGGTGAGCCAAGTGTGGAGCTGAGCCTTGAGAGTCCTGGAAAGCTGACGGTGGAACTGCTGGCAAAAGTTAACTGCCAAGCGGTCTGCCCAGGAAGGGGGACCACTCCAGTAGGTCAGAGGACAGAAGGTCAGCTCAGACAGTAAGCAAGAGTAAAGGGGGTGCCAAGTAGAACCCTGAGAAGTAAGGGTAAAAAGGGGGTACCAAGCGGGGCCCTGAAGAGTAATCCACTATATAGTTCACTTATCCAGTACTTCACTACAGTGGCAAGGTGAAGCAGCAGCCTTGCCGCACTCAACTTAGCTAGAAGTCCTCAAATTGTGCATAGCTCATCCAGTTGGAGTATCCTACTCATCCCTTCTCCCATCCCAATTTCTACAATAAAAACAACAAAAACCAAATTTCCTGACTGAGCCAAACACTTAAAGCGCTAAGAATTGATAAGTTGTTGCTATGGGTAACCCAGGAGAACCCGCTTCAAGCAGCTCCCAAGGGAGTAGTGCTACACATATTTTAAAAAAGCTGAGCACTGTTGCTGGTCAGTTTTCTGTCTAGCCAAAATTGAGACAAAAAAAAAAATATTCAGATAAGGCAAGCTCTCAATTGTAGAAGAGACATGACTAACAAGGGTAATACAAATAAATGTACCTGCCTTTTCACAATCCTCTGCAGACAGTTAACGGAGCTGCCAGTGTGGCGGGATGAATAACTCTTGCGCATGCACAGGAGTGACGTCATCCCACACCGGCCAATAAAGATGGCTGAGAACCGGTTACCAGAAGAAGCTAGGGAAAAGATGCTGGCGCAGGCAAAGGATTTCATGGGCGTTGGAGGTTAGGTCCGCATTTTTGTCTTTCGTTCCATTTTAAAGAAGTGAAAAAATAATGGATCGACTGACAGGATCAACAGGGAATAAAGGCCCGTACACACGAGTGGAAATTCGGCCGGGAATTTTCGTCCGACGACCGATCTGCCGATTTTCGGCTTGTTAGTATGATGCTTCCGACAACCGACTCCGACTTTTCGGCCGAAAAAATCCTGGTGTGCAGGCTATAAAATTTTTGTCGACCATCAAAACACGTCCGATTTTCGTCTCATTAGTACAGATTTCGATCGGGAAAAATCTTAAGACTAGGCATGCTCAGAGATGAAAGAACACAAAGAAAGCAATCCAACACATGACATCACTTCTGAAGTAGAATTCTGTCGGGCGGGAAAATTCGTGTGCAGTCTAGAGCACATTCCAACCAACAGACACCACTCTGGACAAAAGACGGACGACCGGTCGGCGGAAATTCGTTGCGTGTGTACGAGGCTTTAAACCATGTTATGGGAGACTTAGAAAAGCAAAAACTACTTGGATAATGCTACTGACAGAATGCGTGGTATTTGTCATTTTTGCTTTTTCCTATAGGTAATAACAAACTTAACTGCATCTGAGCACCACAATTTAAAAACGATATTTAATTTATTTTTAATATCCAAAGCAAAATCCGCCACTCCTCCATGCTTTATTTTGCTATGGAATCCCTTTGAAAAACATCCTCTAGTATTTCTGGCAATCTTGAATAAGGACAGATGATTCACATAGCATGGTGTGTGCCCATCCCTGCTCAACAGAAGTCGATTATTTTGAATGGCAAATTTTTTTGGATCAGCTGCTGCAGCTGCTGATTAGAGTATTCTGATAGCTATGGGAGCCGCTGTCAGATACTATGTTCCCTTCCTGTCAGGGGAATTCCTCCATTCACATCATTTGCGTGGATTGAGGAATCTGAACAAAAAAAAAAAAAAACAGACTATGGCCAGCTTTACACTTTATCTAAAAGAAGGGAACAGGTCATGCTGGGAGTTGTAGTTGCTTATCAGCTATAAATACCAAAAGGAGGCAGAAGACTGTCCTAATAAAAGATGCTGACTTTGAGGTATAAGATATACGTTTGCACGAGAAGGGTTAGACCAATGAGCATGCAGCGTGCTTTATTACTAATGGCAGATACATTTATCTATGTTGACCCAGCACAGCGCAGGCTGTAAATATGGTTTTGAGTCAGCCCACTGTGATTTGAAATGACAATGACAATTGTTTGTAGAAAACGAAGGAACATTTACATATGGAGGTACAGATTGTATTTATTGGGCGTTGAAGCTTTCGTTATAAATTGGAACACTGTGCGAAGGGTGAACTTTGAGATTTCACTGGGGAATCCCTGAACTTGGGGAGGAGATATTTATCCAAGTGATGGTCAGTCAAACCTTCTGAAGTCCAGCAAACCTTTTAGTTCAGCTATGAGTAGCTCCTAGTAAACATCACCCACAGCCATGAATATTAATAATGAAGACCAACCATGGCCAAAACCTCTAGTTTGGAGGCCGTTGGACTTTTCGTCTGCTTTTCTGTGTCCACATTGGGGAGATTTATCCTCTCTTTCTGCCACAATAACAGAATATCACAAGATATGTAAGCATTCATTTACATAGTTACATAGTAAATCAGGTTGAATAAAGACAATAGTCCATCCAGTTCAACCTGTGTAGGTGTGTGTGGCCGTAATCATCTCTCATACCCCTGAATGTTCTGATCATTGAGATGTACGTCTAAGAGTCTTTTGAAAGCAACCATACTTCCTGCAAAAGCCACCTCTTGTGGTAGAGAATTCCACAATCTTGTAGCCCTAACAGTAAAGAACCCCCTGCGTTGCCTGAGGTTAAAACGCTTCTCCTCTAATCGCATTGTATGCCCTCAAGTCCTCATGTAATCCTTTCGACTGAATAGCTTTTTTTCTATGCTGAGATCACCATTGAGGTATTTATAAATTGCTATCATGTCCCCTCTCAGGCGTCTCTTCTCATCTCATTCTCATTTAGGCTCCTTTAAAAGAGAAGTATGAAGTTTTTGTTTTTAAAGAATTATACTTCCCTATAACTAGATGGATGCAACATTGGTCCGATGCTGCACCTGTCCCCCACTGGCTCTAACACTGAGAACACTGCCAATAGTTCAGTTCTCAGAGCTCCCCAAACCTGAGCAGAGAGCTGGTGACTATCAGTCACCACTCTCTGCTCTGCTCTGCTCTGCTCCCCCCTCGGCTAAGAGGCTGGGCTAGGGCTGGCTAAGGCATGTGGGCAGATCCTGACTTCAATGTCGCGATCTTGACCAAGCCTGGACCGGCTCTGTGACGTCAGCTGACTGTCTGCTAAAAAAACAGGTCACAGGAGTGCAGAGTGAACTACACTCCTGTGAGCCACAGGAGATGTACAGCCACATTAGCTTTGACTGTTCCTCTCCTTTAAGTGTCTAACTTTCATGTATAATGTCATGTAGGCAGGTGCCCAATGCATTAATGGTGTACTGTATTTGTGAGTTAGCGTTTTGTACCATTGGGGTTAGCTTGCTGAGGTGTGTCTGCCGTTTGGCCTGTGGAACACCTTATAGTTGGGATATTTAGGCGGTAGTGGGTGGGTTGAGAGGGCTCTTCTTTGGAGACAGGGCGGGACTATACACAAGGAGATTTAGTGTTGCAGTCAGTGACGGCCCGGATGCATAGATTCCAATGGAGGATTTTTTTTTTTTCTGAAGCACATGATTAGAGCCAGAGGCTCTAATAGTCTCCAAAAAAGGGTGGGCTCGGGGCGCAGAGCATTGCGCCCTGAGCCCACCCAGTTATGTGACAATAGTGAATGAATATTCGCTTTCGTCACACGGATTCTCCTCCTGGTCAATCAGGAAGCAGGTCCTGAGACCCATTTCCCGATTGGCCAAAAGGAGAAGCCATCCTATTGGCGAAGGAGGAGGAGGGAGGAGACGCAGGGCCAGTCCGACCAACGAAGGGGGACATGGAGGAGACTGAGGGGGAAGCCGCCGCCTCCACATGTCAGTCCAGGGGCAGCAAAGGGTGAGTGAGCCAGCGACTGGGGGGGGGGGGGTATGCTGTGCAGTGTGGGTATGGTCCATGGTCAGGTCCATCTGTGTCATAATTATATCTCACCAGTTTGGCCAAATTGGTGAGTCCTGTCCTGGTGACAACTGCTCTCTTATTTCTTGTCCTGGAGTCACAAAGACAGAAAGTGAAGGATAATGGAGACAGACATCAAAAACCTGAATAAAAGTGGAGCTCTTCCTCAAATCTTTCTAACGATTCAGCCTGGGTTTAGACTTGGATGTTCTTCTTGCCCTGTTCTCCTCCTTAGGCACCTCAAACAACTTTACTGCTGTCACCAACAAGAATCTAGTGATATTTTTAGATGCAAAAGCCTTGTGAACTGATTTTTTACTTTCAAAATACTGCAAAAAAAATCAATAATATAACATGCGTAGAGAACATTCAGCTGACCCGTGCAATAAAACTTTAGTCATTAGAAAAAAAAAACATGTTAACATTACCAAATAATTCACAGGGATTATAAATACTGCATGCGTTGTCCTTTGGTGAACTGACACTAATGTGTGTTGATATATGGGAGAGCAGTCGGCATAACGCATTTTGCAGAAAAGCAGCAAATTTCTTTTCCTGTTCTCTTGCTATTCCTTATGTCCAAACTTTGTGGATAATGAGTAATTCCCCGCTAATAGATCCTAAGCCTATGCCTGTATATATAAGGGTCTGTAGAGCCCAGAGCATGTGAAGATGAGTTCAGTGTTTGATGTGAGAGATGGGGAGCGAGCCTGTGATTGCAGAAGATATTTTTAGGAGGCTATGATGAGTCGGAAGCTAGGAGTCTAAAAAAAAAGACAAAGACGAAGTAAGGAAACACAGGTTGCGTTGACATTCAGAGAGAGAGAGACTAAATTTGGAAGAGGTTTTCGGTTTAAATTTTACGCAAAGCATACCCTGTAAATGAGGCTCTTTATTAGCCTTTTCAGTGGCTCATTTTTTGAAACTTCACCCCATCCCCGCAGGTATTCCACACTTCCAGGTGTCTAAAAATACCCGCTCCCCTGCTACTCACTGTGGTTAATTCTGCCAGCTCCTGCATCACTACAGGACCTATGAGCACATGGGAATTACCAAAACGTACAGCAGGGGTAACAGATGTTTGACCCATCAAAGCCACCTAATTACCTGCTGTGGCCAGGGTAGAATGGGAGTGGGGCATTTCAACAAATGGTCAGCCAACCACAGCAAGTAATCACCCAGTCGGATGGGTCAAATATCGGCTTCCCTGACACACATTTTGGATCCTCCCACCGGCTCCGATGTCACTGAAGGACATGTGGGTAGGGCTGCTGTTAGAAATCACGGGGCCCCGTACAGACTACCTGGCAGGGCCCCCCCAAGAAAATATTAAAGAAATATTTAGCTAAAATTACAACAAAATCACTATTAGTAGACACAAATATAACATAACTCACATAATTCCTGCTAAATCTAAAAAAAAAAAAAAAACTATGTTAAATAAAAAAGATGAGAAAAATATACAGGTTGGGCAGTTGGAGCTCAGTGATCAGAGAGACAGAGAGAGAGAAACAAAGTTACAATTTACAAATAAACTCCTGAGCAGAGATAAGTGCTGGGAGGGGGGCCCAAACAAGGGAGGGGGATTAGTGAGGGACAACTGTCTCTTTCTCAACAGAAAAAAGCTGATAGCAGGGAGAGGGACAGATCAGATTCAGGTGCTGGAGGAAGATTTCTGTATTTGTTGTCCATCACTAATCCCCCTCTCTGTGTGGGCCCCCCTGGGTGCTAGGGCCCCCTACAAGAGGGCTGGTGGTCCCCCCCTATCAGCAGCCCTGCATGTGGGTCAACAGGAAAAGGCGTGCAGTGGGGGGAACAGATATTTGACCCATGCAACAGTTTATGCCTAAACTGTCCCTGAACTCAGATCTATCATAGTGCACCTTGCTAAATGTAGGATGTAGCTCTCAGAAAGGGAGGCCCGGAGTAAAAAAGACAGCAAGACATTAACGAAGGGCCGGCATGACAGGGGTTAAAGGGTTAGGGAGAACAAAATGGTTAAAGATCTAATCTAAGATCTAAAGCTTCTAATTGGATGTAGGTGTGGACCCTGGGCTGGGACAAGGGGTGGGCAGGAGGAGAGACTGCCCTGGGCACAATGGTTTATTGCAGGGATGTGGGGGCTCTGACCCTAACCCAGGGGAAGGAGGGGGCACAGTTTGGCATCCTTGCCCTGGGCACTGGATGACCTTGTCCCGACACTGTGTGGACCCTATACTTGCAAGGTTTAAACTGCATCCCCAATTCCCCGTGGAGCTGCCCTCATTTAGACATATTATACACAAAAAGCACAGCAATAGGCTTTTATAAAGGCAAAATCTGCAGAACATATTGCTTTCATTTTTTGTGGTTCCTGGTCAGTTAAATCACAGGCAAGCTTATATTATTTCTCAGAGACAACAGTCATGTCAAATACCTTTACCAAAATTCCCAGATCTACTCAACTGTCACAGTCATACAAAGGTAAGCCAACACATCATGCTCTTCCTATTAGTTCTCCATTATTAGTTCTATTATTAGTTCTCCATAATGCAGGATAAAAAACAATACCTGGGGTAGAGGGTTTAAGCTGTAGGGCAATAACACCTTCATAGTGACCTTGAGCGGGGGGGGGGGGGGTGAGGCACAAACTACTGCTGGGAAATCTCACCACTGGAGTCAGTTATTAGTGAGCAATAAAGCTCACCCATGACTATGCAAAATATTTATAGATCTTTTTGGATTTGGAGTCAAACTTTAGATCTCAGCTGCAGCCACAAAAATATTTTGGATACAGTAGGAAATAATCCGAACCCTATTTTTTTTCTTTAGCATTCTCATGTAATGTGTTCAAAGTCTCTGACCATCTCCTACAACATGCCTGCAGTCTCTAACCATCTCCTGGACAATGCCAGTGGTCTTTGACCATCTCCTATGACATGTCTGCAGTCTCTGACCTTCTCTTGGAGAATGCCAGTGGTCTTTGACTATCTCCTATGACATGTGTGCAGTCTCTGACCTTCTCTTGGAAAATGCCTGTGGTATTTGACTATCTTCTCTGACATGTCTGCAGTCTCTGATCTTCTCTTGGAGAATGCCTGAAGTCTTCGAGCATCTCTCAAGACATGTTTGCAGTCTCTGACCTTCTCTTGGAGAATTCCCATGGTCTTTGACCATCTCCTATGACATGTCTGCAATCTCTGACCTTCTCTTGGACAATGCCTGAAATCTTTAACTATCTCTCTAGTAAAGTGTGCAGTTTCTGACTGTCTCTTGGAAAATTCCCATGGTCTTTGACAATCTCCTATGACATGTCTGCAGTCTCTGACCTTCTCTTGGACAACGCCTGTGGTCTTTAACTATCTCTCTCGTAAAGTCTGCAGTTTCTGATCGTCTCTTGAAGAATGCCCATGGTCTTCAATCATCTCTCATTACAATCTCTTGGAGAATGCCTGTGGTCTTAGACCATCTCTCAAGACATATCTGAAGTCTCGGACTGTCTCTTGAAGAATGCCTGTGGTCTTTGACCATCTCCTATGACATGTCTGCAGTCTCTGACAGCTTTCTGTAGCATTAAATTCACAGAATAGTATGTGCGGCCTTCAATGATGTCAGGGGAACTGGACTTGACGCCACCTATATCAAGAGAGTTGACTATCTCTAATCTAACCAAGCTTTTCTCAACTTTAACAGGAAGAAACCCTCTAAAAAAATGTTTTGGTCTCAGGGACCCCCTACCAATAATTACTATATCAACAGCTTGTGGTACATTAGTGTGGTGGTCAATGGGAAGAATGCTCTTTACATTTGTGGTCAGTGTGAAGAATGCTTCTTATACTGGTGGTCACTGGGAGGAATGCATCTTATATTGGTGGTCAATGGGAGGAATGCCCTTTACAGAGAGCTAAAAATATAATTGGTGTCAGTGGTTACTTATCTGAGAGGCAGTAATTGCTCATTTCTTGAGGAACCCCTGGACAGTGGTGTATTTTGGTTTTGTGCTGCCCTAGGCAAGACTAAAATTGGGCACCCCCCTCCCCCACCTATGTAACTTTGCCCCACTCCTTTTTTAATGGATGTGGCTCCCTCCAAAATTGAAGGACTACAAGTCCCAGCATGAACCCCTGAGATCTCACGAGAGAGGGGGTGGGTGAGGGAGAGAGAGAGGGGGTGGGTGAGGGGGGGGGTTGAGAGAGAGGGGGGGGGGTGAGAGAGCAAGAAAGGGGGGATGAGATAGAGAGACAGAGAGGGGGATGAGAGAGAGAGCGCGAGAGGGGGGATGAGAGAGAGAGGGGGGTGAGAGAGAGAGGGAGAGTGAGAAAGAGAGAGAAGAGGGGTGAGAGAGAAAGAGGAGGGGGTGAGAGAGGAGGGGTGAGAGAGAGAGAGGGGCGGTGAGAGAGAGAGAGAGAGAGAGGGGTGGTGAGAGAGGGGGGGATGAGAGTGAGAGAAAGGGGGTTGAGAGAGAGGGGGGAATGAGAGAGGTGGCTCTAGCAACCAGTGGCCAATAGAGACTCAGGTGGAGGGGGGGCAGTTTCTTTGCTGCCCTCCTGCAAAGTGCCGCCCTAGGCCTGGACCTTGTTGGCCTAGGCCAAAATACAGCACTGCCCCTGGAAACCTTTTTAGAAGCCCTACGGTTCTAAAGAACCCGAGGGTACTCTAGCCTTTCTCCATGCCATCCAAATCAAAAAGCGAAAAGGTATAAAGAACAATGTAATGATCCACAACCTCTTATCAGCAACTAACTTTCTTTGTCCTAACTTCTGAAGACTTGTGAATTTGTTTTTGCAGATGACCAGACTGAATATAATTCTTGCTTTCTGTACTACGTTACTAAACAATTCTGCAGGTGTTTAGCGATCTCCATACATCTCAGATGACACATGTGGTTGAGCATTGTAACAGATAGTGAGTAATATACTGCACAAATTATATTACCACTCATACATTTTGTATTATACATGCTCTTTCCCCCTCCACCCACCAAAGAATTGCACTTTTTTTTTTCAGTAAACCCATGATCAATCATTTTTAAAATGGAAATGTAATGAATAGTCAGCTCCACCTGCAGCAAATATTTCATATTTGGATTATGGCTGGTGGTATGAATCACCTGGTATCTTGCTTTATATCTCGGAGATTCCAGTTGAGATATTTACTTGTGCTAGTTTGTGTCTCTGTTCAGGAAACGGGAAATCTGAAGGGGAGATCTCATCACCACTGGAGGTCGGAGATATGCAAGAAGCCGATGACACAAAGCCAAAAATAGACATTTGGAATTGAGATTTAAAAAGAGTGATAATTAAAACAGAATATGATTAAGGTTGGTGGCGCCTAATGTGCAAATGTGGCATACTCGACCTTGCAGAAGATATGTTCACATTGACCATGCAGCAAATTTGTTACCAAAAGGGAAAGGTGGGGAATAAAGATTCTTGTGGCCATTCCATATATCTGCACAGTAAAAAGGTTTGGCAGGTTCATACAAGTGCCTTTTCACTAGAAGCATTTTGCTCTGAGAACGCCGTCCTTTTTGTCTCATCTTGGATGACCTGTGCCCCACCAGCTGTTTAAGATCCATAAATACCCTAAGAGCTGGAGAACTGGAGATTGCCAAAGACCTTCCTATAGCTATCCCCATACCTCTCAGAAAGATAAAAAATAATCACTAAAATCTCATATTAGTTTTAAAATGTTAATGAAACTTCAAAGTAATTTTGAATTTTCTCATTTGTTAACCACTTGACCTCCGGAAGATTTACCCCCCCCCTTCATGACCAGGCCATTTTTTGCAGTCATGCAATGCTGTAACCAAATGAAATTTATGTCTTTTTTTTCCCCACAAATAGAGCTTTTTTTGTGGTATTGATCACCTCTTCGTTTTTTATTTTTTGCAATATAAACAAAAAAAAGAACCAGTGACACTAATACAGTGATCAGTACTGGAAATATGCACTGTCACTGTACTGACACTGGCTGAGAAGGGGTCAGGGGAGGACTGGGCAAGGGGGCAGGGGGGCACTTGCCCCCTGGGCTGCTCTGATGCCCTGTAAAAAGGCTGCACTGCTTCTGCCACAGACATGCCTGAACGATTCCTGGTGAAGAGAAGTAAAAAGTCCCCACAGATGATCTACTGAGTGCAGGATGAAAATAAGGACAGAGCTCAGGTCTCCCCCCAGCATGGATGGGGTAAACTGTCTTTGAGCAGAAACCAGTTCCATGCCCCACTGGAGACTCTCCCCCGGCCATCCCAACCAAGCTGTCCCAGCTCCCCCCAACCGCCCCCTGCTGGCCAGGTTGGGAACCCGGATTCGGTTGGTGGGTAGAGAGTATCTGGAGCGGAGCTTCAGCCTGTAATGGGGGTCAGAAGGAAGCCGGGAAGAGGGAGAGTGGGAGGGGGCTGAGTTGCTGCAGCATGGGCCTCTGGATTGTACTTGCCCCCTGGGCCGAAAGTTGCCAGTTAGCCCCTGGAAGGGGTTAAACATCTATGGCGATCAAAGGGTTGAGTGTGTGCCTAGCCAGTGTTTTTGTGTACTATGTGTGCTGTTTTTTTACTAAGGAATGTGATGGATTTTCTTTCCCTGCTTTGCAGGGAAAGAAAATCCATCACATTCCTGCTGACAGAACAGAGCTCTGCCTTGTTTACATAGGCAGAGCTCTGTTTTGTGCCTCTCCTCACTGATCAGTGGGTTCCGGCAGACATTCATTGGCTAGCACCCATTGATCAGCATGTGCTGTGTCTAATCATGACGCCGGTACATGATCCAGCACATTAGATCCGCTCTGCCGCTGTATAACTAAATATGCGGTCCGCAAGCGGTTAATATAAAACCTTCCTAGCCAGCCATGAAGATCCTTGTCTAACACTTTCTGTTATAGGGTGACAACACTCTGTCCCTTTTTCCCAATTGTGCTCCTATATTGTCACCCTGTCAGATGGGCTTCCAGTAGAGATGTCAAGTAGCCATTTCAATGCACATTTCATAAGTATGGTCCTCTGTTGTCACCATCAGAAAGAGAGAAATCTCATGCAGCCATGCTGGCGTTCATGGAGACAGAAAGTGGCAGCAAAGGGCTGAAGGAGACTCGCAGCACTGAGATGCAACCAAGAGTGGAAAAAAACGGTAAACTAAGTATTTTATTAAAAAAAAAAAATATTTATGATGCACAAGGCTCAGTTTATAAAAGAGACAGATTTTCACAAAGGGGCAGTTATTGTCAAGCCTACAGTAGTTACAGGCTGAAAATAAAGATCTGTATCCTTGTGTAAACTTTATGAATTGAGCCCACAGTGCTTCAGCAAATTAAATATAATTTAGCGAGTGTTTACATCTATCTTTCAAAGAACATCATTGCAAAATATATATATTGTAGTCTGATAATTATATGTGGTTGATACATACAGTATAATGATAGTATCAAGCATATCAATTGCTTTTTTTTTTTTATTTATTTTATTTATTTTTTTACATTTACATACAGGTTTAGAAAAAGTGACTACGGCAAGGGGTTGAGGCAAACTTTAAAAATGAGCAGCTGCCAAGACCATTTAAACTATGTGAATAAAAGGTGACTGGTTTCAGCACCACTGGCAGTGTTATAGTTCATCCCAAATCCTACCACTGTCACTTTTACTGGATAGCTTGGTCTGCATATACATGTACCAAAAGAAAGATCAATAAAGTCATAAGTAGTAAAAAAAATAAAAATGAAAAAAAAAAAAGGAATCGGCAGATTTCAAGTGTATGGAATTTCTAAAATTTAATTTCTCTTATTTCAAAAATACTATTGAAAGTGTTATATTATATCTGTTTGACAAGGGCAAAAATAAAAAATAAAATAGTTGTTCATCCAGCCAGAAATCTTGTGATCTGATAAATTCCCATACACTCTGCCTCTGGAGTGTTATCAGATAGCATTGTTTCTTTGCTTTCTATTTGGACTATAAAACCCCTCCCCCTCGTAGCGAGAATAGAAGGAGGTGTTATGTAGCCCTAACACAGTATTATGTAGTTCTATTACAATCCCAGTCCTAGGGTGACAACGTTGCTCATTATGTTTGGCACCCTACAACAGGAAGTAAGTTAAAGCGGTATTAAACCCAAAAACCAAGAATGTAATATATTGCAGGTTACCAATCCTTAGATTTTACAGTTGCATTAGATTTCTTTTTTTAAGCTTTTTTCTCTTTGTTTTCACCTGGTGATCTGGCCAGTCACACACCTCCTGTATTATATTGCTCCTACTCTGCATGAAGGAGCACTTGGGGCACCTTTGGACAGCAGCATTGTCAGTCTAGGGCATGGGGTCTCCATACTTTTCAAGCAAAGGGCCAGTTTACTGTCCTTCAGGGTTTAGGGGGGCTGGACTGTGGTCAGTGGGAGTAGAAAATGCCCCGGCATCAGTGCCCCATCATTGGTTTCAATAAGATGAATAGTGCCCCATTGAAGGTGTCATTTAGGGGAATGGTGCCCTATCATTGGTGTCAGCTGGTGGAATATTGCCCCATCATTGGCGTCAGTTAGTGGAATAGTGCCCCATCATTGGTGTCAGTTACTGAAATAGTGCCCCATTGAAGGTGTCATTTAGGGGAATGGTGCCCTATCATTGGTGTCAGCTGATGGAATATTGCCCCATCATTGGCGTCAGTTAGTGGAATAGTGCCCCATCGTTAGTGTCAGCTGATGGAATAGTGCCCCATCATTGGTGTCAGCTGATGAAATAGTGCCCCATCATTGGTGTCAGCTGATGGAATAGTGCCCCATCATTGGCGTCAGTTAGTGGAATAGTGCCCATCGTTAGTGTCAGCTGATGGAATAGTGCCCCATTGCTAGTGTCAGCTGATGGCATTGTGCCCCATCATTGGTGTCAGCTGATGGAATAGTGCCCCATCATTGGCGTCAGTTAGTGGAATAGTGCCCCATCATTTGCGTCAGTTAGTGGAATAGAGCCCCATCATTGGTGTCAGCTGATGGCATTGTGCCCCATTATTGGTGTCAGCTGATGGAATAGTGCCCCATCATTGGTGTCAGTTAGTGGAAAAATGCCCCAAGGGCCAGATAAAGGCAAGCAAAGGGCCACATCTGGCCCCCGGGGGCCGAAGTTTGGAGACCATTGCTCTAGGGGAAGGGGTGTGTTAGATGGACTAGCTGATTTACATACACTAACAAATGGAAGAGGAACTCCGGCTAACACTTTATAAGCAATTACAGCAAATTGTTTTTTTGTTCCTTTTTGGATAAAGGTTTTACATAAATAAATACACCTTGATCATTGTAAGCACCTCTGCCATTGGTAGATGGTTTGTCTCAAACCTCTTCTTGCCACGTCTTTAGAATAGTTTGTTCTTTTGGAAAACAACCAACTTACTGGCTGGATCACCAGGTAAAAATAATAAAAAGAAAGCCTAAAAAAGCTTTTGCAGCCATCATATCTAAGAATTGGTAAGCTGCAATGTATGTTTGTTTTTGCATTTATTACTGCTTTAATGACAGAATTACCAGGTTAAAATAATGGAAAAGCAGTGTGAAAAAAAGAAAAGGAATGCAGCCATCACATCTAAGGACCAGTTGTGATATAATATATAAAGCTGCAAAACTATACATTTTTGTTTTTGGGTTTAGATACGCTTTAAACTATTTTTACATTAATTAACCACATAGAATTTTTTTCTCAATTCCTGTTCATTGCCTATAAAGACACATACCAACACAATGCCCGCTGGACCTTTTTCTCACCTTGTGCTTGGAAGCTGCTGTAAAGCCTTGCGGTGGAAGCAGATGAAACAGAATGACTCCATGAGCCAGGTGGGTAAGTTGGCATGAAGATGCTGGTCACCCCTGCTTTTTCGGGTCAAATAAGAGGAAGTCTCTAGCCCAAAAGGGGATTCCTTTCCTTGCAAATCCACTTCTCAGTGTAACATTGTTGGAGAGATAGAGGGAAAAATCTTCTTCATAGACTTTAATAGTGATATGATGTGACCACAGAAGGGAGGGCAAAGGGGAGTTTGTGGAAAGAAGCAGAGCAGCCGTAAATGTCTTCTTAATGAGCAGCGATCTCTACAATGGAACAAGTACTGAGCAATACTCTGCGGGATCGGAGAATGCAATGCTCTGTAGGCTGGTTAAAAGGACTTTGCGAAGCGATGCTCTGCACCTTGGGGAGAGATGCTCTGCCAGTGTTAAAGAAGCCAACCAGCTGTCGTTGGGCTTCTCAAAGAGCAGCGGTCTGACCGACGGAACGAGAGCTGTGCCCGGAGAAAGTGCAACGCTCTGTAGGGGTTTGAAGAACAATGCTCTGCAGGTGTTAAAGGAGCAGTGCAGCTGTTCTCTGAAATTTGACCAAGCGGTGATCATCAGGACGACAGTTAAACAATGTTTGTGGGGCGATGTTACGGAGGAGGTTGATGTGGTCCAGCAGCGATTTCTAGAATTGGAGTGATGCTCTGCAGGTTTCAGATAGCTTTTGACAAGAGCTGACGATTCTTCAGGTTGTCTTTGTATGAAGCATCCCTCCGGAGAACCCTTAAGGGTCCTTCATCCAGCATCTTGAGGATTACTCACGCAGGACGGGCTGCATGTGGCGGCTGTGACCCTGGCTGCTGAACAGAGCTGCCTTCGCACACACTTGTGTACATACAGAGGGGTGTGCGAGGAGCCTGCCGGCTGTAACAGACACAGCCTGGTATAAATAGCTCCTGCTACCCATTATACCAGGGTAACCCTTCATGAGCCATCACCAAGCACAAGATGTATACAGTTACACACAGCAGGAACAAAGCAAATGCATGCCTTGGTATATATATATACAGTATCTCACAAAAGTGAGTACACCCCTCACATTTTTGTAAATATTTTATTCTATCTTTTCATGTGACAACACTGAAGAAATGACACTTTGCTACAATGTAAAGTAGTGAGTGTACAGCTTGTATAACAGTGTAAATTTGCTGTCCCCTCAAAATAACTCAACACACAGCCATTAATGTCTAAACCGCTGGCAACAAAAGTGAGTACACCCCTAAGTAAAAATGTCCAAATTGGGGCCAAAGTGTCAATATTTTGTGTGGTCACCATTATTTACCAGCACTGCCTTAACCCTCTTGGGCATGGAGTTCACCAGAGCTTCACAGGTTGCCACTGGAGTCCTCTTCTACTCCTCCATGATGACATCACAAAGCTGGTGGATGTTAGAGACCTTGATCTCCTCAACCCTCCGTTTGGAGATGCCCCACAGATGCTCAATAGGGTTTATGTCTGGAGACATGCTTGGCCAGTCCATCACCTTCACCCTGAGCTTCTTTAGCAAGGCAGTAGCCATTTTGGAGGTGTGTTTGGGGTCATTATCATGTTGGAATATTGCCTTGCAGCCTAGTCTCCGAAAGGGAGGGGATCGTGCTCTGCTTCAGTATGTCACAGTACATGTTGGTATTCATGGTTTCCTCAACGAACTGTAGCTCCCCAGTGCCGGCAGCACTCATGCAGATAAAGGAAAAGTAATTGGCAGCACTCCAGGTTGAGTCAAAATCCAGATTTATTGACTGGACATCCAAATATGACAATCGTGACAAGGTAGATGCGTTTCACACACTGACTGTGTGCTTAATCATTACTGATGATTAAGCACACAGTCAGTGTGTGAAATGCGTCTACCTTGTCACGATTGTCATATTTGGATGTCCAGTCAATAAATCTGGATTTTGACTCAACCTGGAGTGCTGCCAATTCCTTTTCCTTTATCAAGTTTTCACGGAGGCGAGCTGGGGCATGCACCGGTGTGAGTCATCAGGCAATCACACCACCTTGAGCAGTGAGTTCTTGTCTTTTCAATAGCACTCATGCAGCCCCAGACCATTACACTCACCACCATGCTTGACTGGAGGCAAGATACACTTGTCTTTGTACTCCTCACCTGGCTGCCTCCACACAGGCTTGATACCATCTGAACCAAATAAGTTTATCTTGATCTCATCAGACCACAAGACATGGCTCCAGTAATCCATGTCCTTAGTCTGCTTGTCTTCAGCAAACTGTTTGCGGTCTTTCTTGTGCATCATCTTTAGAGGAGGCTTCATTCTGGGACCACAGCCATGCAGACCAATTTGATGCAGTGTGCGGTGTATGGTCTGAGCACTGACAGACTGACCCTCATCCCTTCAACCTCTGCAGCAATGCTGACAGCACTCATACCTCTATTTTCCAAAGATAACCTCTGGATATGACTCTGAGTACGTGCACTCAACCACTTTGGTCGACCATGGCGAGGCCTGTTCTGAGTGGAACCTGTCCTGTTAAGCCACTGTATGGTCTTGGCCATCGTGCTGCAGCCCAGTTTCAGGGTCTTGGCAATCTTCCTATAGCCTAGGCCATCTTTATGTAGAGCAAAAAATTCTTTTTTTCATATCCTCAGAGAGTTTTTTTGCCATGTGGTGCCATGTTGAACTTCCAGTGACCAGTATGAGAGAGTGAGAGCGATAACACCAAATTTACCACACCTGCTCCCCATTCACACCTGAGACCTTGTAACACTAATGAGTCACGTGACACTGGAGAGGGAAAATAGCTAATTGGGCACAATTTGGATATTGTCACTTAGGGGTGTACTCACTTTTGTTGCCAGAGGTTTAGACAGTAATTGCTATGTGTTGAGTTATTTTGAGGGGACGGCAAATTTACACTGTTATACAAGCTGTTACTTTACATCGTAGCAAAGTGTCATTTCTTTAGTGTTGTCACATGAAAAGATATAATAAAATATTTACAAAAATGTGAGGGGTGTTCTCACTTTTGTGAGATACCGTGTGCGTGTGTATATGTATATGTATATGTATATATACATATATATATATATATATATATATATATATATATATATAGTATCTCACAAAAGTGAGTACACCCCTCACATTTTTGTGAAATAAACTTATTTGGTTCAGATGGTGTCAAGCGTGTGTGGCGGCAACCAGGTGAGGAGAACAAAGACAAGTGTGTCTTGTCTACAGTCAAGCATGGTGGTGGGAGTGTCATGGTCTGGGGCTGCATGAGTGCTGCCAGCACTGGGAAGCTACAGTTCATTGAGGGAACCATGAATGCCAACATGTACTGTGACATACTGAAGCAGAGCATGATCCCCTCCCTTCGGAGACTGGGCCGCAGGGCAGTATTCCAACATGATAACGACCCCAAACACTCCAAGATGACCGCTGCCTTGCTAAAGAAGCTGAGGGTAAAGGTGATGGACTGGCCAAGCATGTCTCCAGACCTAAACCCTATTGAGCATCTGTGGGGCATCCTCAAACTGAAGGTGGAGGAGCGCAAGGTCTCTAACATCCACCGGCTCCGTGATGTCGTCATGGAGGAGTGGAAGAGGACTGCAGAGAAACACCCCCATAACAGGATATTACCACCTCCATACTTTACTGTAGGAGTGGTGTTATTTGGATGGTGAGCTGTTTTGGATTTCCCCCAGACATATCGTTTGATGTTGAGGCCAAATAATCAAATTTTAGTTTCATCTAACCATAACACCTTATTCCATGTGGCCTCAGAATCTTCAAGGCGTGTTTATGGTGGTCAGATGAGACTAAAATTGAATTATTTGGCCTTAACATATACCAGAGGATTTTCAGTGCAATACTGAAGATTACAGAAAGGGTGCAACACAGTTTAGACTTTAGACTAAAAAGAAGACATTTAAAAAAAAAAAAAATTAAATATATATATAGCTGTATATACACTACACATAGATCATTCTACCATAGTTGTATGACTGTTTTAAAGTCTGTCTCTGATTTTGCAGATTGAGATGGAGGACTTTAGGAGGAAGAGATAAAGCAGAACTCCAGCCAAAAAAAAAAGCAATCTATAAAATGGATAGCCCAACAAAAAATAAAATAACAATACCAGATGTTGCTACAATAATCCAAAGGTTTCCACCGCAGTACTTCTTTTCTGCCACTAGATGCCCTCAGACTGATGGCCATCATCATTCAATTAATTTGCTCTGAGCCCAGGTCTTCCTAGATCCGCCCCCCGCCTGAGGGTTAGTGAAAGAAGAATCAGTACAGTGATCTATCTGTCTCTGTCAGTATGCTTCTTGTCAGTACATTAAATGATTGGCTCCTTGTACTGCTTGTTTCTTATACACTCCAACCCTGCTGTACAGGGACTGAAAGAGTCTGAAATCAGGTCTAATTCAGGTGCTAACGCTGCTTGCATTTAAAAAATACATTTAGGCCTCCTGCACACAGGAGTAAAAAATGCTGAGTTTTTTTACTGATTTGAAATTAGATAAATTATAAAGATCAGAAATACAGCGTTAGGTGCAGTAAAACAAAAAGAGAATTTTTTTCATTTGAGTGCAGTCATTTATTAACATGTTTACTCTACTATAAGCATGTTTACGTGAGTATAAATGAGTATATTACAATACTGGGTGAATTAATACTGAATACTACAATACTGGATTGAATTCATTCAACAATGAAGAATTGAACTCATATATACGCTTACGCACCTTTACTCTCCTAAACTCAACATTACTCGGGTCTTTACACAGAGTTTTTGGCCCTTTGCACATGGGCGTCACAAGTTCACAACAGTAAACAATGTCTTAATGATGTATTAATGTATTATTATTACCATTATTATGATTATTATAGTTGAGTTGTACTATTTTGTGTCTTTTTCATCTGCCTGGGTTCAGTTTTAACATTTCTGCCAAGTGTTTACTTCTATCTGTGAGCCACAAAATAGATTCTTTCTCGCCCCTTGTCCCTGTGACACTGGCAGGAAATATTGAGAATGTGGTAGTCACTGGCACAGTAGGGCATGGGCAACAATAAAAGGATTTTGGTATGTAGCACTCTCCCGGGTAGGTGCTAGGTAAATACATATGTGGCCCTGTCTGCTTATCAGGGGGGCCTGAATTGTTAGCTAGCTGTCACATGTTTCCAGGTGTGTCTGTTGAGTCTGGGGAGTCTCCCCACTGTATTAAATGAGGGATCTTGTTGGACGGTGGAGGAAACCTAGCCAATAGCACACCAGGGTTTATGACTGTCCCAGTGGGCGGGGTTTGCCAAAATGCACCCTGGGATTGGGAATAAATCCTGAGGGAGCATGTGACAGAGGGTCTTTTGATGGGAGCATCAGTCCCAGGAGGAGGTGACGGCTGTCTCTCCTCCTGTCAGAGAGTGAAGGTGGTCCAGGCAGTCGGCCTAAGGGGACCAGAGTTTGAGCTGTGCTGCAGAGAAGGATCCAGAGTGTTGCTGACCGAGTGGAGCTGCTGGGCAGAAGTCTTCAGGAAAAACAGTATCGTGAGTACTTAAGATCTGACCAGGGGTCTGCCTAGGAAAGGGGATTACTCCAGAAGGTCAAGGGGATCCAGGAGCCAGCTAACCAGTAGTTGTGGCAGTGAAAGGGGGTGCCAAGTCTTAAAGCCCTGAAGATAGGGCAGTGAAAGGGGGCGCCAAAGTGGGCCCTGAAGTGTTCAGCAGTACAGTCAAAGTGTACAGTCAGCTACCTCAGGAATTAGTACCTCAGGGAGCTAAAAAGGACTTTGTTAGTCAAAGGCAAAGTCATAGTGTAAAGTCAGTGTTAACAGGCATTCAGCCAGCATTAACCAGCGTCAAATCAGCGTTAACAGGCATCCAGTCAGCGTTAACCAGCGTCAAGCAGCATTTTCTAGTGTCCCTGCCTAATTGTGCATAGTTCTGTTGTTGGAGTATCCCACTCATCCCTTCTCCCATCCAAGTTCCTAAATAAATCTAAAATCCCAAAGATACTGGACTGGTTCTTGTCTCAGTGCTCACACTTGGAGAAACATGTTCAAAGGTACTTTTGTTGCACCCGGTGACCCAGGGGGACCCACAGCCAGCACCTATGCTGGGAATGCTGCTACATTTGGGGGCTCATCTGGGATTTCACACTGGGTTATCAGGCTGGTTGCTAACGGCAACGGCCACACCAATTGTGCAAAATCTCCATTTTTATGTCCGGGACTGTGCTCTGATGTCCAAGCCAAGTGTGAGGCCAGCTCTACAGGAGACAGGGAGAGTGGGATGAAGATTGAAGTGCACTTGGAGTTAGTTAGGAGTCGGTTCTGAAAAATTGCAGGAACCTTCCACTTCAGTTATGAAATGTACTCTGCTGGAGAGCAGGAAGGAGGCCTTTGATGGTGAATAAAGACTGTATCTGCCTGACAGGAAAAGGTCCAAGTGTGGATGGAGAAAATGGCGGCCAGGGGCACGTGGAGCGGAGTGCCAGGGGCTGTGTGTGTGTCAAGGCTATATGGACTAATGTTGACCGTGCATTCAACAGCGGGACATTCATTCTGTATAGTGACAACAGTGATACTGTGAAGATTGCAGTCAGCCACGCCGGGAGGGGCAGTGGGACTATCTATGGAAACAGTATGGTGGGCCTTACTTGTACATGTGTTGGGAAGAGGACTGTTGACCGTGCATGTGACAGCAGGACAATTCTCTGGCCTGGCAAAGAGGGACAGCTGGCTCCGGGAGAGGGAGGCGCAGCTGGGGCCCTGTTACAAGTAAGAAGAGTGGATGTATGTCTGGCGAGGGACATGGTCCGCTTTGCAGTGACTTCCATGTCGGCTGGGAAGAGAGAGCGCGGCATGGGAAGGGTTACTGCACCGCGCGGGAAAGCGCGAGCCAGAAAACACTGCCTAGCAGGAGGAGCCACCGCCAAACAAGGAGAATGGGTGGAGACATTGGTTGCGCCCAGCCAATCAGGAGTGACTAGGGAAGCCCATATATTACTCCCCCCTTCGGGTGTGGCTGAGAGGGAGACACGTGCGAGCTGGAGCTGGTTGAAGAGCAGAAGTGCGCAACTATGTTTACTTCTCCCGCTGGCGGAGAACCTGCTGGGCAGATACGGGAGCAGACCGGGAAGCCAAACCAAACATTTGTATGGATACCGGCATACGGATGGTGCCCGAAGGAGGATTGGCACTGTGTACAGGAGGAGGCGTGGAGTACCTTGGCCTGGTATGTCCTCAGTGTGCAAATGTAACTATGAGAATGCAAGCATGGAGCCAGTGAGGGCATTGCGGCTAACTGCTGCTGCGGGCAAAGAGGAATGAAGGTCGGCCCAGGCGGATGTGTGTAGTCTGGCAGACAGGACTCACTCGGGAGATGACGGCCATGGAGTCAGGGCTCCTCCGCGGAGGCGGGAGGGGCATGGTTAGAGTTCTAATGCAGCTGGAGGCCATGCAACCTGGCAGTGGTCCAGCCCTGGCATTAGGAGGGACTCGGCCGCAGGGAAGAGGGTGCATGCAAGTTCAAAGGGCCGTGAGGTGGCCAGAAGATGCACTAAAACCCACTGCAGCAGAAACCAGGTCTGCCCCCATTCCAATTACTAAAGAGGGATGGCCCGCGGCCATCGAGGCCTCAGTAGCTAGTGTGAGCAGTGAGGAAGAGTCTGGGGTTATCAATGTGGGGTCTCCAGGTTTCCAGTTCATGTATGGATGAATTGGGGAGGGAATTGATGACTGGAGGTCGGAAGGAGAAACGGAATTGGACTGGGATCTGAGGTTGGAAGCAGTAGATGTGCCTGACAAAGAGACTAAGGAGTCTATAGAGAGAGGGAAGCTGGCCCAAAACTTGGGGTTCTGTGAAGCCTACTCAAAAGGGGTCCCAGATTTAACCCCACCCACGAACTATGCCCGGGCTCGGGATCAGAACGAGGCCTATAGTTCCCTGATCAGATGAGAGGAGACCCCATTCTCTTTACCTGGGAGAGGTAACAGGAAGACCCTACCCAGATTCTCAAGGATCCAGAGGTGGCTGAAGCATAAAGTGGCCATGGAATATGGCTATGATTATCTGTATGCTCCCAGGGAGATTATGCTGGAAATTGAGGCAAAGAGAGAGTCATGGTACAATGAAGCAATCTGGGACTTCTTTTTGTACCCAAACCCTTCCGGGATTCCTCCAGGAAAGACTTATGGGATAAATTTACTTCTGTGAAAACACAGTGATACCTTGGACGCTCAATCTGTGTGGGTTAAATGAGGAACTAGACCAGAGGCGTAACTAGAACCTTCAGGGCCCTGATGCAAGAAACCATGAAGGGCCCCCCAGACCCCTGGCCGGGGCCCTTACCTTCAAGCCCAGGGCTCTTCCCACTAATCCTGGGGCTCTTTACACTCGTTGCATGGCCTTTTATTACGGTCCCGCAGCAGGATTCTTTCACAGGTTCTGCAGTGGGCCCCCTTCCTGCAATCTTGTGGGCCCCCTTCCTGCAATCTTGGGGCCTCCCCACAGTGGTGCGATGCCAGCGTCCGGTCGCAAGTGTGACCTTTGCGATCCTGGAAGTTCATCCACTGGTTTGCTACCGGGCCCCCTGGAGCATGGGGCTCGGTAGCGATTGCAACCCCTGCAACCCCTGTAGTTACGCCCCTGAACTAGACATTAACACCATTTTATAGCCAGTACTTATCTTTTCCATTATCATATCACTAACCTTTTTTCATTACCATTTCATGTTTCCTCTTTTCTTTATGTCAAATACATCTTATTTTAATAATTCAATCAAGACACCACTTAGTAAGTATGTTTCTCCCCCCCCTTTTCCCCCTTCCCCCCACCTTCCCCCCCCTTTTTTTCCCCTTTCCCTGCCCCCCCTTTCCTCCCCCCCTTTCCCTTCCTTTCTTAATCCCCCTCTCCCCCCCTTTTTCCTCCCTTTCAACACCCCTCACATGGTATCACAGCCATCAAATTGTCTTGATTCCTTTTCCTTGCTTAGAGCGCTAATGTGCCAAATACTACCGTCTCCAAAATACTAGATGTTTCATTCACAGATATTGTGACATATACCTGTTGTCCCGTGTTTGTTTTGATACATACAGTATATGTCTATACATTGTTTTTACATACATTTATTTCCCATGTATATTTAATGCATAGTTTTTGATGGTTCTCTTTCAACATATGCATATTTATTTCCATGTTTCCATCTTAGAGAGTACTCCATATATATTTATATATATAAATAAGCACATGATCACCTATGTATATATGTAATATATGTATAACGGTTAAATTATGCCCGTCACCTAAATGCATATATTTTTCATGGTTTGTTTCCCATATCTTTTACCACGGTTTAAGCACCCCAAAGCACCCCAAAGATTTCCCTGACTCAGCAGGACTGTAAGTCACTCAGGCTCCAGTGGCTCACCCTGTTTCCAAGCAAGGAGAAGTGTCAGTGTTTGTGTTCTCCAATGGACTATAAGGTAGCCAGTGATAGGGCACAGATTCCCCTAGGATGGGGTAGGATGGAACCGTCGTGTCAAGAACTAGACAAGCAGAGGAGTCAGGGTCCTGAATGAGAAGGTCCCCCTGCGGGGAGGGTCTTCTTATTCACTATCCAGATAGACCACAATGTCATGTATGTATGTCAAGTACTATTAACCCTTGCATCTCTTCATGCACCTAAAATGTATATGTGTACAGTAAATAGACGTCTATATATTTTTGTACTTAATTTATTTTTACATTTGTTCTTTCCCTTCTCCCCCTTTCCAAGTTTGTGGGATCTTCCTGATTTTGGTAGATTTTTGCAAGGGGCGGCTGCCCCAGAGCCAATGGGGACATGGCTCATTTTTGGTGGGGGGTGGATGTAGCACCCTCCCAGGTAGGTGCTAGGTAAATACATATGTGGCCCTGTCTGCTTATCAGGAAGGCCGGAATTGTTAGCTTGCTGTCACATGTTTCCAGGTGTGTCTGGGGAGTCTCCCCACTGTATCCAATGAGGGATCTTGTTGGACGGTGGAGGAAACCTAGCCAATATCATACCAGGGTTTATTACTGTCCCAGTGGGCAGGGTTTGCCACAGTGCACCCTGGGATTACGAATAAATCTGTGGGGAGCATGTGTCAGAGTGTCTTTTGGCGGGAGCATCAGTCCCTTGAGGAGGTGACGGCTGTCTCTCCTCCTGTAAAGTGTGAAGGTGATCCAGGCAGTTGGCCTGGGGGTCAGAGGTTGAGCTGGGCTGCAAGGGATCCAGAGTTGCTGACCGAGTGGAGCTGCTGGGCAGAGATCTTCAGGAAAAACAGTGTACTCAAGATCTGCCCAGGGGTCTGCCTAGGAGAGGGGACCACTCCAGTGAGGTCAAAGGGGATCCAGGAGCCAGCTAACCAGGAGTGCACAGTAAAGGGGGTGCCAAGTAGTAAAGCCCTGAAGCTTGGGGAGTAAAAGGGGGCGCCAGGAAGGGCCCTGAAGTGTTCAGAAATACAGTTTGCTCTAAAGTCAGCTACCTCAGGAAGGAGTGTCTCGGGGAGCTTAAAGGGACTTTTCCTACAGTCAGAGGTGAAGTTCTGGTAACTGGCCTTGCTGAGGCCAGTATCAGTCAGCGTTAACCAGTGTCAGTGAAGCGCTAAATAGCGCCAAGCAGTATCATTCAGTGTCCCTGCCTAATTGTGCATAGTTCAGTTGTTGGAGTATCAGACTTCTCCCTTCTCCCATCCAAGTTCTCAAGTAAACCCTAAAAACCAAAGAAACTGGACTAATCCTTGTCTGAGGTGCTCACACTTGAATAAACATGTTGAAATGTACTGTTGTTGCTAGCGGTACCCCAGGGGGACCCACACTCAGCAGCTCCCTTGGGAGTAGTGATATACATGTATGAGAGCTGAAGTGGTTAAGTATACTGTTACATTATTCCTTCTCTAATTACTAGACACTGGTCATTGTTTTCTTTTTACTGTTTTCACTAGAAAAGACAATAAAATCTTTCTGACAGGAAATACTGTTGTATATGAAATTGACTTTTTATGGTCTTCCAATACTTCTGTCGGGAAATTTGTGGTGAAGTTGAAGGGCCCAGTCAGACAGTTTTGCAGTATTCTGATGCAATATTGCACATGCGTTAATGTGTGTTGCGGTAAGGCAACTCATTCATTTTAAACCCATTGAAACGCATTGCAAGCGTTATAAAAACTATAGCAATTTTGTGTCCAAGTTATTTTACTTTTTTATTCTTACTCATTATTTTTATTACTGCAAATATTAAATGCATGAAAAATGATTCCTAGAGCACTGTGGGTTATCTAGAGATACATCACAACATAAAACTGCCTGATAGTCAGATTGAAACCTTGAAGGGAGCCATCCAATAGAATAGAAGTTACATTTCTGCCTCATTTACTTGTGTGTGTACAGTAGAACTAAAGGCAAAATTTAGAAGAGGGTTATATCTCCTGTCAAGTTTTTTGGGTCCCATTGGGGAGATTTCCTTCACTTCCTGTTATATAAATAAAACAGGAAGTGAGTGGAAATCCCTCCAAAGTGAGGGAATTTCTGGTTGTCACCAGTACTAGTGTTCCCATTGGAAGGTTTCCCTCAATTCCTGTTCTGGGGATAACCCAAAATTTGGGATTTTCTTTAACCACTTAAGCCCCGGAAGATTTTACCCCCTTCCTGACCAGGGGGTATTTTGCGATTCGGCACTGCGTGACTTTAACGGACAATTGTGCGGTCGTGCGACACTGTACCCAAATTAATTTGACGTCCTTTTTTTTCCCCAAAAACAGAGCTTTCTTTTGGTGGTATTTGATCACCTGTGCGATTTTTTTGATCATGCGCTATGAACAAAAAAAGAGCGTCAATTTTGAAAAAATAATATTTTTCCCATTTTTTATATGAAATTCCCCCCAAAAAATGTAAAAATCAAAATTTTTTAACATTTTAGGCCAATTTGTTTTCTGCTACATATGTTTGGTAAAAAAAAAAAATCGCAAAAAGCGTATTTTTATTGGTTTGCGCAAAAGTTATTGCGTTTACTAACTAAGGGAAAGATTTTTGTCATTTTTATTTTTTTTTTAACGAGTAATGGCGGCGATCTGCAATTCTTTTTGCGGGACTGCGACATTGCGGCGGACAGATCGGACCCTTGACTGACATTTTTGACACTTTTGGGGGTACCAGTGACATTACTACAGTAATCAGTGCTATACATATGCACTGTTACTGTAAAAATGACACTAGAAGGGGTTAACTTTATTGGTGAGGGAGGGGTTAAGTGTGTCCCTAGGGGCATGCTTCTTACTGTCATTGGATGTGGCTGTGTGTGTAACAGCACAGATCAACGGTCCTACATAGCAGGACCGAGTGATCTGAGCTTTTACACAGGGGAGAATGACAGGCGGCTTTGTTTACATTAGCCGCCTGCCTTTCTCCCTCTCTACCCGACGATTGCGAGTGACCGGCGGACATCGGGTCTGCCGGTCACACGCGCCGGCTTCTTCGTGTACGAGTGGGGGCGGAAGCGCGCCTCCGGCGGCCCGCGCTCGCCCCCTATTCGCTCATAAGCTAGTGACGTACCGGTACGTCACTTTGCCTGGGATGGGCTGACCGCCGCCGTATATAGTCGGGCAGCGGTCGGCAAGTGGTTAACTTTCACTTTTGATGATAATGGTTATCCATACAAATAGAGAGGGTGAAGCTCCAAAAGAAGGCCACAGACAGAAATTAAAACTGACAGGTGTTTCTAATCCCTTTCCACTCTATCCAAAAGTAAAACAAAAAGTTTTTCCTTTAGTTATATTTTTGGCATGACCTATTGAGCCGTGTAAACAATCAGATGGAAAGTGTAAAAGGGAGCCTAACGCGCCACCTGTTGGTTTAAAGCGTAACTTCACTTTCGTTGAGGGAAATAAACATTCCCCTCTGGGTGTGTCTGTGTCCATGTGGAAAGTGTATCTAATGGGAGTGGTTTCATAATTTTCAAGCAGCTGTTGCACCTGCAGGGCTCTATTGAGAATAGTGGCAGGGTTTGCACCCCTTTAGACGTGATTGCCTATTAGGAGTATCTCACCACAAATTTTTGTTGCAGAGCATGCCTGATATCTCACTTGTATCTTAGCGTAGACTTCTGTGGAATTCAGTGAGCCAATCACACAAGCAGGAAATGATGTTTCTGGGTTGTGGTCTGTATTCATTCTGTGTACAGCACATTTCCAGGTTGCCATATCGCATTGCATTTTTACAGAAAATTACAGCAGCTGCAGATTGAAAAGAAAAGGTCATCTTTAATAACATTCAATTACAATATGGCTTGTGTGGCAATTCTATACGCTATATTATTATTTTTTTTTTAACCACTTGCCTACAGTGCACTTTCACCCCCTTCCTGCCCAGACCGATTTTCAGCTTTCAGCGCTCTCACACTTTGACTGAGAATTACTCAGTCATGCAACACTGTACCCATACAAAAATTGTGTCCTTTTTTTCACACAAATAGAGCTTTCTTTTGATGGTATTTGATCAATACTGGGTTTTTTATTTTTTGTGCTATAAATAAAAAAAGACTGAAAATATCGTGAAAAAACGAATTTTTCTTTTTTTCTGTCATAAAATTTTGCAAATTAGTCATTTTTCTTCACAAATTTTGGCCAAAATTTATACTGCTACTTATCTTTGGTAAAAATAACCCAAATAAGTGTATATTATTTGGTCTTTGTGAAAGTTATAGAGTCCACAAGCTATGGTGCGAATCATTGAAAATTGATCACACTTGATCACACCTGATGTACTGAAGGCCTATCTCATTTCTTGAGACAATAAAAAGTCAGGAAAGTACAAATACCCCCCAAATGAGACATTCCAAGGTATTTAATAAGGGGCATGGTGAGTTTTTTGAAGTTGTCATTTTTTCCCACAACTCTTTGCAAAATGAAGATTTTTTTTTTTTTTTTTTTTTTTTTTTACAAATTGCCATATTAACAGGTTATTTCTCTCACACAGCACATGTATACTTGCAACTACACCCCAAAACACATTCTACTACTCCTCCTGAGTATGGCGATACCACATGTGTGAGACTTTTTCACAGCCTGGCCACATACAGAGGCCTAACATTCAAGTAGCCCCGTCCGGCATTCTAGGAGCACAAATTACACATATAATTTCCTGACAACCTATCGCACTTTTGAAGGCCCTGGAGCACCAGGACAATGGAAACCCCCATAAAATGACCCCATTTTGGAAAGCAAACAGCCCAACGTATAATTTTTGAGGCATAATGAGTCTTTTGAATATGTCATTTTTTTCCACAAGTTTTTGGAAAATGTGGAAAGAAAATGAAAACACATTTTTTTTTACACAAAGCTGTCCATTTATGCAATATTTCTAACACATAGCATGTACATAGCAAAAATTGCACCCCAAAATACATTCTGCTATTCCTCCTGAGTATGGCGATACCACATGTGTAACACTTTTTCACAGCCTGGCCACACACATAGGCCTAACATCCAAGTAGCGCTTTACACAAAGTTGTCCATTTATCCACTTTAAGACTGGGCCTATTTTTGACACTTGGTGTTTACAAGCTAAAATCATTTTTTTTGCTAGAAAATTACTTGGAACCCCCAAACATTATATATTTTTTTTTAGCAGAGACCCTAGAGAATAAAATGGAGATCGTTGCAATATTTTTTATCACACCATATTTGCGCAGCAGTCTTCCAGATGCGATTTTTTTGAAAAAAATTCACTTTTTTGAATTAAAAAATAAGAAAAAGTAAATTTAGCACAATTTTTTTCCATAATGTGAAAGATAATGTTACGCCGAGTAATTAGATACCCAACATGTCATGCTTCAAAATTGCGCATGCTCACAGAATGGCGCCAAACATTGGTACTTAAAAATCCCCATAGGCAACATTTTAAAAATTTCTGCAGGTTACTAGCTTAGAGTTACAGAGGAGGTCTAGGGCTCAAATTATTGCTCTCGCTCTAACGATCGCGGCGATACCTCACATGTATGGTTTGAACACCGTTTACATATGTGGGCGGGACTTGCGTATGCGTTTGCTTCTGCGCGCGAGCTAACGGGGACAGGGCGCTTTAAATTTTTTTTTTTTTTTTTTTTTCCTATTTATTTTATTTATTATTTTTTTATTTTTACACAGTTTAAAAAAAAAAAAAATGTTTTGATCATTTTTATTCCTATTACAAGGAATGTAAACATCCCTTGTAATAGAAATAGGCATGACAGGTCCTCTTTATTGTGAGATCTGGGGTCAAAAAGACCTCACACCTCACAACTACACTAAAAAAGAAAAGAAAAAAAAAAAATTGTTGAAAGAGGAAAAAAAAAAAAGCAAAAAAAAAAAGCGGCCCTTTAAACCGGTTGCTAGGCAACGTCTTTTGACGTAGCTCCGGTCCTCCAAGACCATAGAGTTGAGTGAGGGCCATCTTGCCCTCACTCGACTTCCTGTCTCTGAGGATCCGGGACCGAATAGTTTTCCCCGCTGCCGGCGGGTCCGGTAAGCTGGGAAAACGTCTGGGACGCGGCAGGAGGGGGGGGGGGCACCTCTTCCCCTGCACCGTAAGGGTAATTCCGCGGCGAATCCGCCACTGGGACCACCCTTATCTGAAAGCCGACCGCCCGCCGTTTCAAAAAATACCGGGGTTATGGGGGCTATCTGCTGCCATAACCCCAGTATTTAGCTTTTAATGGCCGACGCATATAGTCGTTAGGCGGTCAGTAAGTGATTGCATGTATATGGCAAACAGGTGACGATGACTGATGGGGTGACAGGTGACGATGACTGATGGGGTGACAGGTGACAATGACTTATGGGGTGACAGGTGACGATGACTGATGGGGTGACAGGTGACGATGACTTATGGGGTGACAGGTGATGATGACTGATGAGGTGACAGGTGACGATGATTGATGAGGTGACAAGTGACGATGATTGATGGGGTGACAGATGACAATCACTGACGGGGTGACAGGTGACAATGATTGATGGGGTGACAAGTGACGATCACTGATGGGGTGTCAAGTGACGATGATTGATAGGGTGACAGATGACGATGACTGATGGGGTGACAGGTGACAATGACTGATGAGGGTGACAGGTGACGGTGATTGATGGGGTGACAGGTGACAGGCGATGGTCACTGATGGGTGACAGGTGACGGGCAATGGTGCACGGCGGTACTGATGGCAGTCTCTGGTGACCGGTGAACTTTAGGCTATGTTCACATGTGAGCGTAGCGATCGCGGGCAGAATCACCGCGATTCTGCCCGTGATCCAGAAATCATTGCAAATTGCGGGGCGCCTGTGCGTTGCCCGTGATTTGCAATAGCACCCCAAACGCTGTGCGATGTTGCTGCGATTTCCGCCTGCCGAATCGCGGTAACATCACGCAAACAACGCATGACGCCCCAAAGAAGCTCTTGTACCTTTTTTGGGCGTCATGCGTTGTTTGCGTGATGTTACCGCGATTCGGCAGGCGGAAATGGCGGCAACATCGCACAGCGTTTGGGGTGCTATTGCAAATCACGGGCAACGCACAGGCGTCCCACAATTTGCAATGATTTCTGGATTGCGGGCAGACGCGCGGTGATTCTGCCCGCGATCGCTGCGCTCACATGTGAACGTTATGGGTATCAATTTCTGGGCACTGATGAGGTGACTGTTGGGTGACAGGTGACATTGGGGGGGGCTGAGGACTGTGTGGGGGGACCTTTATTTGTGTGATTTTACTTTTTACAGGGGTACAGAGCAGTAACTCACTATTTCTAGCTCTGCTCCCCTCACACCGGAAACTGTATGAGGAGAGAAGAGCTAGTAACACTGAGTTACTGCTCTTTGTTTACATTTTATGATCGGCTGTGAATGGATTCACAGCCGATCACATAGTAAACAGTCACTGTCAGTGACTGTTTACTACTGCCGGTGACAGCTGTGTTCCTACGGAACACAGTGCCACCGACATGACCGCGCTGCGCGCTCCCGATCGCGCATGCGCGGTCATCTCCCGGCCGCCTCCATTGTGATCGGCTGTGTCATTGGAACACAGCCGATCACGTGGGAAACAGCCACGCCCAGTGGCTGTTTCCCCCCTGCCGGTGACGGGGGGTGTCCCGGGGACACCCCGACACCGGCAGTGCACGGCGGCGCGCCCGCGATCGCGCGCCTGCCGTGCATTTCCTGGGTCACGTCATATGACGTCCGCCCAGGATAATAGCCGCACCGTCCCGCCGTCATATGACGGCGGGCGGGCGGTAAGTGGTTAATGTTATGTGTTTTCCCAAGAAAGTGGAGTTATCCTTTAAAAGGACAATACAAAATATTAGCTTTCCAAAAAAAATGTAATGTTTTGCCTGAGTTCAAAGATTTTTTTTTTTTATTTTCTTTTAGTTTGCAGTTGGACCATATTACATAAAATATATACAGCCAACCACTATACATTCTAATGAAAGGAAAGCAATGCAGGGAGAAATATGGGGGTTATTACCAGAGATGTATAGTAACTAAGTAGAACTACTTCACTACTGTACTTAGGTACCGAAAGGCGGTATCTGTACTTTCCTAGAGTATAATTTTTTTCTCCTACTTCCACTTTTACTTCACTACATTTTTTCAATGATTTCAATACTTCTACTCAAGTATTTTTTTTTTGTGCTGCATAGTTACTCGTTACTATTATAAAAATTACCACTGCCAGAAGAGTAGATGGCAGGTTTCATGAAGTTCAAAACATGTGTATTATCAGCGCATACGAAAATAAATGCTACTGTATGTATAAATAAAAGCTGCATTTGAAATAATAAAAAACAATATGATGTTCAAACTTTTGACTTCTTTCTTTAATAACTACATAACACAGTACTTGTTCTTTTACTTTCAGTACTTGAGTAGCAATTTTTTTTTCAAAACTACTGGTACTTTTACTTTCGGTACTTGAGTAGCAAAATAAAAAAAAAACTACTTGCAATACTTAAGTACAAAAATGTTGAATACTTTAGTACTTCTACTCAAGTCACTTTTTGATCGAGCACTTGTACTTTTACTCAAGTATGGGTTTCGAGTACTTTATACAACTCTGGTTATTACTGTTGATTTCCATCCAAAAATGCTAGCTGCCTGACTTTTTTTGGATTAAAGTATATTTAAACGAAATCACTGAAATCTCAAATAATCTTCAGAGGTCCTTTCACATGGCTCTACGCCCCGCAGACTCTGTTTTGCTCAGCGGGGATTGATCCGCCGATCCCCGCTGAGCAGGTGGATGACAGCTCCGTCCCCGCTTACTTTGCAGAGACATTATGGGAGATCGGATGAGAACGGACCGCCTGTCCGTTTTCATCCGATCTTATCCGATCCGATCCTCCAGACGGATGGAAAATAGGGTTTCCATCCACTTGGATTTTACGGACAGGATCGGATCGGATAGCAGCGGGTGTCAGTGGAGATGTCACCGCTGACATCCGCTGCCCCATAGTCCTGCATGGAGCATCCAATCAGGTCCACCTGAAAAACTGACAGACAGACCGGATCGGAGAGCCCGTGTGAAAGGGCCTAACATGTTAATTAAATCAATGGTTGTCTCCAATCTTTTTAGATCTACCACTTTTATCAAAACAATTCCTGGTGTTCCTGCCATGAGGGTCCTTGTTCAGGCACTTCTTGTCATAAGGTGACAACGCTCTGTCCCTGTATCCATATCCCCCATCTATGTTGTCACCCAACATATGCATCCCTAATCGTGACTATAAGCAGATGTGCTGATGTTTCATGGCCAGACATTTTCCCCCATCACCTGGAAACCCATCCTAAGGCCCCTCTCACACCAGCGGACCGTTTAAGATCCGTTTTTCAGGCAGACCTGATCAGACCACCCATTGTTCCCTATGGAGTGGTGGATGTCAAAGGATATGTCTACTGTCACCCGCCGGCATCCAATCTGATCCGGTCTGCAAAAAACAGACGGATGGGGGATACGTTTGCCATCCGTCTGGCAGATCGGATCGGATGACAATTGGATGGAAACACACATGCAGTCCGTTTCTATCTGACCGCCCCATAGAGAATGAAGGGCTATGCAGAGCGGACACGGAACCTGTCATCTGCATGCTCAGCGGGGATTAGTGGACAGTCCCCGTCAAGCAGGCAGATCCACTTGGATGGTTTCTGCCCCGGGTGAAAGGGGCCTAAATAATACCTGGCAGCCATCATGGGATTGCAAGTGACTGCTAAGAGGCTTCAGGAAATCAGCAGCACCAAGAGTCAGCAAATGATGACAAAAAATGGTGAAAGCGGTCTTTTCTAAAAACAAAAGACATGGCAATTGCTTATAATACACAGTTATTTAGCAGACTAAATGTTCTTTAGTTAGGGTTTACATGTGACTCACAAGCCCAGGATGAGCAATACATTAAAGTAAATTCAGAACTGACTAGCACACGTATTGGTCAATGACTCAGAAGGTATTCAAAGCGTATCCCCAGCTTGTTAAAGAGTCATCTATTCCCTTCCACCTATACCGACCTCCCTCAAATCCATTCTCTGCCTGGTCCAATGATGTCAAGGGTCCTTCTACATCTACAGCAGAAGTGGCCGATCCTTCCTCCTGCACTGGATGGCACTGGATGACCAACGCGTAGCCTTCTATAGTGCGCACTTGCCTTTCATATAAAGCACTGAGTGTGATTTCTGTCTGCTCTCTTCTTCTTCTGCTATCTGCATTAATCGCTTCTGATTGTCTACACCAGTGGTCTCTAAACTGAGGCCCGTGGGCCAGGTGCGGCCCTTTGCTTGCCTTTATCCAGCCCTTGGGGCACTGTTGGTTCTATTGATATGAGGCACTATACTGTATCTCCCATTGACACCAAAAGTAAAGCCCCGTACACACGCACCGATTGTCGGCCGAACGATCGGCCGTCTTTTGTCCAGTGCTGTCGTGTAGGTTGAAAAGACTGCACACGAATTTTGTCGGCCAACAACAACCGACTGCAGGAGTGATGTCATGTGATGGTTAGCTTTCCGTGTGTTTTTTCTTCTCTGAGCATGCCCAGTCTTGCTCATCTGCTTTTTGTCGGCCGAAATCTGTACTGACTGACGAACAATCGGCCGTTCTTTGTTGGCCTACAAAAATGTTATAGCCTGCACACCAGATTTTGTTCGGCCGAAAAGTCGCAGTCGGTTGTCGGAAGCATCATACTAACAAGCCGACAATCGGCCGATCGGACCTTGGCCGAATATTTACGGCCGACAATCGGTACATGTGTACGGGCCTTTAGGGACTATTCTGTCCACTGATACCAAAAATGGGGCACTATTCCTGAGGCACCATTAGTTCCACTGACACCAACGATATAAGTCATAACTTCTTTCACTAACACCAACAGCTAGCCTGATTCTAACTACAGACACCAATGATGGGGCACAATTCCTTCCACTGGCACCAACAGCGGGATACCATTCCTCCTACAGACACCAATGATGGGGCAGTATTCCTTCCCCCGACATCAACATGAGGAATAATTCCTCCCACTAAAATAGACAATTGGGCACTATTTCTCTTATAGACACCAACAATGGGGCACCATTCTTTACATTGGCACCAATGATGGGGCATAATTCCTTCTAGTGACATAAGAATTGGCCACCATTCCTCCCAAAGACACTAACAATGGTGCACTATTCCTTCCACTGACACCAACGATGGGGCATCATTCTTTAAAATGGCACCAACGATGGGGCATAACTCCCTCCATAGACATAATGATTGGGCACTATTCCTCCCAATGACACCAACGATGGGGTACCATACCTTCGGCTAATGCCAATGATGAGGCACTATTACTTCTCTAACTGATCACAAGTAATGTTCTACACATACTGATGCTGAGGCAGTTACTCCCACTGGCCACATTCTGGCCCCCTAAAGTTTAAAGAAGAGTAAACTGGTCCTTTGTTTAGAAAGTTTGGAGACCCCTGGTCTACGCGAACACCATACAATCCCAGGAGATGGCCCTCCCCCCCCCCCCACTCCAGCATACAGCAGGTGATTGACAGCCTCAGCTGTACAGGTTTTCCTATGAGACTGTGTAGAGGGGGGGAGTCAATTGTCAATTCCCTCCACTCAGGTCTCAGATTACACTCAGCTCTCCTGTGCATTGTGTGGCATCAGATCCCTGCCCCCTGCCTCCGGAAGCTCAGAAAAGCTTTGTAAATTCCGGACTTTAGGTGGATGTTGAAGAGAGAGGGATAAACAAGTACAATTTATATAGGAAGATTTGTTTAATATCTGTGTAGCACCTGTGGATTGTCATTTCAGTGCGTCCATATAACCACTTTAATCCAGGACATCTAGTAGCAGAGAGGATCCTCTGCAGAAGACTGTGCCGGATTGAAGGGGAGTATTGCAACAAAAGCATTGTTGTTGCTTTTTTACATTTTTGCCTATGCTGGACTATTTTTTCTATTGTTTGAATTAGTGATCGACCGATATCGTTTTTTTTAATGCGGATACCGTTATTTTGGTCATCAAATATCGGTATCGGCCGATATCTGCCGATATTTTCACACATGTAAAAAAAAAAATGTTTTTATTCTTTTTTTTTCTACAGGTACTCCTTGTGGAGGGATCTGGGGGTCTAAAAGACCCCAAACCCCTCCTCAGCACCGAAAAGCATTCAAAACGCCAGGTTTGGCTGTTTTGAATGCTGTCAGTTTTTTTAATTCGGCGCAGAGTACCCGGAAGTGATGTCATGACATCACTTCCGGAGACCAGGGTCTTCTCTTAGGCGGCGGCGGTGGCGGAGGAGGTAGGATGCCCGGGTCTTCCGGTGGGATGGGAGACCCAGGGCTAGCCGCAGAATGTGGCAGTGTGGGGGGGCTTCCCCTCCCACTCCTTGTAATGACAGCCGAGCGCCTTCTCAGCCGCATCAGTTGTCATTACAAGTTAGCCGACCGTGGACACCGGTATCGGGGTGATGCCTCTAGCTGCAGGCATCACCCCGATACAAGCACTTTCCCTAAATATCGGCAAATCAAAAGGCCGATTCCGATATATCGGGGAAAGTGCATATCGGCCCCCGATATATCGGTGTTGCCGATAATCGGTCAATCTCTAGTTTGAATCTGCTGGTTAGGCAAGTGAGTGGTGGCGCTGCCTCAACAATGTGTATTGACTAACATAACATATTTAAAGTGCAAAGTACAAAAATACAATGTGCAAAAAAATACCATGTGCAAACAATGCAATGTGCAAAAATAAAGTGCAATAGCCCAGTATGAATGAACCTGGATCAGGTGACTAATTTGCTGATACACATAAAATGCCACAATGCGTAAATACGATGTGCAAGAAATATATAAAGTGCAAACAATGCAATGTGCAAATAATAAAGTGCAATCGTCCAGTGTAAATGAACCTGGATCAGGTGACTAATTTGCTGGTACACATTAAATGACAATCATGTGCAAACAAATATACTAGTGCAAACATGAATGTGCAATTCCTAGGTGCCCTGTGCTAAATACAATTGCCGTTGTTCAAAAAACCCCCTATTGGGGAGTTCTAGAGAGTGTCCGTGTTAAGAACAAAAAACGTTCATAAATAGTGCCAGGGGATTATAAGATCTTCAGAAGGGCC
This sequence comes from Pelophylax lessonae, assembly GCF_965119305.1. Taxonomy (NCBI): domain Eukaryota; kingdom Metazoa; phylum Chordata; class Amphibia; order Anura; family Ranidae; genus Pelophylax; species Pelophylax lessonae. The sequence goes on along the minus strand of NC_138773.1, from coordinate 69,251,056 downwards.
ATGCAGTTCATCAAATGGTGCAGTGCAGTGATGGTGTAAAACTGCAATCAATACACATTGTTGAGGCAGCGCCACCACTCACTTGCCTAACCAGCAGATTCAAACCAACTAGAATCACCACCCAAGGTGGTGGTTCATTGTGAGGGCAGCATCCATAAGCATAAGTTTCATAGTATATTTTCATTTATTTAACTACACTTGAAAAGGCAGTGCCAACACTCACTTGCACTTATAGCACCAATCACTATTTTTTCTATTACTAGCTGGTATTATACTTGAATACAGTGGCTCACCATGGCATTAGGTATTTAGCATTTACAGAAGGACGTGTTAGCCATGGCAGCCTCCATATCACTCCCATGGATGGTTTCCTTTAATGCATTACTATGTGTAAGATATACTGACAGTCATGATGATGAGGTGGAGGTCTGGACACCGACTGAACATGCTCAAAGGTGTCATGTACTGTGCTGTAAATTAACTGCAAGGAAAGCAGATAAAAGTGTTAATTAGGTGTGTTAAGTGATTTCACAATCTCTGAATTTAAATTATTTGTGAAAGTCTATGACGGTATACTATTCAAAATCACTTTCTAAAGTTGTAATGCTTAAAAAAAAAAAAATGTATATGCTTGTATATCTTATTTTCTATCCATGCTCATGCCTTCTGTGGGAGTGCGGTTGGGGCAGGGGTGGTAAAAATGAGTCTTAACTATGGGGTTTTACCACCCCCAAACTACAAATGAACCCTTTCTGTTCTGAGCCTCCTATAAGGCTGCATTCACACTGATGTGCTGCGATTTACCTGCACCGTGGGTTCAGCAATTTCCTGGGTTAGCTGCGCTTTGCCATAGACTTCTATTATATCCTGCATGTGTGGTGCACTTTCTGAAAGCACACCAAAACTCCTACATTCAGAAAGCGCACCAAACCTGCGGGATATAATAGAAGTCTATGGTTAAGCACAGCAAACCCGCAGTAAATAATAGAAGTCTATGGCTAAGCGCAGAGACGGGACAAGGGGTGGGCAGGAGGGACGGCTGCCCTGGACACTGTGGTATCATGTGAGGTGCAGGGATGCCAGAAGGAGATTGGGGGGGGGGATTTGTTTTGGGTGGAGGAATTTTGGGGGCAGCAGGGGGTAACAATTATTTTAAGAGAAGAAAATTGGGAGGGGTGCAAAGAAATGTGAATAGGGGGAATTTGTGGTGGAGGGGGGATGGGAAAGAAGATTTATGCTAGAAGAGGTGATATGGTAGAGGGGGAGGGGGTTTTTGCTAGAAGGGGAAATGTTTTTTTGGGGAGGTGGTTTGTGCTAGTGGGGATGATTCGAGGGCATTTGTGCTATGAGGGGAGATTTTGTAAGGGGGGGGGGGAGATTTGAGCTAGGAGGGGGGATGGGAAAGGGGATTAATGGCAGAAGAGGTGATATGTTAGTGGGGAGAGGGGATTTTTCTTTTTTTTTTGGGGGGGGGGGGGGTTTGTGCTAGTAGGAATGATTGGAGGGTATTTGTGCCAGGAGGGGAAATGTGGTCAGGGGGGGAAAGATATGAGCTAGGAGGGGGGGATGGGAAAGATGATTTATGCTAGAAGAGGTGATATGGTAGAGGGGGGAGGGGATTAGTGCTAGGAGGGGAAAAGTTTGTTTTTTTTTTTGGAGGGTGGGGGGGGGGGGGGATTTGTGCTAGTAGGGATGATTGGAGGGGATTTGTGCTGGGAGGGGAAATTTGGTGAGGGGTGAAAGATTTGAGCTAGGAGGGTGTTGGGGGATTTGTGCTGGGAGGGGGAATTTGGAGTGGGGGGAGTGGATGTGTAATTGGAGGGAAATTTAGCTAGTAAAGGATTTGTGCAAGAAGGAGTGATATTTTTTTTTTGGGGGGGGGGGGATTTGTGCTGGGGGATTTGGAGAGAGAAAGAGAGAGAAGATTTAGGCTAGGAGGGGGGAAGGGGGGCAAAGATTTGTGCTGGGAGGAGGGATTTTAGCAGGGGGCAGATTTGTCCTGGGAGGCGGGGCTATTTATGCATAGGGGTAAGCATGTAGATTACTGCTCATACATCTTGGAGGGGGGAGTGGCACAGTTTGGCTTGCTTTCCCTGAGCTCTAGATGATCTTGTCCCGGCACACTGGCTAAGCGCAGCAAACCTGCAGGAAAGCTGTTGGTACACTGCAATGCATGGGTAAACCCAGGGCTTTTTTTTCTCAGAGAATAGGTGCAGGAACTCAGCCTTTTTCTCTGCCCCGACCCGCCTCCGAGCACCCTTCCTTGGTTCCACCCCCTACCCACCTCCCAGAATCCCAGCATACAGAACAACGTATCATATTTTGCAGTGGTTATGCATAGAGCAGCCCGGATCCTCCTCTTTTCCGGTCCCTCTTCTCTGCTCCTAGCCCCTCCCTCCTGTCGACTCAAGTACCCCCACAACAAGCAGCTTGCTATGGGGGAACCCCAGCCGAGCTGCAGCTACGTGTTTCCCTTCAGACACATAGCTGCTGTTCAGCCCCACCCCCTTTCTCTCCTGATTAGCTAACTGACTTTGATTGACAGCCGTGGGAGCCAATGGCACCGTGGCTGTGTCTCAGCCATTCAGGAGGGAGAGTCCCGGACAGGCGAGGGACTCGTGGACATCGCTGGCAGAGATGAGGTTTAGGTAAATATTAGGGGGTGCTGGGGAGGCTGCTGCACATAGAAGGCTTTTTATCTTAATGCATAGAATGCATTAAGATAAAAAAAAATTCTGCCTTTACAACTCTATGCATTAAGATAAAAAAAACCTTCTGTGTGCAGTAGCCCACCTGAAACTTACCAGAGCCCCATCTCGATCCAGCGATGTTGCATGAGAGCTTCGGCTGTCTGGGACTCTCCCTCCTCATTGGCTCCCGCTGCTGTCAATCAAAGTCAGTGAGCCAATGAGGAAAGAGAGGGGGGCGAGGCAGAGCAGCGTCTTCATGTCTAAATTGACACAGAGCAGTGGCACAGCAGCGGCATCGACACAGAGCAGTAGCTCGGGTCAGGTGCTCCTATAGAAAGCTGCTTGCCATAAGGCACTGAAAGTTGGAACATTCCTAATTCCTTTATGGTACTAGCAAAAGAATGCCCATTCTGGAGTCAACATGATCTTAGTAAAATTTGTTACCCCCCTCTTGCTGTGTCTGAGCCAGCATTCTTTATATAGTATAGAACCAGGGGTATGTGGGCACAAAAATGCTACCATTCAGGGAGATATATAGCCACACAAATTGTGGAACCCAGGGTTTATCAGCAACAAAAAAAGAGATGTTTAAGGGAATAAGGCCACAAAACCTACTATCCACATGAGCATATGTGGCTAAACAATCACACGCCACTGAGACTGGGAAGTTCTTTTGCCAGTCTGTAGATCAGCCTTTCTCAGCCTTTTTAACCCCAGAGAAGTCTTAGGGGACCACTGATAAAATCAATTACTTTAGAAGAATGCCCCTTACATTGGTGGTCAGTGGGTTGAATACTCCTCTTATATTGGTTGTCAGTGGAAAGAGAACTCCATATATTGGTGGTCAGTGGTAAGAATGCCCCTTACATTGGTGGTTAGTGGTAAAAATGCTCCTTATATTGGTGTTTAGTGGGAAAAATGCTCCTTTCATTGGTAGTCAGTGGAGAGAGTACTCCATACATTGGTGGTTAGTGGGAAAAAATGCTCCCTACAATGGCGGTCAGTGGAAAGAATGATCCTTACACTGGTGGTCACTGGTGAGAATGCCCCTTACATTGCTGGTCATTGGGAACAATGTCTCTTACACTGGTGGTTGGTGGGATGAATGCCCCTTACATTGGTGGTCAGTGGGAAGAATGGCCCTTACATTGGTGGTTAGTGGGATGAATGCCCTTTACATTGGTGACCAGTGGGAAGAATGGCCTCTAAGTAAATGGCATGTGGGAAAATGCTCCCCTTACAGTGATGGTCACTGGAAAAAATACATCCATTAGAGTGGTGGTCAGAGCGCCTCCCTTACAGACACCTAAAAAGACTATTGGTGTTATGCTGTTAGCTCTGCAAAGTGGCACTGGCCCTAGAACTAGGCAGGCCCATCAGGTGGGAGGTCAATCAGCCACAGCTCAAGGAACCCCTTGCAACCTCTGGAGGAAAATTAGTTGAGAATAGCTGCTCTAGACCAGTGGTCGCCAACCTTTCAGACCTCAAGGACCTTCACAATTTTGAATCCCGCAGACCACTAACATGAATTTTACATGCTTTATACAAACAATGCTCCGGCTCTCTGCCCCCCTCCCCCTGGATCTCACTGCTGCCGTTTACACACAATGCCCTGGCTCAAAGACCCCCCCCCCCACCCCCACTCTGCACCACACTGCTGCCCTACACAGACTTATTATTGGATCTCACCACCTTATCCAGCCATATGCTCATGCTCTGTGCTCCGTGCCACAGTCTCTGATCAGCTCTACCATTTGAAATCCCCTCCTTCATCATCTCCTGCTCTCTGTGCCACTCCTAGCACCTCCCTCTGAGTTCACAGTAGCCGGAACTGCAAAGGAGGCATTGAGTATTAATGCACGCTGACAGTATTGACTGTCAGTGCGTATTGAGAACAACACTGGAAACAACATTGGGTGGTATATACCTGCAACAATGTTGATTTGCAGCAGAACCCATGGGGACCACCAAAATTTACCATTGATGGTCCACGGACCACTGGTTGGCGACCACTGCTCTATATGTATAATAGAGTACATTGAAATTTTGTTTCAATGTATGTGTAAAAGATGTACCCTATAAAAGTATCCTTTAAGAGATATGAGTTGAATGTAACCAACTATGCCTGACCAATTAGGCTGTACTTTTAAAAGGCTTGAAAAAGAATACTGTTGATTAGTTACTATGGATTACTGTAATTAGCATATTGCTCATTAAATACCTCCATTACAGTATGATTTAAAGATTAGAAAACTAGGTCACTTTGTATGAGCACACCTTTAGATGTTGTACTCAGCTGCTGGAAACTATTATAACACACTGGCTCGTACGATGATAAATTTTGTACACCATCAAAGTAAAAATGAGTAATACTGAGTACAGTAAACAGAGTTGTACAATTATGTGAGTGGTAAAGAGGTCAAGCAGACCATACCAAAGGAATAAATAGTAAATAAAAACCAATTGATTTTTCCCTGTTGGAAATAAAAAATGGCATTTAAAAATTATGAATAATTTACATTTTCCATGGAGACACTGCCCAGCTAACCAGTTAAGTGCCTGAGACCTGGAACACTCTTCTGCAACTTGATGCATTAAATGTAGATGTCTGCAAATTAAAGTAGAATTCTATAGAGATCTCAAATAATCCCCATTTTTTTTATTCTGTATAGACACAGGAAAAAAGAGGCTATTATGTTGACAAATGAACTGGCAGAAGGATGCTAATTGTAAAAAGATATTTGCAGTGTAGTCATATTGTTCACAATGGAAACATTTCTCAGTAAGAGCGTATACACCAAAACCATCCCAGAGAGGGATAATGCAGGAACCACATCTAATCGTGTGACCAAACTCACATAAAACAAAGAAACAGGACTCAATACAACACAAAACAAAGGACCGTCCGGACGCCAGGAATGAATACCACACAGGATGTTACAAACAAGTTGAAGGCACATCTGTGGGAGAATCTTGGCCCCCCGTCATTCACTTGCCTTCACCCAGGGCTATGGAAGGAGGAGATTGTATATTCTTCCCAGATGTACCAGAGCCATGTACATACATGGCTAAGGTACATCGATGATGTGCTAGTTATATGGAAGGGGGATGTTGAAACCCTTCATGACTTTATCCAAGTCTTGAACAAAAATATTCTGAATATTCGTCTCATCCACATTTTTGATAAACAGCAAATTTCCTTTCTTGATCTACTGATTGAAATATAAGATGACACCCTAGTTACATGTACATTTCAAAAAGAAACAGCTGCTAATACTATATTAAGAGCAGAAAGACATCATCCCAAATTTTTAAAAGATAGGATCCCAGTGGGCCAATTTCTTCGGATTAAACAAAACTGTACAAAGTCGGCTGACTATGTACAAGAGAGCAATGATCTTTATAAAAGGTTTCGGGAAAGAGGCTACTCGCATAAACAACTTAGAAACGCCAAAAACAAGATAGCAAGGAGAGAAAGGAAAACCCTCCTAAAAAGAAAGGGGAGCGACACAAAACAAGAAGATTCTGATATGGTAAGAATAATAACCCAATTTGGGGCACAGTGGGACACCGTACAAAGGATTATTCAAAAACGCTGGGGGATTCTCACTAATGCTACAGGGTTAGCCAAAATAGTAGGCCCAACTCCTAAGTTTGTGGCACGAAGAGCCAAAAACTTGGGAGATATCCTATCAAATCAGAGTTCACAAAAGAACCTGAAACGACATGGTTATCGCAATTCCCCAGAAGCAAGGGGATGTTCCCCTGTGGAAAATGCCAGGTCTCCCATATGTAGATAGAACCGACGTCTTTAAAGACGCATTAGGAGAAAAAAGTTACCAGATACATGACCTCATTAATTGTTCAACAACACACGTCGTATATATGCTAACTTGCTCATGTGAGAAAATCTAAATTGGGAAAACAAAGCAGCAATTAAAGATCAGAATAGGTGAACATATGCGTGAAATAAGGAAAAGAACCCAAAAAACCCATAGCGAGGCACAATTCAATAATGGAAGTTTTGAAGGAATGTGGGTAAAAGGGATATGCATGTTAAAATTACCTCCTAGAAGAAGTGACTCAGGGAAGACACAGTATATCCATCAGGACAAATTTTCCTATTGGGGACACATTACAGCCCAGCACACAATGGCAATGGTCTCATGGTCAGGAACATCCAGTTATTTTCAAGGCATTTGCCACAGAGATTAGAGTTCCACAGTTACCAGAGGCGTCCCGGTTATTATCTAGTAGCAGGGCTCATATTGTTCCCATACTGTGCTTACCCGTATCCAGTATATTGGTCAGACATTTGCTCTCTCAGCTCAAGCTCCTAAGGGTCCACACAGGGGAATTCTACATTCACCAGTAATTTGATAGAATACAGATTGCCGGTGGAAATCCTCCTGTGTGGTATTCATTCCTGGCGCCCGGACGGTCCTTTGTTTTGTGTTGTATTGAGTCCTGTTCCTTTGTTTTATGTGAGTTTGGTCACACTATTAGATGTGGTTCTGGCATTATCCCTTTCCGGGATGGTTTTGGTGTTTATGCTTTTACTGAGAAATGTTTCCATTGTGAACAATAAAGCTACACTGCAAATATCTTTTTTACAAATAGTATCCCTCTGCCACTTCATTTGTCAACATAATAGCCTTTTTTTTCCTGTGTCTATACAGGATAAAACATTTTTGTGACATGTTTAATAGGCTATGTTGACAGACACCATACCGGTGAAGGCAAGATTGGGTAGATTATTAATACTATGAGCCTTGATTTAAGTCTTCTTAAAGATCTAAAAGAATCCCATTTATTTGGGTTTCAAATATCTATATATATATATATATATATATCTATATATATATAGATATATACATATATATATATATATATATATATATAGATAGATATAGATATATATATATAAAGTTGAATTCAATTTGAAATTGCACTCTAGTCCATCTTTTTATTAACTTATTAACCTCTTATTATTTTTTGCAAAGCAGGACTGAAAGAGGGAGGGCCATCACTATGAGCATAACATTTAGTGATGAGCAGGCCCGTTTAGAAGGTCCCATCCCAGTTTCTACACCAGAGTTGACCCTTTTATTGCCCTACTGTGCACTTACTGTACACCAATGCACAGCATGCCAATTGAGATATTGAACCCCTATTGTAAATCATTATTCACAGCGCTGTCCCTATCATGCTGCCACAAACACAATATATACCTTGAATGGACAAAAAAATACTTTGTGCAAAAAATCCGCAAAACAAATGTCCCAATGCAGTCCAAAAAAATTAAACACACACAAAAAAATGAATGGATAATTTTATGTCTGTCTTGCAAAGTGTCATTGCGCTTAGGTGCAACTTCACTCTCCCAATCAACATTGATTATTTTAATCCTCATGCTGCTAGCAATAGTAAATAGATAGGAATGTGTATCATATTTACTTGTTTTAACCACTTCCGGACCGCCCACCGCAGTTTGGCGTAGATATTTTGACGTTAAATACCTGGGTTATGGCAGGAGATAGCTGCCATAACTCAGTATTTTCTTACAGGGCGGGTGGCCCTCTTTTACATAAAAGTGGTCCCAGTGGCAGATTCGCTGCGGGATCACTTTTATGGGCAGTGGGAGAGGTGCACTCCCCCCCCTTCCCACCGCTTCCTGGAGCCGTCAGTAATGGGGAAAATGATCCGGTCCGTCCATGTCCCAGGCAGGAAGTCAAGTGAGGGCAAGATGGCCCCCACTCGACTCTATGGCCTCGGAGGACCGGAGGGACATCATACATCGCTTCCTCCCAACAGCCTTAAAGGGCCCATTTTTTTTTTTTTACTTTTAAGGGTAGATGTGAGATCTGAGGTCTTTTTGACCCCAGATCTCACATTAAAGAGGACCTGTCCTGCTTATTCCTATTACAAGGGATGTTTACATCCCTAGAGGAGGGATGAAAAATGATAAAAAATGTTTTAAAGCGCCCCGTCCTTCCGAGCTTGCGAACAGAAGCGAATGCATACGCAAGTCGCGCCCACATATGTAAACGGTGTTCAAACCACACATGTGAGGTATCACTGCAATAGTTAGAGCGAGAGCAATCATTATAGCTCTAGACCTCCTCAGTAACTGTAAACTGGTAACCTGCAGAAATTTTTAAAGCGTCGCCTATGGAGGCTTTTAAGTACCAGTGTTTGTCGCGATTCCACGAGCCTGCTCAATTTTGAAGCATGACATGTTAGGTATTTATTTACTCGGCGTAATATTATCTTTCACATTAAAGAAATACATTGGGCTAATTTTACTGTTTTCTTATTTTTTTTATTAAAAAAAGTGTTTTTTCTAGCAAAAAATACCGATTTTAACTTGTAAACAACAAGGTTCAGAAATACTGTAGGCCTGGTCCTTAAGTGGTTAATTTTATTATTTTTTTTAAATTTCTTCAGTTACTTCCTGGTTTCCTGCCCAGGCAAATGATGTCATACATCCCAGGAGTCTTCAGGAGGGGAGGAGAGGAGGAGGGATTTTCTCAGCTAAACAAATTTTCCTGCATGCATACTTGAGCTAAGAGCAGGAAGTAAATGCTACATGAATAATTTGCCCTTACTCAAGATGGCCACAGTCAGAAATGCTAGAGGGTGTTTTTCAAAGTGATTTCTCACTAAAATAAAACATGGAGACATGGATGGATGGGGGAGTTTGCTTTGAATAATAAAAATGAATGATACAGTATAGTGTTTTTGGATAGTGGTGCTCAGATGCAGTGAAGATCCAAAATATGACTTCATAAGGTGCTCCAATGTAAAGTGCTCCCTTGATGCTATTCCTGCTTCACAGTGCTTCATGATTTACTGCGTGCCCACTGTAACTCACCAGATTCTGGTGCTTCTGAGCAACAAAGTCTGCCAGGCTTGTGGATCTTCCCCTCCCGGGTCTTTGCAGGATGATACACAGCACCTCTCCTTCATTACTCCACCAGCAATCTCCTCCAATCCCTTGGCCTCAACCCCTCATGCCACATCCACCATGTATAGGAACAGAAGGGGGGGGGGGGGGCTCGCATAGTGTAATAACTTTTTTTTCATTTAAATAAATATTCCTCTAATACATCGCACTCACTTATTTAACCACTTGCCGACCACTCACGTTGAGCCTACTGCGGCAAAGTGGTTTGTTATCGTCCAGCGACGTAGACCTACGTCGCTGGACTCCTCCCCTTGTGGGCGGCGCGCGCCGCCGGAGGCTCACTCCCTCTGTATTCAGTCACAGCGGGAGTCGGGCCAGTGGAGGAGCGGCGGTGATCACCGCCGCTCTTCCCCGATCGTCGGGGATCGAGTGTGGAGATCCGCCCGCTTGTGTAAACAAAGCGGGCAGATCTCCTAAGTGACAGGCAGGGACAGATTGCAGGATTCAGTATAGCTGAACCTGCGATCTGTGCCTGTGTCACTCAGTCACCTCCCCCCACACACGTTAGTAAGCACCGGGCATACATTAACCCCTTGATCACCAATAAAAGTTAACCCCTTCCTTGCCAGTGTCATTTTTACAGTAACAGTGCATATTTATAGCACTGATTACTGTAGTAATGTCACTGGTACCCCCAAAAGTGTCAAAAATTGTCAGTCAAGGGTCCGATCTGTCCGCCGCAATGTCGCAGTCCCGCAAAAAAAAAATCGCAGATCGCCGCCATTACTAGTTAATAAAAAAAAACAACAAAAATGACAGAAATTTCCCGTAGTTAGTAGCTGCGATAACTTTTGCGCAAACCAATCAAAATACACTTATTGCGATTTTTTTTACCAAAAATATGTAGCAGAAAACAAATTGGTCTAAAATGTTAAAAAATTTTGATTTTTACATTTTTTGGGGGGGGGGATTTCATATCAAAAATGTGAAAAATATTGTTGTTATTTTTTCAAAATTGTTGCTCTTTTTTTGTTTATAGCGCAAAAAGTAAAAATCGCACAGGTGATCAAATAACACCAAAAAAAAGCTCTATTTGTGGGGAAAAAAAGGACATCAATTTAATTTGGGTACAGCATTGCACGACCGCACAATTGTCCGTTAAATTAACGCAGTGCCGAATCGCAAAATATGGCCTGGTCAGGAATGGGGTAAAATCTTCCGGTCTTAAAGCGGTTAAAAATACGCTCATTGAGAATTTTTTTGTCAAAGACATGTAGCTAAATACATTTTGGCCTAAATATATGACAAAAATTGAATATATTGGATATTTTTTAACTGTCAAAGTAGAAAAATATTGTTATTTTTTCAAAATTGTCGCATTTTTTTATTAATATCGCAAAAAATGAAAAGCGCAGAGGTGATCAAATACCACCAAAAGAAAGCTCTGTTTGTGGGAAAAAAAAAGGACGTAAATTTTGTTTGGGTACGGCGTTGCATGACCGCGCAATTGTCAGTTAAACTCGCACAGTGCCGAATTGCAAAAAGTGGCCTGGATGTAAAGCAGGAAAATCCTCCGGTGGTAAAGTGGTTAAAGATAAAAACGTGCAGTAAAACCAGGAAATGTTCCACAAACTAGAAAAGATCTCTTTGTGTAATTTCTCAATGCGTTTCATCAGCCAATCAGGCCCACCCCTGAAGACGCCTCATTGGCTGGCAAAACACAGGAGGTAGGTATACAGTATATTGTGTTTGTGGCAGCATGATAAGTGAATAGTGATTTACAGTTCTAATAATTGCCTATAGTTCTTAGCTTGGGCATTTGATGAGCAGCTGGCAATCCCAGATTAACATTCATGCTCTTAAAGTGAAAGTGTTGTGGTTAAGTTATCATTGGATCCTTATCGCACAGAAGCTCAGCACAGTTGCTCGTGTGACATCAGGTGCAGAGGTTCCATGGGGCAGTGTCGCTGTGGACTTGTTATATCTTCCTATAGATCTGATTTAATTCTTATATTTTTCAAATTGGATGAGCCAACCTATGCTCTAATCTCCCCTTCAAAAAAATCATATGTTCAAGTGTATGGCCGCTGGACATTTGGGGCCCCTTCACATGCACAGCCAGGCAACAGGAATTTTATGGCATTCACTTAGTAGTCAAGAACCAGTCCAAGGTGTTTTGCTTCATTTTGGTTTTGGATGGGGATGGAAAGGTATTGAATGCTCAGAACTGTAACTTTAATGCAACTTGAGAACGTGAAAATGTCTCTGGCTACCAAAGATCACACAGCGGTCCTCTGATCAGCTCAACTGGTAAAAAATGGTTTCCAATCACTAAATGCAGGTTCTCTTTCGCTGTAGAAAATGCCAAGGCACTTGGCTGCTCCTTAGATTCCACAAGCAAGAGGCGTAGGGTATACTGGCTTTAAATGGCACTAAGGTGTCCCTTGGTAATAAAACTAGCTAGTTATTGCACCTGGCTATTTCTTCTCTAACAAGCTCTGGGGTGTAGTGGTTGAAACTACTCATTTAGTCCCATTGGTGAATCCTGAAGCACATGTGACTGCAGAGCAGGCCTCCTGCTGTACAGGTCCCAATGGCTCCCAGGATGGCTTAGCTAAGCCTAGCAGAGGCTGAAAGGGTGTGAGGTTTCCTTGGCTGCTATTTCTATTCCTCTCCAACTCCTTCATTCTAGCTCCTTCTGCCTGGAGGCAGAGCCCCCCAGCACAGGGGTCCCCTTCAGGCCACTGGACACCACATGGCCAGGCTACAGAATACTTATGGGTTATCTCTCCACCTTCTGGGCCATCCTCACCCAGGGATAGCAGAAGACTCCACAAATATTTAGGCCTCATCTCTGCCCCTCTGCCCTCTAAGTTCTAGAACTCTCCAGGAGCTTGTAGAAGCCAGGGGGAGGCAACAGAGACTCAAGCATTGGAGCTCCGCCAAACTAACTCTAAACAAAAGAACCTTGGCTCCTCTGGCTACAGAGGAGCCCTACTAAATGTACCTACTGTACACAGGGGGTGCTACATAAGTACAGAGGGGTACCTTCTGCAGAGTGGCCAGCGCTGAAGGGAGGAGTCTGAAGCAGCATTTTCCCAAGAATTCTGAATGGCGATGACCAATCAGAAGCCGTCTGGTCTGTCCTTACAGTGCTAGACAGAGAGGAGAGAAAGCACCTAGGATTTTAAATCCCTTGGGTCGGGTGGAGCAACTTGTGGGATCCCTGACAGTTTGGAATCATGAGAAGTAAGTAGAGCGGGGACCAAGGCATGGGGGGGGAGGGGGTCTGGTGTTACGTCACCTTTACAGCTTTACACCTTTTCTGTAAAGGTGAACAAACACTTTAAGATGTTGCTAAACCCAAGCCCCTATATTCACTGTATCTGGTCTCCCACAGTACACATAACATGGAAATACATTTATTTTAGTAAATATAAACTGATAAATACCTTTTCTCATCAGCAGTATATAGCAGTCTTATGACTTGTATCAGTTCCCAGTAAAGCTTGTAGGAGGAGTTTTCTTTCTCCCCTGATCCTCTGTCTGGACATGTTTGGACAATGCTGATTGGCTCTGTGCTGATCGCATGCACTCTTCCAAGAAAAACAAAAGCTCTCTAGCAATACACACCAAACCGAGCATGTGCAGCCTGTCCCCTGGCTCTGTAAATATCAGGTTATTCTTTTGTAGACAGTGAAAGAAGAGGAGGATTAGAGAAGACAGGCTCAAACAGCCTTTATACACAATGCAAAGGCTTAACCCCTTAGGTTCCACAGTGAGTATAACAAGCATGTTTTACTGCATATACAGACTGATTTTACTGCTGTGGGTTTAGTAACACTTTAAGGTATTTCAGAAAACGAAACTGCATTTTGGCCACTAGATGGAGCTGATGATACAGGCATTAATCTCTTTGAAAAATTACAGTGATTTTTTGTTCGGCTTACAACCTAAAATGTTGAAACAGTTTTGTTTATTGTATTTTCCTGCCTGTTTTGCCAGTTATAACTAAGTGGTTGCCATTTTGTTTTGTTCAATGTGAAATTCACAGCGCAAATTGGTTTTGTGTAAATGGTTACGTAGATGTGTACTTTCTGCATTGATGAAGTTTCCCTCTATTCATGTCCATAAGCATAAAAAATGTTACTGTCAGAAATTTTAATTTAACTGGTTGTATTTAGAGATTTTTCCAGCTCTTGGTTTACAGTTAGACCAGAGTTCTTCTGTTAGTGTACACTAACTGTATTACAAAATCAGATGCCGATGATTATGAGATCATAGAAAACGTTGAGTTTTGGGCACAGCAATCAGGATACAGATGAAATGGATAGTTTACTGGTCCTCAAGGTTTTGTGTATGTGGTTCCCATTAATGTAATAATGTGCAATTCAATCCATTAGCAGGAAGCCAGGGGGGAGGATGTTGGGAGAATTAGAGGTCAGCCTCCCCCCCCCCCCCCCCATTTCCATGTACAAGGATGCATACAGCTATATATAGGGCCTGAAGGACTGAGAAGTCACAAGCCAATCAATACTGTCTGCAAGTAAAGCTGCAGCTCCTAGTACCAGAGACAGTACATGACAAGGCCAGGGCTGATCATGGCACTCCTCCGTCCAGACTTCTGAAAGCATGTCTTTCCCTAGAGGAAAGTGATCACCTTTCCCCATTGGCGGAAGGCTAGACACAGCTCTGCCACAGAACAAAACTATTAGAATGTTGCAGGTTATACTTATTCTTGTATCATGGTGCAAGACACCAGGCCTTCTTTTAAAAAATTAAAGTGTACCTGTCCCCTGTAAAAAGTGAGGGAGGCTATTTAATCAAAAAAGCCTAACTCCGTAAAATAAAGTGTAATTGTTTATAACAGGGTTGCAACCTTTAATTCTACTGGTTCCTAGAAAGCTCATACAGACTATAATGTAACTAGCCCCAAGTGAATATAAGCATTGCAGTGATGCTATTGGAACCCAATAAATATATTTTGATACCAGTGGTCTTGAGGAATGGACTTGTGGACTGATGGGATACATTGCATAAAGCAAAAGTAGTAGCCGGCAACTCCAACATACGTATGAACAGGACATTTTTTCAGCAGGAACGCGGGGGAACGCAGTTCCGGCACCTCCAGCACTGAATGTATGTAATGGCAAGGGGTGCTGGGGTGGAGTGTGATGGAAGGTCTACTGATGCTGGCTGTTGGGGGATTTATTGTTGCTGGAGAGAATTCAGGTTTGTGTGGTGGCCTATTGTTGCTGGTGGGGTCAATTGTTGTTGCAAGGGATCTACTGTTGAGGGAGGGGTCTATTGTTCCTGGATGCTGGAGAGTCTATTGATGCTGGCTGCTGGGAGATCTGTTCTTGCTGCTGGGAGTCAATTGTTGCTGGAGTGATATTTTGTTGCAGGGGTCCGAAGTTGCTTGTTGGGGGTGTATATTGTTGCTGGCAGCAGGGGATCTATTTTACTGCTTTTCTTGTTATCACTACCAAATTCCATACAGATTAATTAGCACGACATAATGATACTTGGCTTTGTATTCTCTAAATGAGGCAGTGCTGGGAGGCTGGTAGGGGGTGGTACTAAGCAGACTTGTATAAAGTACTCGAAATTTATACTTGAGTAAAAGTACAAGTGCTCAATCAAAAAGTGACTTGAGTAGAAGTGGAAGTGCTCGCAGAAAAAGTTACTTAAGTAGAAGTACTAAAGTATTCAACATTTTTTTTACTTAAGTATTGCAAGTAGTTTTTTCAAAAAATTTGCTACTTAAGTACTAAAAGTAAAAGTACCAGTAGTTTTGAAAAAAAAATTCTACTCAAGTACTGAAAGTAGAAGTACAAGTACTGTGTTATGTAGTTATTAAAGAAAGAAGTCAAAAGTTTGAACATCATATTGTTTTTTATTATTTCAAATGATTTATTCAAATGATTAACCTGTGTTTGTTAGTAGTTTCTTGATGCACTTTAAGCGCTGTAGCACCATTTATTTGTTTGTTTCATATTTTCTTTTTATTGGAAAGATTTGGTATAGCAGCTTTTATTATACACAGCCTTTATTTTCGTATGCGCTGATTTACAAATGACATTATACACATTTTTTTGAGCTTTATGCAACCTGCCATCTACTGTTCTGGCAGTGGTAATTTTTTTAAAAGTAACGAGTAACTATGCAGCACAAAAAAAAATACTTGAGTAGAAGTATTGAAATCATCGAAAAAATGTAGTGAAGTAAAAGTAGAAGTAGGAGAAAAAAATTCTACTCTAGGAAAGTACAGATACCGCATTTCGGTACTTAAGTACAGTACTTAAGTAGTTCTACTTCGTTACTATACATCTCTGGTACTAAGGGACGGTGCTCGGAGGGGCGGAGACAAGAAGTGACTCAGAAGGGGGAATTTCCTGCACCTATTCTCTGAGAAAAAAAGCCCTGCGTATGAATATCTTTATTTCTTTCCCAGTAGTAAATAGAATTCTTCAGCGAATAGCCTTGTTCACAGCCAATGGGATGGGAAAAGTTGCACTATCAGTGGTTATTCTAGTCTCTAATGATTGGATAGACAGACTTCAAAGTCATGTCACTGGTCTTTAGTGGTAGGCTAGGCTGCAACCCCAAAATGTCACTGGTCACTAGATATGGACCATTTCAGTGCTGTCACTGGTCTACAATGAATGGAAATGTTGGATTCTCAGTAATGTCACTGCTCTATAATGATGGGATAGTTTTCCTTTTTTGTGATGTCACTGGATTCTAGTGATTGTATATGTTGCTGTCAGGAAGGTTCTGCCAGAGGACAAGTTGGCAACCGCAGGCAAGGTTCTGCCCCTCGAATCTCCCAAAGAAGGGGTGCAATTAGCGTGCGCTAACGCGTTGGCGCCTTCTAAGTGCACATCTTCTTTGGGAGATTTGAGGGGCAGGACCTTGCCTGCGGTTGCCAACTTGTCCTCTGGCAGAACCTTCCTGACAGTTGCATTTTAGGTTAGAACACTGATCTCTAGTGACTGGATAAGTTACATCCTTGGTGATGTCACTGGTCTCCAGTAATTGTATAGGTGGCATTCCCGGTGATGTCACTGGTCTTTGGTAACTGGATAAGTGGCATTCTTAAATATGTCAGTGGTCTTCGGTAATTGGATAAATGGCATTCCCATTGACGTCACTGGTCTTCAGTAATTGGATAAATGGCATTCTCAGTGATGTCACTGGTGTTCAGTAATTGGATAAATGGCATTCTCGGTGATGTTACTGGTCTAAAGTAACTAGATATGTGGCATTCTCAGTGATGTCACTGGCCGTACGTTATTGGATAAATGGCGGTCTCAGTGATGTCACTGGTCTTCAGTAATTGAATAAATGGCATTCTCAGTGATGTCGCTGGTCTTTAGTAATTGGATAAGTGGCATTCTCAGCGATGTCACTGGTCTTCAGTAATTGGATAAGTGGCATTCTTAGTGATGTAACTAGTCATAAGTAATTGGATAAATGGCATTCTCAGTGATGTCACTGGTCTACAGTAATTGGATAAGCGGCATTCTCAGTGATGTCACTGGTCTTTGGTAACTGGATAAGTGGCATTCTTAATTATGTCACTGGTCTTCGGTAATTGAATAAATGGCATTCTTGGTGATGTCACTGGTTTTAAGTATTTGGATAAATGGCATTCTCAGTGATGTCACTGGTCTACAGTAATTGGATAAATCATATGGCATTCTCAGTGATGTCACTGGTCTACAGTATTTGGATAAATGGCATTCTCAGTGATGTCACTGGTCTTCAGTAATTGGATAAATGGCATTCTCAGTGATGTCACTGGTCTTCAGTAATTGGATAAATGGCATTCTCAGTGATGTCACTGGTCTTCAGTAATTGGATAAATGGCATTCTCAGTGATGTCACTGGTCTTCAGTAATTGGATAAGCGGCATTCTCAGTGATGTCACTGGTCTTTAGTAATTGGATAAATGGCATTCTCAGTAATGTCACTGGTCTTTGAAAACTGGATAAGTGGCATTCTTAATTATGTCACTGGTCTTCGGTAATTGAATAAATGGCATTCTTGGTGATGTCACTGGTTTTCAGTAATTGGATAAATGTCATTCTCAGTGATGTCACTGGTCTACAGTAATTGGATAAATCATATGGCATTCTCAGTGATGTCACTGGTCTATAGTATTTGGATAAATGGCATTCTCGGTGATGTTACTGGTCTACAGTAACTAGATAAGTGGCATTCTCAGTGATGTCACTGGCCGTACGTTATTGGATAAATGGCGGTCTCAGTGATGTCACTGGTCTTCAGTAATCAAATAAATGGCATTCTCAGTGATGTCGCTGGTCTTTAGTAATTAGATAAGTGGCATTCTCAGCGATGTCACTGGTCTTCAGTAATTGGATAAGTGGCATTCTTAGTGATGTAACTAGTCGTAAGTAATTGGATAAATGGCATTCTCAGTGATGTCACTGGTCTTCAGTAATTGGATAAGCGGCATTCTCAGTGATGTCACTGGTCTTTAGTAATTGGATAAATGGCATTCTCAGTGATGTCACTGGTCTTTGGTAACTGGATAAGTGGCATTCTTAATTATGTCACTGGTCTTCGGTAATTGAATAAATGGCATTCTTGGTGATGTCACTGGTTTTAAGTATTTGGATAAATGGCATTCTCAGTGATGTCACTGGTCTACAGTAATTGGATAAATCATATGGCATTCTCATTGATGTCACTGGTCTACAGTATTTGGATAAATGGCATTCTCAGTGATGTCACTGGTCTTCAGTAATTGGATAAATGGCATTCTCAGTGATGTCACTGGTCTTCAGTAATTGGATAAATGGCATTCTCAGTGATGTCACTGGTCTTCAGTAATTGGATAGATGGCATTCTCAGTGATGTCATTGGTCTTCAGTAATTGGATAAGCGGCATTCTCAGTGATGTCACTGGTCTTTAGTAATTGGATAAATGGCATTCTCAGTGATGTCACTGGTCTTTGGTAACTGGATAAGTGGCATTCTTAATTATGTCACTGGTCTTCGGTTATTGAATAAATGGCATTCTTGGTGATGTCACTGGTTTTCAGTAATTGGATAAATGGCATTCTCAGTGATGTCACTGGTCTACAGTAATTGGATAAATCATATGGCATTCTCAGTGATGTCACTGGTCTACAGTATTTGGATAAATGGCATTATCAATGATGTCACTCGTCTTTAGTAACTAGAAAAGTGGCATTCTCAGTAATGTCACTGGTCTTCAGTAATTGGATAAGTGCCATTCTTGGTGATGTCACTGGTCTACAGTAACTAGATAAGTGGCATTTCCAATAATGTCACTGGTATTCAGTAATTGGATAAGTGCCATTCTCAATAATTTCACTGATTTAAAGTAATTGGATAAGTCACAATCTCTTTGATGTCACTGGTCCTCAGTAATTGGATAATTTTTTTTCTCTGTGATGTCACCAGTCTACAATAATTGGATAAATTGCATTATTGGTGATGTCATTGATCTACAGTAATTTTAAAAGTCACATTCTTGGTGATTGTCTACAGTAACTGGATAAGTCGCATTCTCGGTGATGTCACTGGTCTACAGTGACTAGAGTAAATGGATAGGTTGCATCCTCGATGATGTCACTGGTCTACAGGGGCTGCATTCTTAGTGATGTCACCGGTCTACAGGGGATGCATTGTATTCCCAGAGATGTCACTTGTCAATATTGCTAGGATAAAGCTGCATTCCCAATAACATTACTGTTCTCTAGTGATAGATAGGTGGTATTCTCAGCAATGTCATTGGTCTCTTGTGCATGGAAGGAATGTTAGGAATACACACAATACAGGAAACAAACAAAGGTAAATTTCCCAGTTCAATCTGCTAGCCAGTCTGCTTACCAACCAAATTAACCTGTCTAACAGTTTGCGTCAAAACAGGGGTTTAGTTAACACACATTTGCAAACGCATGTGAAAGCTGCAGGGCCACTCCACAGCTCCCTGTATTACCTGCAGTCCTACTCTAATGAATTTATAAGAGCATTCACAGTGGAAGCACATGCAAGCGAATGGATAGATATGGGGCAGGTGAGCCTGGAGGTGGCCCATCCCTCCTCTGAAAGGTAATTGGGGGCATAATGGAAGCCCAGACACACAATACAGTCCTTAGTGAAATCCTAAATAACATACATTTAGATTTATCGATATGTAATGTATTGTGGGTCTCAACAACCAAAAAGACAAAAGATATCAGCTCATTGATAAACACATTTAATACAAACAATAATGCACACAATATTATTTGTTATCTACTTGCTGAAGGCGGCTGTGTGATTTTTTGAATGCAGAGTGAGAGCAATGCAAGAGCAAGATGCAACATGACAGCACCCCCAGGACAGCACAAGAATGTCACATATCTGAAGGAACAGAGCATAGCTGCACCATTCTCACACCCGGCCCACCTCCCAATCCACGCTCACTGGCATCCGACCCCTACTAATACACAGATCACATTACATACTACTCATTCTAATACACAGATCACAGTACATACTATTCATTCTAATACACAGATAACAGTACATACTACTCATTCTAATACACAGATAACAGTACATACTACTCATTCTAATACACAGATCACAGTACATACTACTCATTCTAATACACAGATCACAGTACATACTACTCATTCTAATACACAGATAACAGTACATGCTACTTATCCTAAAACACAGATCATAGTACATACAATTTATACTAATCCACACTTACTGGCCCCCTACCCCTTCTAATACACAGATCCCTGTACATACTGCTCATCCCAATACACAGATCAAAGTACATACAGTTTATACTAGTCCACACTCACTGGCATCCTACCCCTTCTAATACACAGATCACAGTACATACTACCAGACTTGTATAAAGTACTCAAAATTTCTACTTGAGTAAAAGTACAAGTGCTCGATCAAAAAGTGACTTGAGTAGAAGTGGAAGTGCTCGCAGAAAAAGTTACTTAAGTAGAAGTACTAAAGTATTCAACATTTTTTTTACTTAAGTATTGCAAGTAGTTTTTTCAAAAAAATTGCTACTTAAGTACTAAAAGTAAAAAGTACCAGTAGTTTTGAAAAAAAATTTCTACTCAAGTACTGAAAGTAGAAGTACAAGTACTGTGTTATGTAGTTATTAACGAAAGAAGTCAAAAGTTTGAACATCATATTGTTTTTTATTATTTCAAATGATTTATTCAAATGATTAACCTGTGTTTGTTAGTAGTTTCTTGATGCACTTTAAGCGCTGTAGCACCATTTATTTGTTTGTTTCATATTTTCTTTTTATTGGAAAGATTTGGTATAGCAGCTTTTATTATACACAGCCTTTATTTTCGTATGCGCTGATTTACATATGACATTATACACATTTTTTGAGCTTTATGCAACCTGCCATCTACTGTTCTGGCAGTGGTAATTTTTTTAAAAGTAACGAGTAACTATGCAGCACAAAAAAAAAATACTTGAGTAGAAGTATCGAAATCATCGAAAAAATGTAGTGAAGTAAAAGTAGAAGTAGGAGAAAAAAATTCTACTCTAGGAAAGTACAGATACCGCATTTCGGTACTTAAGTACAGTACTTAAGTAGTTCTACTTCGTTACTATACATCTCTGCATACTACTCACCCCAATACACAGATCACAGTACATACTACTCATCTGAATACACAGATAACATTACATACTACGCATCCCAATACACAGATCACAGTACATACTACTCATCTGAATACACAGATAACATTACATACTACTCACCCCAATACACAGATCACAGTACATACTACGCATCCTAATACACAGATCACAGTACATACTACGCATCCTAATACACAGATCACAATACATACAATTTACACAAATCCACACTTACTGGCACCCCTACCTCTTCTAATAAACAGATCTCAGTAAATACTTCTCATTCTAATACACCAATTATAGTACATACAATTGATCCGACTACACTGATCATCATCACAGTACTACATATCCTAACATATAGGGGTTTATTTACCAAAGGCATATCTACTGTGCACCCCATAGACAGCGAAACAGAGCTCTCCTCTCCTCCTAATACACAGACATCAGTACACAGAGCTCTCCTCTCCTCCTAATACACAGACATCAGGACACAGAGCTCTCCTCTCCTCCTAATACACAGACATCAGGACACAGAGCTCTCCTCTCCTCCTAATACACAGATATCAGGACACAGAGCTCTCCTCTCCTCCTAATACAAAGATATCAGGACACAGAGCTCTCCTCTCCTCCTAATACACAGACATCCGGACACAGAGCTCTCCTCTCCTCCTAATACACAGATATCAGGACACAGAGCTCTCCTCTCCTCCTAATACAAAGATATCAGGACACAGAGCTCTCCTCTCCTCCTAATACACAGACATCAGGACACAGAGCTCTCCTCTCCTCCTAATACACAGACATCAGGACACAGAGCTCTCCTCTCCTCCTAATACACAGATATCAGGACACAGAGCTCTCCTCTCCTCCTAATACAAAGATATCAGGACACAGAGCTCTCCTCTCCTCCTAATACACAGACATCCGGACACAGAGCTCTCCTCTCCTCCTAATACACAGACATCAGTACACAGAGCTCTCCTCTCCTCCTAATACACAGACATCAGGACACAGAGCTCTCCTCTTCTCCTAATACACAGACATCAGGACACAGAGCTCTCCTCTTATCCTAATACACAGACATCAGGACACAGAGCTCTCCTCTCCTCCTAATACACTGACATCAGGACACAGAGCTCTCCTCTCCTCCTAATACACAGATATCAGGACACAGAGCTCTCCTCTCCTCCTAATACACAGACATCAGGACACAGAGCTCTCCTTTCCTCCTAATACACAGACATCAGTACACAGAGCTCTCCTCTCCTCCTAATACACAGACATCAGTACACAGAGCTCTCCTCTCCTCCTAATACACAGACATCAGTACACAGAGCTCTCCTCTCCTCCTAATACACAGACATCAGGACACAGAGCTCTCCTCTTCTCCTAATACACTGATATCAGGACACAGAGCTCTCCTCTTCTCCTAATACACAGACATCAGTACACAGAGCTCTCCTCTTCTCCTAATACACTGACATCAGTACACAGTGCTCTCCTCCTAGGGTAAAAGGCTACTTGGGGACAGTAATACATACAGCTTACTTTCTGAAGATCCCTTGCCCTCATTCAAACTGGAACTTGGCACATTAATAGATTGAGCCTTCTCTGAGAGCATCGTCTCCACCAAAGAAAAGGCTTTTCTATACAGTGAATACTACAACACCCCTTCTACCACTTGTCAAAAGTGCATAAACGCCTCACCCCCTTCGCCCCCCCCCCCCCCAGGCCAGCCCATAGTAGCCTCCATGAACAGTACAACAAGCAGCCTGTCAGACTATATAGAGTTACATAGTTAGTGAGGTTGAAAAAAGGCACCAGTCCATCTAGTTCAACCTGTATTGTATACCCCTGTATGTTGTGGTTGTTAAGGTGCCCATCTAATAGTTTATTTTAACTATCGATGCTCCCACATCCTTACCGCTCTGACGGTAGAGAACTCTTTACGCAGTTTAAGGTTAAACCGCTTCTCTTCTAATTTTAGTGAATGACCGCGAGTCCTTTTATATTCCCTTTCGCCGAATAGTTTATTCCCTATGCTAGGGTCGCCAGTACAATATTTATACATTGATATCATATTAACCTCTCAAGCTTCTCTTCTCCAGAGAGAATAAGTTCAGTGCTTGTAGTCTTTCCTCAGAGCTGAAGTCCTTCATACCCTTTATTAGCTTTGTTGCCCTTCTCTGGACTCTCTCCAGTTCCAGCACATCCTTCCTGAGGATTGGTGACCAGAACCAGTTTGCATACTCGAGATGCGGTCGGACCAGAGTCTTGTAGAGTGGAAGAATTATCATTTATCTCTGAAGTGAATCCCTTTTTTTTATACATGCCAGTATTCTGTTGGCTTTGCTTGCAGCAGCTTGGCATTGCATGCCATTGCTGAGCTTGTCATCTACTAGGACCCCCAGGTCCTTTTCCATCTTAGATTCCCCCAAAGGCTCTCCCCCTAGTGAGTAACTTGCATTCGTATTTATGGCACCCAAATGCATTTCCTTACATTTTCCAATATTAAACCTCATTTACCATGTAGTTGCCCACCCCATTATTTTGGTCAGGTCTTCTTGTAAGGTTTCCACATCCTGCGTAGAAGTTATTGCCTTGCTTAATTTAGTATTGTCCGCAAATATAGAGATTGAGCTGTTTATCCCATCCTCTAGGTCGTTTATGAATAAATTAAACACGATTGGTCCCAGGACAGATCCTTGGGGGACCCCCCTATCCACACCAGACCATTCTGACTACTCCCCATTTGTCACCACCCTTTGGACTCGCCCCTAAAGCCAGCTTTTAATCCAGGTACTCACCCTATCGCCCATACCTAAGTTCCTTAGTTTGTACAGTAAACGTTTGTGGGGAACTGTATCAAATGCCTTTGCAAAATCCAGATGACACCACATCCACAGGCCTTCCTTTATCTAGATGGCAGCCCACTTCTTCATAGAAGGTTAATAGATTGGTCTGGCAAGAGCGATTTTTTATGAATCAATGCTGATTATTACTACTAATGATACCGCTTTCATTGCTAAAGTCTTGTATATAGTCCCTTATCATCTGCTCCAATATCTTACAGACTATTGATGTTAGGCTAACCAGCCTGTAGTTCTCAGGGATATTTCTTGGCCCTTTTTTAAATATTTGTAACACATTGGCTTTTCTCCAATCAGCTGGTACCATTCCCATCAGTAGACTATCCATAAAAATTAGGAACAATGGTCTAGTGCAGTAAAAATGAATACTGTATATAACTATAAGGTGCATATGTTGTTTAAAGTTACTTTAAACAATATATGCACCTTATACTTATATATTAATTTTTACTGCACTGAAGGCACCAAACACTTTTTGTGGATAAATTGAGTTTTTATTTCCGTTTGATTTTATCTGATTTATGCATATATTGATGGTTTAAATATTGCACAGAGAAGCACGGAAGATTTGGTGTTTATTAACTATTTACTTATTATGAATTTATTTATTCACAATTTTTTCACATATTTATTACTATATCTAAGGACCTATTTCCATACTCTATAAAAACTATCCTTGAAGCGCAGTATTCCCCCCATTGAAAATTATTATTAAATTTAACATTACAGTCTATGTGAATAAAAATAATATTAAAACCCGCGCTAAATAAATAAGTGTTAGTACTACCTGCAGCTGCTGTACACTTAGAATAAAACTAAGAAAACAATGGAATACAATATTAACCACTTACCGCAAACTGACGTAAATTAACGTCAGCAGACTTTGCGGGGTTATACCGGGATGATGCCTCTAGCTAGAGGCATCATCCCGGTACCGTGGTTTGAAGCCGACGGTCGGCTTTCCGTCGATAACGACCGATGCGGCTCGGGAGCCGCTCGATCGTTACCCGGGGGGGCGGGAGGGGACGCCCCCCCCCCTCCCGCCGCCTTCTGTGGCTTTGCTCGGGGCTCCCGTCCCACCGGGAGCCCCGAGCACCCAGCCGGCACGTCCGCCGGCTGGATGGAGTCCCGATGAATGCCGGAAACGGCATCGATCGGGTCTCCGATGACGTAATCCGGAGGCGCCCCCGTCACCGTTAGCTCGCGCCCCCCCCGTCACCGTTAGCTTGCGCACGAAAAAAAACGTATGCGCAAGTCGAGCCGCGAATGAAATCGCTGTTCAAACCCCACATGTGAGGTATCGCCGCGATCGCCAGAGCGTGGGCAATAATTAAAAAAAAAGATCTACACTCTAACTCTAAACTGGTAACCATTAAATAAATTTAAAGCGTCGCAGATTGAGATCTCTATTGACCGTAGTTTGTCGCCATCCCACGGGGGGGCGCAATTTTAAACCGTAACATGTTGGGTATCTATTTACTCGGTGTGACATCATCTTTCACAATATACAAAAAAAATGGGCTAACTTTACTGTTTAGTATTTTTTAAATGCAGTGAAAAGTGATTTTTCAAAATTTTTCCAAAAAAATGGCGTTTTAAAGACCGCTGCGCAAATACCGCGTTACAAAAAATTTTGCAATGACCGACATTTTATTCTCCAGAGTCTTTGCTAAAAAAATTGGGGGTTCTAAGAAGTTTTCTAGGAAAAAATACTAGTTTTAACTTGTAAACAAAAAGTGTCCGAAATAGGGCTGGGGCTTAAGTGGTTAAAACAGCGCTACCAGGCATATAAAAATAAAAATAAATGTAAGGTGCACTAAAAATCTCTCAAATCAGTATTATCAAAAAGTGCATCAGTGCCAAAAAAATATATACTCATGTAATCACATAGATAAATACAATTTATGTACCATATAAATGGTTAAAGTGCAGAAAAATATATAATAAGTATAAAGTGCCAAAATGTGCAAAAAGTGCAAAAAAAATATATATATATATATATATATATATAGATATAGTGCAGTCCAAAAATGGTGAATAGTCCACTTGTATATAAAGTGCTGAATATCGTGCTCCACACAAAAAGTGCCCAGTGCTTCCAAAGAACCCTCTTGGGGATCCACTCACCAGACTTAGGATAATTAAGAGCCTTATGTATATCAAGCAACATGTCCAAATCAGCCTCCAGCCTTGGTGTCCCCCAGGATAACAATGGGAATAAGCCTCCAAAGAACCTTCGATCACCTCCAAGATTCCTCCTCACTTAGAATCTCAGAAAAAAGAAGGGGAAGGACCTGAACATAGTGAAGCCCGTAGAGTAATTTTATTATAAAAAAGGTATAAAAAGTTACTCACAAACATATGAAAAAGTCACAGCATTGTGTAAAGATCGGTAGTCACAATCAGCCGATACACTTCCGGGTACGCTGCTGGCGTGCGTTCCCCGGTGGTTTGCGGAAGTTACGTGGTGTGACGTGTAGCTAACAGGAAATTACGTCAATGCGTTTCCCCCGCCTATCTTGGGTGTCATCAAGGACTGTTTTATTTTTATATGCCTGGTAGCGCTGTTTTAATATTATATTCCAACATTACAGTCTAGGTTACTATATCCCCCCAATTATTTTGTGAAGACTGAGAAGAAGAATTTATTTAGAACCTTTTTTTTACTCTCTTCCGTTATGTGCCTTTCGTGTTCTATCTTAGCGCCTTGATTGCACTCTTACATTTCTTATTGCATTCTTTGTAAAGCTGCCAATTACCCCTTAGCCTTGTATTTTTAAAGGCCTTTTCTTTCGTTTTTTACGTTGGAGTTTGTAACTCTTTAAACTTATTTTAAACTTGTACCCCATTGGAATGCACTGGCCAATACATTTATTTAGTATGCTCTTAAATCACTCCCATTTTTCTTTAGTGTTCTTTGTTCTTAGGATCCTGTCCCATTTATTATCGTCTAACAAAGAGCCCAGATTAGGGAAGTTGGATCTTATAATATTCAGTGTCCTTGTATTACCTTTGTGTTTCCTATTTCTTTGATTTATATTGAAACTAATTGACCTGTGGTCACTATTTCCTATGTTGCCCCGTATTTCTACATCCGCAATCAGGTCTGTATTGTTAGTAATCAGTAGGTCTAGTAACGCTTTGTTTCTTGTTGGTGCGTTCACCATCGGACCCATGAAATTGTCCTGCAAAGCATTTAGGATATGGCGAGCCTTAGATGAATGCATGGTTCCTTCTGCCCAGTCTATATCTGGATAATTAAAATCCCCCATTATAATGAAATTTCCCATCCTTCCCGCCATTCCAAGCTGTAATAGGAGGTCCGCCTCCCCTTGCTCCCTCTGGTTGGGGGGCCTATAGCATACATCCAATATTACTTTCCCCACAGTACCTTCCCTTTGAAGCTCTACCCATAGAGATTCCACCTTCTCCCTAGCTCCATTTGTGATATTGCCCCTCATATTCACTTGCACATCGTTCTTGATATACAAGCATACCCCTCCCCCCTTTTTTTACCCTTTCTATCTCTGCGATAAAGGGAATACCCCTGAATGGTTGCCAGCCAATCATAAGAGCTGTCAAACCAAGTCTCCGAAATTCCCACAAAATCAAAATCCTCCTCATACATTAGCAGCTCCAGTTCTCCCATCTTGTGAGCCAGACTTCTAGCATTGGCATACAAGCCACATAATTGTGTAATCTAGTGTATATATATATATATATATATATATATATATATATATATATATACACACACACACTAGAGAGCTTGTGCAACACAGTTTACAAAAATATATCTTTATATGTGTAGCACTGTCCCCATAGGGCTAGCTGTGTGATGACTTCTTGGGCCTCCTCTGATTACCTGCAGACAGTCACTTAGGGACAGTTCACTCATCCATCTTTACTCCCAGTTGCTTGTTACTCAATAAACAGTACAGGGGTTTTGGTTTTATATTTATTGTTGAACTTGGATGGTAGAAGGGCAATGGGGGGATACTTCAACTTGAACTATTCACAGTAGATTCACAGCTGATTATTTCTTAGTGGGCTGTGGGGGGGATCAACATCCGCTAAGACTGCTGGCTGTAATGTTCCGGTACCTTTGGTACCCTAAATTACACTTTCCACAAGTGTATGCGCCCTACCATTTACTTTTGGAAAGGTGCGCATACACCTTTAAGACTGGAGCTGTCATCACTCAGCGCCGGACTAGATGGCTATTTAAGGCGTCGGCTCTCACTCACATGTGTTCGTTCAAACACCCTTATCTGGATGCTAACCTTGCTTGAAGCTTCCATGCTTGCAAGCTTACTTCGCTGACGGAACCTCGCTGCGCTGATCCCTGTATCCCGCTACTGGATCATCCGCCTCTCCTGAACCACCCTTCGGCTGTATCGCTAATAGTGCTAAGTACCCCGCAGGGGAATTCTCTATAAACTTATACTAAGCTTACACTATCTAGCTCTGCATAGTAGAGACTGTTTATCACATCTGCATAAACTAGATTGCTAGCTCTTGAGACTACTGCTACTTTTCTGCACTGGGTTGATCTCTTTTGTATGTCCACCTGCTATTCTATCATCTGCTATCATACAACATTGTTAAACCTTCCTGCATCCATCTGCTACTGTCTCACCTTCAAGTGTCTATCACCTACCACCTCCACTCAACCTATCCCTCAAACCTTCATCATTGTGTTACCACATATATAAAGTCACTCTAGGAACCAGCTTGCTAATTGTGTGTATTTACTGGCTGAAATAAGACCTTCCACACATGATGAGTCATTGAGGTTGGGAATGGTATCTCAGCATATCTCTTACATGACAACTGACGTGGAACTATTTCTGCAGCTGAAAATCCACACCATATAAGAAACGCAGGAGCGTTAGACTGGCTCTTTCTTCAGAGACTGGCTTTCTTCCTTAGTGGGGCGATTCTTGTGAACATTTCAGGGGTGCACTTTTGTAGACCTGTACAGCATTTACAATACTTAGCTGGAAGCCTTCATTACTCTGATTCAACGCTATTTCATGTAAGCGCTGCCTGTTACTCCTGGAAATCTGGGACATTCCATGAGTTGGCCTGATGTCAGGCCCCCCCTTCCCACATATTTAGTTGGACCCCTTTACAGGGGCTCACCCTTTGAATTTAGATTAGCTGATCAGTACACTTAATGACGCACTCCAATGCTAAGAAACATTTTTGTGCTGTGTTCTTTCCCCTGAAGATGAAATTACCATAGATTTCGAAACATGTTGGGATGTCTATGTGAACTACTATCAGTCTTCTCTCATACTCATGAGATCTACTTTATGTTCTAGACCAGGGGTACTCAAATGTAAACTTGAAAGGTCCACTTACCAATTTTCCATTTAGTCCGAGGTCCGGAAAAATGACCGTCAAATTCCAAATACAGAACGCCAACAACAAAAAAAAGGCATTCCCCAAAACCTTTGAACTATACACAAAAAAATGACCTAACAAATACACAACCAATATGTGAAATATGACACTCTTATATCTCTCATATATCACTCATTATATTATATGAAAATAATTCTTTAAAAATGCAGTGAGACTTCATTTTAATGGTTTACAGTAGTACAAACAATTTTTTGCTGTATAATTTCAGTGGAAATGCAGGTGAAATACATTAATCTTTTTAAAAACATTTCTGTAGTTCTGTATAGTTAAAATTATAGAGCGCTCAGACGTCCTTGCCCCCGAGCAGATGTCTCTTCACCGCTGTGTCCCCAGACTACAACTCCCGGAATGCAGCGCGGCCGGGGTGCTTAGGCGCGAGGAGGAATAACTTCCTCCTCCGCTGTGAATGCTGGGCGGCGGGCAGGGCGGCGGACGTGTGACGTCACTGGTTGCTAGACGCCGGGCGGCCGGTGATCTAGCAACCAGTGATAAAAGGAATAGGCAGCAGCTTCAGTACAGACAGACAGCCTCGGTCCAGTGCTAAGCACGTCTGGGTCCGGACGCGGCCCGGAGTCCGCCTATTGAGGACCCGGGTTCTAGACTGTAGCACAATTTTCTGCAATTGGTACTGTGTCATTTTTATCTGTTCTGAGTGAGACTATATCCCTCAACTTTTATATAATTGTTTTGAATAAAATTGTATATTTTTTATTATTTCTTACTCCTCGTTACTTCCTTTCCTTTTCTATAAGTGTGTGCCTCGTTCAAAACCCGGTGGGACTGTTTTTGTATTGTTGTAATTCACAGTAGATAAGGACAACTCTCACTTGGCCTCACCAGGTTATATGTGGAAGCACACATACTGCTTTAACCATACTGCCACTTGTATGGAAGAATTAAGTCCTCTTGCTCTTGCTAGCAGCAGACTTGTTGCAACTACATTACCTTCAGAACACTCTCTAGCATCCCCTTGACTGACACCCGTCCACTAACTCTTCTAGCAGAAGGGGTGGCTATCTCAGAACAGGCCCCAGGACACATATCTGTGCTCACTGTAGGCAGAATCAGATCCTCTCCAGTGTTTCCCTTCCAGTCAGCTCTACGGGACATCTGGGTTCAGCTCCTCTCTGACTCTTCGGCCCAACAGGTTGACCACCTGAGGCCGCATGGCAGCTTCAACAGAGGAGGGGCAGCTGCCCCCTCCCCCTAGGACCCTGCTCTCTAGCTGAAATACCCTGAAGCATATCATGTGCCCTTGGCATTTATACAGTATCCCAGCATGCACCGAGGCATTTTCCTCTGCCAATCACCAGCGCTGTACTAAATGCCTGTGTGCTCATTTGTCAGGTTTTCTCCCACTGTCCAATATGCCTCCCAATTGGACCAGTGTGAAACCCTTCAGACAAGCTGAGCTGCACCTGAGCACCATGAGCAGACCTCACTAGCAGATCCTTCTCTCTGGTAGGCAGAGAGCAAAATAAATTTATCTGGCAATCACTCTGATAAGCAGAAACTATATTCTCTCTTCTAGCCAGACCATAGTGCCCCTCCTTTATCGCTGTTTTTATCTAAAATATTTAAATTTTTTATTGATTTTTATTGTATGGTCTTGAGAAAGATAAATATGCATATACAGTATATTCCTGCATTTTTATAATGTATATGCAATTACAATACGTTTTTATTCCAATACAACAGTTTTTTTTTTTTTTTTTTTTTATTTCACTATGACATAGCCACAACGTTATCATTTGCTCTTATTAGGGTATA
Source organism: Pelophylax lessonae (assembly GCF_965119305.1). Taxonomy (NCBI): domain Eukaryota; kingdom Metazoa; phylum Chordata; class Amphibia; order Anura; family Ranidae; genus Pelophylax; species Pelophylax lessonae. The sequence continues at coordinate 69,219,710 of NC_138773.1, read as the reverse complement.
TGATATGTGAAGTAGTTCACCCCTTGTTCCTATAATCTGCTCTTTGCAGCTCCAGTTGGCTCCTGTTACCCCCACCTGTGGCTTTTTGACCCTCCTGGTAAGCAGTTGCAGCCATTCCTGGACCCACCCCTATAGTGCTGTATTTATTTTTGGCAGGTAGCCACTTTTAGATAGGCTAAAGAAGAAGCGACATTCTTTGAAACACGTTCCTATCTCCCAGCGTACTCCAAGCGGTGTCATACATCCTTCCCATCCAGGCTGCGGCTTCCATTCCTTTGTACCACTTATGTGAATAAATGAACTATTATTCATTGGATTCCGTGATGGTGTGCGACCATTTTCTTCTTTTAAGTATGATGTAATGCAAAATTATCATGGGGCCCCCATGCACCTGGAGCCCCTTGGCGGTGCCCAGGGGTGCCCAATGCGTTAAGATGGTCAGTCCGCACCACACCTTCAGAGAAAAATATAACAAATTGACAAGGTTTTTCTAACTTGTCCAGTTGCTTTTCTCCCAAAATGACTTGGTAAGTAGTGTCAATATAAGCCTCATACATATTAAATTATCACCAGTTGTAGCCTGTCCTACTGTTGATGGGCACCATAAACCATCAGCAGCAGTGGCAAAAATGGATAGTTAGGTAAACATTACACAAAACCACATTATAATTGTCAAATCTAATTAAATTAATTAATTAATTAAATAAAGTTGTAAAAAAAAATTAATAGAAAATAAATAAAAAAATAAAGAACTACTGCCCTACTGACACCATCCTGCACATACTACCCACCTCCATACACTCCACACCCCTTACCTGCACATTCTACTCTTCACTATACACTCCACACTCCTCTCCTGAACATACTACCCACCGCCATACACTCTGCACTCCTCACCTGCACATACTACCCGCTTCCATACACTCCGCACTTCCTCGCCTGCACATACTACCCACCGCCATACACTCTAAACTCCTCGCCTGCAAAAACTATCTACTGCCATATACTATGCACTCCTCTCCTGCACATACTACCCACTGCCATATACTCAACACTCCTCTCCTGCAAATACTACCCACTGCCATACACTATGCACTCCTCTCCTGCACATACTACCCACTTCCATACTTTCCGCACTCCTCGCCTTCACATACTACCCAACGCCATACACTCTGCACTCCTCACCTGCACATACTACCCACTTCCATACACTTCGTACTCCTCTCCTGCACATACTACCCATCGCCACACACTATGCACTACTCTCCTGCACATACTACCCACTTCCATACTCTCCGCACTCCTCTCCTGCATATACTACCCACCACCATACACTCCGCACTCCTCACCTGCACATACTACCCACCACCATACACTCTGCACTCCTCACGTGCACATACTACCCAATCCATACTCTCCGCACTCCTCTCCTGCATATACTACCCACCACCATACACTCTGCACTCCTCTCCTGCATACACTCTGCACTCCTCTCCTGCACATACTACCCACCACCATACTTTTCGTACTCCTCTCCTGCACATACTACCCACTGCCATACACTCCGTACTCCTCTCCTGCACATACTACCCACTGCCATACACTCTGCACTCCTCTCTTGCACATACTACCCACCGCCATACACTCCGTACTCCTCTCCTCCACATACTACCCACCACCATACACACTGTACTCCTCTCCTGCACATACTACCTACCACCATACACTCCGTACTCCTCTCCTGCACATACTACCCACCACCATACACTCCACACCCCTCTCCTGCACATTTAACCCACCACCATACACTCCACACCCCTCTCCTGCACATAATACCCACCACCATATACTCCATACTCCTCTCCTGCACATAATACCCACCACCATATACTCCATACTCCTCTCCTGCACATACTACCCACCACCATATACTCCATACTCCTATCCTGCACATAATACCCACCACCATACACTCTACACCCCTCTCCTGCACATACTACCCATCGCGGTATACGGTGTACATTCTCTATTTGACATTAACACATTCTGCCCAATGTAAGGCATCTCAGACTCTATTAAACCACACCCCTTTAAGCCACACCCAAAGTTAGCACATTTTAAGCGATGCCCACACTTTGCAGCAGCAGCAGCATGCTACGCGCACTGCTTTTTTTTCCCTTGGGGCTCACTTTTTTTTCTTGCACACGGGCCCCCTGATTTCATGATACGCCCCTGATAACAGGAATGCAAGCACCTTTATTCAACAAATTGCAATTGGAAAAACAGGAGCCAGTTGGTCTCCACCACTTCTTTAAACTGAACCAACGTATATGGGAATATTAAATGGTTCATATGCTATACAGACATAAAAAGTACTATTTTCAGAGCTTGTTTGCCATGTACAAGTAGTTCGTTCTATCGCTGCCAGTTTTATGCTTCTGCTAAATCTCCTCCTCTCTCACACTTCTATTTTTGTTTTCTGCCGTTTTTTTCTTCTGCTTTTTTTTATTACTTTCTCACATTTCCCTAACTCTATGGCTTACAGTAAACCTGGGCTTTGTTCATGCAAGGCAAAGCAACACATCATTTTAATGAGCCCCTCTACAGCAGCACATTCTAAAGCTATCCCTACACTTGTTTATTTTCTGACGAACATGTGTACAGCTCTCAGTACTTTTGATGACAGAACGAATGCCATTCAGAAGCAGGGCCGCTGATAGGGGGAGACCACCAGTCCTCCTGTAGGGGGCCACACAGGGGGGCCCCAAGGGCATGGCGAATTGGTGCGGTCGGGCGTAGGGGCAATTACAGAAGGAAGCCCTGTGGGGCTCTCTGCAGCAGCTAAAAGCCAGTTTCTCCCCCTCCTGCCAGCTTTCACCTGCTGCAGGGAGAGACACAAACACAGGGCCTCGTTCCTGTAATTTCTTCTCCGACACCGATCCCCCTCTATGTTCTGCCTACTTCTGATCCCCCTTCTCTTCCTGTGTGCCTCCCTTTAACTGTGCCTCCCCCCTCCGTCCTGGCTTCCCTGTCCTGTAAAAAAAAATGACACATTGTAAAAAAAAAATAATAATTAAACATTGTTATAATTTTGTTTTTGACATTTAAAAAAAAAAGGTTACAAAGCAATTAAAAAGGGCTAAGAGCCAGTTCACACAGGCGCGACCCGACTTTGCCGGGGCGACCTGTGAAGTCGCGGTGAGCAGCTCGCACCGTGACATCGGAGCGGCCGGCACGGACTTCATAACATTGAAGTCAATGCAGGTCGCTCCAGGTCGCCCCAAAGAAGCTCAGGACCCTTTTTCTAAGTCGGAGCGACTTGTGTCGCTCCTATTAGAACGGGTCCTGTGCTAATCTATGGCAGGCGACCCGCAGCAACTTGTCAGGCGACCAGGTCGCCTGACAAGTCGCCCCAGTGTGAACCGGCTCTAATTCACACAGGTTCTCTGTTATGTTTGTGTTCGCTAATAATGATTTTAGCGTATTTTTTGTGAAAATATTGTCTTGATAAATTCAGTGGGGGGCCCTGCCAGGTAGGCTGTACGGGGCCCTGTGATTCCTAACAGCAGCCCTGTTCAGAAGTACTGGAAAATGTTGTTTGCTTTTCACCTTCGATTTTGGAATAAATCGATATTACCCAACGCAATCCACGTTCACTGTTAGAAATCCTAACATTTGAGAACAATGTCCTCTCCTGCTACTTCACATTTTCTCACCACTTTGGTAAAAAACAAATGTTTTTTGACCCTACTAATTGAATGAAGGTTGTTAACCACTTTACCACCGGAGGATTTTCCTGCTTAACGTCCAGGCCACTTTTTGCAACTTGGCACTGCGCGACTTTAACTGACAATTGTGCGGTCATGCAACCCTGTACCCAAACTAAATTTACGTCCTTTTTTTCCCACAAGAGCTTTCTTTTGGTGGTATTTGATCACCTCTGCGCTTTTCATTTTTTGCGATATTAATAAAAAAAGAGCGAAAATTTTGCGAAAAATTGCCATTTTCTACTTTGACAGTTAAAAAATATCCAATATATTCAATTTTTGTCATATATTTAGGCCAAAATGTATTTGTCTTTGACAAAAAAATTCTCAATGAGCGTATTTTTAACCGCTTTAAGACCGGAAGATTTTACCCCATTCCTGACCAGGCTATATTTTGCGATTCGGCACTGCGTTACTTTAACGGACAATTGCGTGGCCGTGCGACGCTGTACCCAAATTAAATTTATGTCCTTTTTTTTCCCCCACAAATAGAGCTTTCTTTTGGTGGTATTTGATCACCTGTGCGATTTTTAATTTTTGAAAAAAAGAGCGACAATTTTTACATTCTAAAATATAACATCCCCCCCCCCCCCCCCCCCAAAATTTAAAAATCAAAATTTTTTAACATTTTAGGCCAATTTGTTTTCTGCTACATATTTTTGGTAACAAAAAAAAAATCACAATAAGCGTATTTTGATTGGTTTGCACAAAAGTTATTGCGTTTACTAACTACGGGAAAGATTTGTAATTTTTATTGTTTATTTTTTTTTTACTAGTAATGGTGGCGATCTGCGATTATTTTTTTGCTGGACTGCGACATTGCGGCGGACAGATCGGACCCCTAACTGACATTTTTGACACTTTTGGGGGTACCAGTGACATTACTACAGTAATCAGTGCTATAAATATGCACTGTTACTGTAATAATGACACTGGCAGGGAAGGGGTTAACACCAGGAGCGATAAAAGGGTTAAATGTGTCTCTAGGGGGTGCTTTCTAACTGTGTGGGGGATGGACTTATGGAATAAACACAGAGACCCATGTTCCTAAATAGAATGAACACAGGAGCCGTGTTCATTGCCGACAGAACAGCGGTCTGCCATATTTACAACAGCAGACCGACGTTCTGTCTCCACAGGGAGCGATCGTGGGTGCCTGGCAGCAGTCGTGGCCTCTGGCCCCGCAGATCAGCATTCCCTCTGGTGAATGGGCGTGCCCCCATGAACGCTCCCACGAAGCGACGTACAGGTACGTCGTTTTGCGGGAACCTGCCGACCTGCCGCCGTATAACTGTGGTGGCTGGTCGGCAAGTGGTTAATTAGATCAGATATAAACTCTAACTGGCTGAAATGTAGTTTTCCAATGCTTGTTGTATCTTAGGCAGGCCATACACAATGCTCATTTTTTTTCCTGCAAGAAAGAAATTCACACGATTCCCACATCAACACAGACAGTGCCGGCAGGGGAATCCCTCCTGCCGAGCAATTGTCTGCTCCTTGTGGTGGGGCGGCCGGGGGAAGCTGCCCCCCGCTGGGAGAAGACAGTGATTATCACTAGAGGCTGTAGCAGCTGTAGGGAGGCTCCCTACTTCTCTTAAACCCATATGCTGAGATTCCCACACCACCAACGATTGAACGAGTGGACCCCAAAGGAATTTTTAAACAGCTTCCATACCGCAATCTCTACTGGGGGACCTCAGTGGGACCCAAATAAACCAAAAAATAGTGTTGCGCCAGTCATGTGCACACATAGTTTTGGAACTACATTTTCCATGATGCTCTTGTAATCTGCAGTAAAGTTGAGCATCATGGGAAATGTAGTTCCAAAACATCTGGAGTGCCAAGGTTCACCATCACTGCAATAGGTGAATGAGACTGCAACATTATTTAATTAATTCAACAAACAACAAGCCCACAACATAGCCGAATACAAGCCAGGGCCTTAGTCCGTGGGCAGGAGGCTGGCCTCCACACTCCTCCAGTAACCCGTGACGAGTGTTCCAGCAAATGGGTGTTCGTCACACAGACGGATGGTAACCCTATTTTCCATCCATCTGGAGGATCGGATCTGATAAAATCGGACAGGCGGTCCATTTTTATTCGATCTCCCATAGAGGAGAGCGGGGCTCTGACAGCTCCGTCTCTGCATAGTAAGCAGAGACGGACCTGTCATCCGCCTGCTCAGCAGGGATTGGTCGATCGATCCCTGCTAAGCAAAACGGAGTCCACCAGGCAGTAAGCCCCTGTGAAAGGACACAAACAGAGCTTTGATGACCAGTTTCAAAAAACGGATGATGATGGATGCAGATGTAAACTGATGTAAATGGATGATCATCCATTTACATCCGTTTTTCCATAGAGATGCATTAATGTCTATTTTTCACCTGTCAACGGATGTGTGAAAGGGGCCTAAACCTCTGAAATGGGACACTGATGGCAAAAACAAATTTGGTTATAACCCTCCCTTGTTCTATCCAAAAAAAGTTTTGCCTATAGTTCTACTTTAATCATCAGGGGTGATCAAAGGGTGAACTGTGTGCCTACCAAAAAGTGGTCACCCATTGTGGAGACTCTATAAAGGTAGAGTTAGAGACTGCAAATATCAATATCAAGGGTGCCTTGTAGGGACCTGCAGCTTACCCATGTATTTGAAAATGTGTGCAACTAAACCCCTGTTTTTAACACTTACTGTTAGACAGGTTTATTCGGTTGGTCGCAGGCTGGTTGGTAAGTTGTAACTGGAAATTCCTTGACTTTTTTGATGTGTGCCTAGCCAGTGTTTTCTAACTGTGCGGGAAGTGCTTTTACTAGGGGAAGGTATGGATCCTTGTCTTTGCTTTGCAGGAACACAGGATCAATGCCTTGCCTACTGACAGAACAGTGATCTGCCTTGTTTACATAGGCAGATCATCGTTCTGTCTGTGTACCGAACGATCAGCGGGTGTTGGCGGACTTTGGCTCCACACTTGAGCCCGATACCCAGAAATGCAAGATTACATAAATATACATGATCCTGCGCGGTGCGGCCGCCCTGTAGACAGTAAGTTTGCTATGGGGCGGTTGTCAGCATGTGGATAGGACACAACATTGATGTAGGGGGCGGAGGACAGAACCACAGCATGTGACAGGGGGAATGGATTATTGATCGACCGATATCGTTTTTTTACCGCCGATACTTTGGTCATCGGATATCGGTATCGGTCGATATTTTCGGACATTAAAATTTTTTTTTTATGTCTACAGGTACTCTTGTGGAGGGATCTGTGGGTCTAAAAGACCCCAAACCCTCCTCTGCACTTAAAAGCATTCAAAATGCCAAGTTTGGCTGTTTTGAATGCTGTAAGTTTTTTTAATTCTGCGCCGCCAGTACCTGGAAGTGATGTCATGACATCACTTCCGGGTACTCGGCGGCGCCAAATTCAAAGAAATGGAGACCCGGTCAGAGGTGGAGGTAGGATTCCCGGTGGGATAGGAGACCCGGGAGAGCCATGGATGGTTGTCATTACAAGACAGCCGAACATCTATGGACGCCGCTACCGGGGTGATGCCTCTAGCTGCAGGCATCACCCCGGTACAGCACTTTCCTGAAATATCGGCAATATCGGTAAATCAAAAGGCCAATTCCGATATACCAGGGAAAGTGCATATAGGCCCCCGATATATATCGCTGTTGCCGATAATCGGTCGATCACTAGAATGGATATTGGACACTCCCAGAAGTGTTGAATGCTGATGGAAGGTGCTGTACTGGAAGTAAGAGGTAACAGCTCTCCTTTTGCAAGGAACTTGGCTTTCTCTCTTGACAGGGTTGTTTTAGATCATTTTATTAACGGCATATAATAAATATGAACGAGGCACACGCCACGGATAAGATTTACACCCCTCACACATGCTGTGTGCTTTTACTTCCAGGAATGATAATCATTCCAGCAGCAGCACTCAGTGACTGAACGCAGTCAGGTGTTCCAGCAAGAGACTCCTCAACCAACATGGCGGCGACAGAGCCCCGCTGGCGGTCACGTGACACGCCAGCCATTGGCTCCCCGGACACGACTTTTCCCCAACCAGCATGGCGGCGGCCCTCTTCCTCATCGCCGATTGGAGGACCGGGCCCTACGCCGTTATCTGATTGGCTCCGTGCCCGGGCCGGCCAGGATGACTTCCGGTGGAACTGAGGAGTACGGCGCTGTCATTTAACGAGGAAGAGGCGACTGGAGGAAACGAGCACTCCTCCCCCCACCATCCTGTGTTACCTTCACACACGGGACCGGAACCGGATAAAAAGAGCCCCCGGGAGGAGTGGTGAAGGCTGACCTCTGACCTCCATCTCTAGCAAGGGTGTGGCCCCCACCTCTTGAAACTGACAAGGGCCCCCCCAAGGGTCACATGTGCCAATTATCTGCCTGTGGCCTCCCACTGAGCCCCATTCTGATTCGTCCCCTCCATACAAGCTCTGCCCATTCGCTGCTCTGCTCCATAGTGACCATATCCTCCATGTATATGGGTTTATTCTGAATTATACCCCCCCCCCCCCTATATCCATATTATATCTATAGATCTGACACCCCCCCCCCCCTTCCCCTGCATGCTGCCCCTCCATTGTTCCTCACATCAATGCTCTATTGGGGGTAACACGGGGCCCCGAGAGCTGTAGGGGGCCAATAATCTGCCCTTTTTTCATTTTATTCTTAACCCCATTTGCCTGATCTGTGTATCTCTATCCTTACAGCCTCATCTATACCCCCCCCCCCCCAGTCCTATTTTATACATTTTATTTATAGATCGGGCAATAATAATCAATCCTGCATGCCAATCCCCCCTCCAGCACATCGTACCCCTGTATAGATCAGACATTAGTAATCAATACTGAATGCTGGTCTCCCACACCCCTCTATAGCTCCCCATGCCCTGTCTGGGCTAACGCAGGGTGGCCCCCCCTGGGGAGGGGGTGGTGTTCATGCCAAGGTTTTATCAGATTTTGTCTTTGATTCAGATGGGATAAGTCCTCAAACCGCCATCTGCCGCTGCCAGTACGATTTGTGCCATTTTATCTATTGCTGGTCCAGGAAAAGGGGTTGGGGGGGGTCACAGCTGGCAGGTGGTCTGACATGAACAACGGAAGTGACGGTGGCATCAAGTGACCCGGGAGGAGAGAAGAGAAGCAAAACCATGGTGAGTTGGTGGTTTAATGATGGTGTTTTATTTTTTTTTTGGGGGGGGGGGGGTCTGTGTGATTGGATGGGGAGTGATCTGGAACAGAATTGTCGAAGCTGCTTACAAATAACCAGCTGGATTTCCTCATTTAAAGGGTTAATTCACCTGTACAAAAATAATGTAAAGGTGAACTAACACTGTACACCTTCCCCATCCCCCATCCCTGCTGTACTTTCCTCTGGGGTTGCCTGGCTGTCAGAACTCCCAGTCAGGGGATTTGAAATGCCCGCTCTTTGTCAGTGTTTCCAGGACAAACCATATCAATTCTGATTGGTCAGCACTGTCAAAGTGATGGTGCTGACCAATCAGAACAGTTCTGGTCTGTTCCTGAAGAACTGGACCACCTGCAAGGGTACTGACAGCTCAGCAACCCTGGAGGTAAGTACAGAGGGTATAGGAGTTGGGGAGGGTGTACAGTGTTGGGTAACTGTAGTTAGTCTCAGATTAGTTCACCTTTACAGAAAGCATAAAGGTGAGCTAACACTGTACACCAAATCCCCCCTCCAGCAATGCTGAGCTGTAGGTGCCCCCACCCAGCTGGTCCAGTGGTTCCGGATTTTAAAATCCCTGCTCTTCTCCCTTTTCATAGTGCAGCGCCCTTAGAATGGACCAGAGCGATTCTGATTGGCCAGTGCCTGCACAGTGAATTGCTTTGGTCCGTCCTGCATGCGCTGCACATAGAAGAGTCGGGATCTCAAATCCCTGGTACAGGGGGGATTAGGTGGGTGTACGGTGCTAGATCACCTTAAAGTGGTAGTAAAGTCTGTTTTACCTTCAGGTAAGCTTATAATAAGGCTTAGCTGTTGGTAAAATAAATTTCTCCTAAATGTGCACAGTTTAGGAGATATTCCAATGACCAGCAGCCAGTGACGTCACCGGGGCGTGTGCACTGCGCTCTTATGGCACTTTTCCACTGCAAGTACCGGCTCGGCTCTACTCGGCCCTGCTTGGCCCGGTTTGCTTTTCCACTGCTGGTACCGCATGGTACGGTGTTGGAACGGTTCGGTACGGTACGGTATGGTTTGCTTTTCCACTAAAGTAGTACTAAAGTTAAGTGGGTGGGATAACAACGGGGTGGGTGGGATTCTCTGACCAATCAGTGGCTAGTAGTGACTGCATGCAAAGGATTGTGGGATATGGTACCGGGTATGGTACCTGTTGGAACCACAATCGAGTAGGTACTGTTTTTGAGAGCCGTACCGTTCAGTTTCATGCAGTGGAAAAGCGCCGCCGAACCGAACTGTTCCTACACTATACCATGCGGTACCAGCAGTGGAAAAGCACAAAAGCGAGCCGAACCGTTCGGTTCCATGCAGTGGAAAAGCGCCATTAATGGAGAGTATGCTGTCCATTGAGAGAGCTGTGCCGCGGCCATGGATCCCACCCACATGTGCAGGAGTGGCGTCATCACAACTCAGCCAGAGCCCACAAACCTGGAATGAAGACCAGGTGAAGATGGAAGCAGTGACAGCGTGCCGCTGGAGGCCTTAGTTATACATGGATGTCTTTCGTAATGTGCTAGTATGCATGCAGGCTCCATTGCAGGGGGACTGAAAGGTTCTTTTTTTTTATTTTTAATTAGGATTTACTATTGTTTTAACAAAAAAAAATGAAAAGGTGAACCAAAGCTTTAAGCTGTAATGAACTAACTGAAATTTGCTTCCTGGGGGTGCTGTCAAAGAAGCTGGGCAGAACAGTGTCAGCCTATCCATCCAATCGGGTGTAGATCCTGCTGGTGGGGCCAGCTTTCAGAATACTATATCATCAGTGGGAGTTTGTCCATCTCTGCTGTATAGTGCAGATAGAGGAATCTGCAGGCTGAATGTTAAAATAAATCGAAAAGTGAATGACCAGCTTTATATAGTATGTCCCCAAACTTTTTCCTGTAGTGTCTCTCCTGGTGCCAACATGGCAGCAGATATGGTAGTATGTTGCCATGGATTGGTGCCAGGAAAAGAAAATTATGGTAAGTATTTGATACAATTTTAATCTCCAGCTGCCCATGTTGCAAGTCTGCAGGCATCTCATCTAGTATGTCTGAAGTCTTCTGTCATATAGGGGTTTATTTACTAAAGATAGAGGAGGCAACATTAGTCATAATTCTACAGAGAAACCAATCGGCTTTTAACCTCCGCTTGTTTAATTAGGCTTTAGCAATAAAACCTTGAAGCTGATTGGTTTCTCTGCAGAATTGTGACTAATTTTGCCCTCTCTAGCTTTGGTGAATAATATGTGCTGCCCTTTGGAGCTGTCAGGGGACACAGTTGTGGCCCCCTACATCTTGGAAGTGGCTAACCACTGCTAGGGTGTGACTTAAGTGGGGCTGCTGACATTGCATCCAAGATGGCGGCACCCAAGAGCAGTTGCAAGGTTCTTGGATATTTACACCAGAGAGACTTTTATGGGTAAACAACATGCATAAAATACATTACTGCACATATAATTGTCTGGCAACAGGGTCTCCTAAAAACGTGTCTGAACTTTTTTTTTTTTTGTGTGTGTTTTTTTTTTTTTTTCTAGTCTATTCCTCGATGGGGAAATATCCCTTTCTCTCTTTGCCCTGGTGACCATAGTCAGCAGAGCAAAAAGTGGAAATCCAAAACCGGAAAATAGTAGACCTCTTCCAGTGTGGAAGAGCTGTCCTGGTGGCAACTATCCAAGGGGGAATTTACTCTGACTTTAGTTTTGTGTCTCTGGAGCTGAAAGTAAAGAGCTTCTCCCTGGTGGGATGTGGGCAACAATGACAGGGGTTCTAGTCATTCCTTACTCAATCAAAAAAATTTTGTTTTAGAGAAGGGAAGGATTAATCCCCTGCCAGGTAATTTTATGCTGTCTATTACTGGACAAATTTCCCTGAACATCTTGTCCAAGAGACACAAGATGAAGGGGAAGTCATCCTTGGAATATATGTCCTCATTGAAAGATTCCTCCTTGCCTCTTGTTCTAGAACAACTCTTAAAATTTAGATTTTTCCATGACTCTTGAAGCCTTTGAAAGTTTCAGATATGTCCCAATATAAGGAGCGTGTGAGCTTCCCTTAATGCCATGCCTCAGTGCTTGGGCCTAACGTTCACACCACTTATGCAAAACGGGCATGGACACAGCCCACTTTGCTCTATGGGCTGCCGGATGTAAAAGGGTCGGCTAACTGTTTACACCCACGCCCAACTGCCCTCCGATCTGAACCAGCCAGCTAGAGGGGAGTAAATCTGTATTTTTTTGCAGGGTTGGACCCAGAGGTAGCAGGGTGTACACTGACACAGGTCCGTTTACATCCGGCACCAGTGTCTGATTGGGTATTAGGTCAGGCTAAAAAATGGACAGTTCGACCTCTCATGTGAAAGTGGCCTAAAGTGACAGGTTCTCTTTAAGGATGCTGGGCCCTGTTGTCAAGTGTTCAGAAGGATACAATAGGGCTCCACCTGTAATTAGATGGGGACAAGACCTTTTATATTAAAGTCTAAGATCGGTATAAGGACAAGCAGTATTCAGTAGTTTGAAGATGTAGAGAAAGGCGAAGAGGTCGGCGTGGTTTCCTTATGGAGCTAAGACGACGCTTTCCTGGTGAGGTCCTCCGGAGGTATCCCTTATACGCTATACCAGCACTCTATTGAAATATCAAACTTCCACACTTAAAATGGGAAAATGCACTAGGAAGCCCCTGCCAACTAAAACCCCCTACTTCAGAGTCCATTAAATGTGTCCTGGTGGCGGAACCTGAGCATTCCTTGGATGTGGGAGAATTAGGCTGCTCTCCTCATGGTTCTGGCTCTGCCCCCCTCCACATATATTCTCATTGTAGCTCCCCGGCTTCTTTCTACTGCTCGGACAGAGACGGCTGCTCCCCGCAAAAATTGGAAGTGGCAGCTCTTGTGATGGGTCTCCCCACCAAATCTGATTTGGCTTTGATGCTCCATAGCCTAGAAAATGCTATTAAGAAGGAAGTATCGGGCGTCCATTCTGATCATTCACAAGTTGTGCTACGGGTGGAAGAATCTGAGCAACTTCTGGACCACCACGTGGCTGCCTTACCCAACCTTCAACAACAATCTAGATGCCGGGCTATCGACCACAGGATGGCCCTATATAAGATGGAGGACCAAGAGAACAGGAATCAGAGAAACAATATCCGAATTCACAGTCTTTGAAGCGACAAGGGATGTTGATCTGCCAGCAACGATCTGTGGGATCTTCAACAAACTGCTGGGTAACCCTACTGATAATCCCAAAAAAATTGACGGTGTCCACCATGCCCTTCGACCGCACAACATGTCCTCGGAGACCCGTAGGAACGTGATCGGTCATGTACTTTTTTATGAGGAAAAGGAGCTGATTGTGGCCAACGCTAAGGAAGCCTCATCCTTGGGAGTTTGACCAGAGTTATTCTTTGCTTCTTCCCCGACCTAGCTAGGGAGACGCTGGATTGGCGCCGTGCCCTGCGGCCTCTTACCGAGAAGCTTCAAAACAATAATATATCGTTGGGGCTATCTAGCCTGCCTTATTGCCAGCAGGGATGGCCACTCTTCGCTTCCCGGAAGATCTCAAAAAGTTCTGCGTGGACCTTAACATCTCCCCACCAGGACTTCCAGGCTGGCAAGATGACCTCCCTATACTGGAAACTCCTCCTGAACTACAATGGCAAAATTCTTCCAAGAAACATCGTACAGCTACTCCTTCCTCTGCACTTAAGAATGGGTGAGAGCCAGCACACAGCCATGCTAAGAACATAGTTTTCATCTTGATTATCTTTCTTCCTCTCAAAGCATGACCAACTTTTTCTGAAATTTTTTTTTTAAGCTCTTGGAGCCTTTTCCGTTTTTAAGGTGTGTTTTTCTGTCTTCTTCTTCTGCGCAGTGGTCTCAACACCTTTCCTAGACTCACTGTATCACCTCAATACTGTTGCTTTCATGTAGAAATAGTTTTATACAGTTTGACTAGTTTACTGGTTTACATGTTTTAAGTGATATGTGGCTACCTCCTGGGGGCGAACTTCGATGTTTCCTTCTCCTGATGGATGCGATTTTCCCTCCAGTTGTTTCCTGCCTCCTCCCTTTAGCAGAACTCCTTGTCTCTGGCCTCACACTTGGTCTACAAGTTTACCCAGGTGTGAACATCCGAGACATGGTGACCCACTGCTCGTGCACTGCAAGTATTTGCCTTCAGCACAAATCCGGGGCAATGGTACCTTGAGTGACCCTTTCACGCAACATAATGGCACTAGACAGGGCTGCCCCCTTTCCCCTATCCTCTTTGCCCTCTCCCTTAAAGTTTCTTGCCACTATCCGTCATAACCCCAATATCCATGGAATCCAGGTTGGTAGTTTTGAACTCAAATATGTTGCATACGCAGATCATAAAATATTCTATATTCAACAACCTAATATCAACCTACCCAATATCATAGCGGCCTTTGACCTTTTTGGTAAAATTTCTCATTTTAAAATTTAACCTATCCAAGTCGGAAATCATAAACATCTGAATGTCCCGACGTGAAGCCAAAAAATTGCAACCCCTTTTCCCATTTTTTTGGCAACCTTATACCTTTAAAGTACTTAGGGATACACTTGACAGCAGATCCTACAAAATTATTCTATACAAATTATATTTTCCTTTTAAACTCTATCAGACAGGATCTCCATAAATTGAACAATTTAGCCACCACCTTGGTTAGGTAGGATAAACGTAATCAAAATGAACATCTTAGCCAGAGTACTTTTTCCTTTTCCAAATGACATCCTATAATATACCGTACCTCCCTGGTTTCTTCAAAATACTGACCTCTCTAGTTCTCAAATATGTATGGTATCTCACACATCCTCTTATCTCCCTTTCCATACTTACCAGATTGAAATCAGACTGATGACTAGCCCTCCCTGATTTACAAAAAATATTTTCATGCAATTGTACTAAATAGAGTTTCTTATTGGAAGCACCATTTAAATACTAACCTGTGGGTCCATCTAAATTCTAGAACCTAGTTTGAGTGGTTCTTATTTTCCCAAATTTGGGTACCTCATAAATTCAGATGTCTATCAGCCCATACTTCCCAATTGACGATATCTACTTTTGCTCTATGGGACACCATGCACAGAATTTATGGTTGGTCCTACAACTCACTGCTAATGCCGGGTCATTCCCTTTCCCCTCCTAGACAACAGGACCCTTCGTTTCGCAGCTGGCTTCCATACTCACCTGCTCTTCTCCATGTGATGACGGAACATGGACTGGCAACTCTTAGTACAATTGTTCAATCCTCCTCCTTCATGGACCAATGGAGTTATGCTCAGCTGAATCAATTTATTAAAACTATAACTCATCCCTTACGACCCCTGGCTGACCTTACCACAGTGGAAATTATCTTGCATGCCAACCAACCCCCTCAGAAAAGCATATCCCAATTCTACAAAGCACTGAAGGCTTTAGACTCTAATACCCCAGTCTTCATAAAATAATGGGAAAAGGACTTCCAATACTCTATCAAACACTCAGAAATTGAAAATACTTTGACTGGCTCACACTTCCTCCATTTCCTCAAAAACCGCTGGGACCAACTATTGGATATTAACAAGATGGCATCTTACAACTGCAAAACTACATCAAATATTTCCCGGAAACATCCAACCTATGGGGAGGTGGCCACCCACGCTCACATCTGGTGGTTTTGTCCGCTCATACGCCCTTTCTGGGTCTCAATCCTAAATTATATTGAGATTATTCAGGGTTTCCCACTCAATAATGATCCATGGAAAGTATTGTTCCATTGCTCAGGGGAACCAGCAGGCCTATATCGATGATCCATTACTCCCCATCTTTTAATTTCTGCTAAATTCCTTATCCCTCGATATTGGAAACAGCCTACAATCCCTACTGTTCTACAATGGTTACAGGTTGTAAAGCATATATACCGTATTTTCCGGCGTATAAGACGACTGGGCGTATAAGACGACCCCCCTAATCTTCAAGTTAAAACATAGGTTTTGGGCTATACTCGCCGTATAAGACTACCCCCCCCCCCTTCCGAAGCAAGGCAACACCATTGAAAAACATCAGATTTCTCATAGATCTCCGAGGCGCTTTTCCACTGCATGGAACCGTACCGGTTCGGCACGCTTTTGTGCTTTTCCACTGCTGGTACCGCATGGTATAGGGTCGGAACGGTTCGGTACGGTACGGTATAGGTTTGCTTTTCCACTGCATGGAACCGAACGGTACGGTACGGCTCTGAAAAAACAGTACCTACTCGATTGTGGTTCCAACAGGTACCAAACTGGTACCATATCCCACAATCCTTTGCATGCAGTCACTACTAGCCACTGATTGGTCAGAGAATCCCACCCACCCCGTTGTTATCCCACCCACTTAACTTTAGTACTACTTTAGTGGAAAAGCAAACCTATACCGTACCGTACCGAACCGACACTATACCATGCGGTACCAGCAGTGGAAAAGCAAACCGGGCCAAGCAGGGCCGAGTAGAGCCGACCCGGTACGAGCCGGTACTTGCAGTGGAAAAGTGCCACAAGGTACCCTAGTACTGTAATACATGTAATCTCTCATAATATCTCCAAGATACCCTAAGTATTTCCAGTAGATGTAATCTCAAGACGCTGGCTGTGCGGGAATCCTGGGTATACCGGTACAGGATTCCCACACACCCAGCGTCTTGAGAGATTACATCTACCAGTAAAACTTATTCTCTCTCTATCTCTCTATCTCTTTTTTTTTTTTTTTTTTTTTTCTTTTTTTCTCTCTTGCTGTTCGTATGCTGTGAATTTTCTTTCAATAAACATTTATTGAACAAAAAAGGCGAACTCATTTTTATTAATTTGGACCTTTTGTCCCTTTTCAGTTCTAAGTGGAGCCTTGCTACATCCTCATACTGCCTGGTATATATTATTTGGAGGAACTAGTATGTGTAAACCCCCTTTACGCCATTTACGATCAATAACTTTTATTGTACCCCTTTGCTAGGTATACCATTTTGACACAACTTTTCATACCTCTCTGAGTTTATTATTCTTATTATACAGGATTTATATAGCGCCAACAGTTTGCGCAGCGCTTTACAATGTGAGGGAAGACAATACAGTTACAATACAGTTCAAAACAGGAGGAACTAGAGGGCCCTGCTCGTTAGAGCTTACAATCTAGAAGGGAGGGTCAAGTGAAACAAAAGGCAATAACTGTGGGGGATGGGTTGATGGAGAAAATGGAGGTACATTTGTTAGGTGTTGGTAGGATAGGCTTCTCTGAAAAGGAGGGTTTTCAGAGATCGCCTAAAAGCTAATAGAGTAGGAGATAATCGGATAGATAAGGGTAAGGAGTTCCATAGGATTGGAGAGGCTCTGGAAAAGTCCTGGAGGCGAGCGTGGGAGGAGGTGACGAGGGAGCTAGAGAGCAGGAGGTTTTGAGAGGAACGAAGAGAGCAATTAGGTTGGTATTTTGAGACGAGGCTAGTGATGTAGTTGGGGGCTAAGCTGTGGATGGCTTTGTAAGATGTTGTAAGTATTTTGAATTTAATTTGTTGGGTGAGCGGAAGCCAGTGGAGGGCTTGACAAAGAGGAGCAGCGGACACTGAGCGATTGGTAAGGTGGATGAGTCTGGCGGCAGCATTCATGATGGATTGAAGGGGGGATAGCCTGTGTAGAGGTAAGCCAATGAGAAGGGAATTGCAGTAGTCGAGGCGCGAGATGACCAGGGAGTGGACTAGGAGTTTTGTTGTGTCTTTGATTAGAAAGGGGCGTATTTTGGAGATGTTGCGGAGGTTGAGGCGGCAAGATTTGGACAGCGAATGGATGTGGGGTTTGAAGGAGAGTTCAGAGTCCAGGACAACACCTAGGACCTTGGCATGCGGAGATGGGCTGATAATAATGCCCTCAGTATTGACGGAGAAGTCAGGGGAAGGGGCACGTGGTGGAGGAAAGATTATTAGCTCGGTTTTGGATGAATTGAGTTTGAGGAAGTGGTGAGACATCCAGACCGATATATCTGATAGTAAATGAGTAATGTGTTGAAACGTGTGTGTGTGTGTGTGTGTGTGTTTTTTTTTTTTTTTTTTTTTTTTTGTTTTGTTTTGTTTTTTTTTATGTAGGAAATCAAAATGGGAGTGGTCAGCCAATTAGATATTATTTTTTTTTTATTTTATAACTTGCTGTAGACCAAGGGATCCAAAGTTAGTTGGCATGGACAAGACATGCAGCAAGTCATTGATTCAAAATTCCAAAAACCATCTGGTCTAATTTTTCCAGTTTTTAAATTTTTTTTTTTTTTTTTTTTTCCGGTCAAGTTATTGTTTTCAGAGAAGTCATATAAAAAGCTATTTCAAACATTTCAGATGTATAATACAGTCAAAACAATTGCTCCAACATGTTATAAAGTATAATCGGACAACAGGGGATAAAAACATTTTTTGCCAAAGTAACTTAAAAATTGGCGGCAGTTGATTTACCAAATTTTACGTTCCTTTTTTTTTTTTTTTTTTTTTTTTTTTTTTTTTTTTCTTTTCACTTTTTCCCATCATGGGATCCGTAGCATAGTATAATCAGTAAAAGAATATAAGGGCAGGAGGGGAAGCCAAATGGTAAACGTTTAAAACATTTCCAACCATGGTGCTGTTCTAGGTCTGGTAGGGATAGGTTCTCTTTATATTTGCTATTTGAATGGAAAGAGTTGTTACAACCTTCAGCATAGGTGATTCATGCAGGCAGGAAATGAGTAAATACTACACCTTGTAAGCATGACTGATGTCTACATAGACCATTGAAGGAACATTTTAAGAGGATGTAGCTGCCTATTCATTCATTAGAAAGAAATATTGGGGCTGATTTACCAAAGGACTTGAGGATGTTTGCAGAATAGTGTGAAGATTCACTTCAGTTATCTGTTTTAGGCTGGGTTCTCACTGGTGCGAATTGGATGCAGGTTTCCCCACATCCAATTCACATGTCCGGAGACTGCGATGGGCTCTCAATGGAGCCAGTTCACAACGCTACGAGGTGGCTTCGGATTGGTTTTCAGAAGGGTCCTGTGCGTCTTCTGGTCCATTTCAGGTCCGAATTTAGCCAAAAATTCTGGTCGAATTTGGACTTTAAAATGGTGAACAGGCATGCACTGGACCCCCTTTTGTGTGCCGCTCCACACACAGTGTGAACCCAGCCTTCATGTAGCATTAAAATGTACTGTATTTTCTGGCGTATAAGACGACCCCCCTATTACATGATCTACCGGTAATACTTAGGTTACCTTGCAGATATTATACTCGGCGTATAAGACGACCTCCCATTTTTGGGGGATTTTTTTGAGGTTCAAAAGTAGTCTTATACGCCAGAAAATACAGTACTTCTTTCATCTGCACGTAATAGGAAAATTGAATAGTCACAATAGTGTGAACATTCTTTAATCCTTTAATAAATCAGCCATGAGGTCTCTAGGAGTTGGAACAAAAAGAGGTTTGTTCAAGAAATTAAAAATTGTACCCCTGTGTGCTTCCAAAATCATGTACAATTCATATTTAGTTTGTGCCCTCTTCCTCTGCATTGAGCTGTCTTCAATTGAGATAACTGATCCAAGGTCAAAATTTTAGGTTTGCCGTATAAAATGGCACAACTCCATCCAACTGTTTTTTAAAGCTTTCTATTTCTCTTTTCAGAAGGGTGATTTCTCTCAATTTCCTGTTCTGGGAGGGAGATGAAATCTCCCAAATTGGGACACCGCAGTAAAATTTTGGAAAACTGGGGGGTAAAAAATGTTGCTGAAGTTGGGCTTTAAGGTGGCCTCTGATTTAAGGTAGTGGTTGGCCATTTTATAGCCTGATGGGAGAACCCACCTATTGTGTCTTGCCTGTTCGTTTTTTATTGTATTATTTTTTTTATTTTATCAACTGTATTATGAAGCTTAAAACCCCAAGGCCTCAACATTAACTAGGTACGCACTGGTGATCTATTGGTAGATCCTAATCATAGGGTGGTTCGTTCCTGCTTGTAGACCTTAGGCGACAGTTGGATGTAAACATGAGACCAACTGTCTTTTTCTTGGTCTCTACCATTGCCCAGCATTTCACTGAACCTGAATATTTACTTTGTCAAGAATTCATTGACAGAATCCTTCCATGGGAGAAATACATGGGTTGCCATTGCCGATTTGGATATTCA
This sequence comes from Pelophylax lessonae, assembly GCF_965119305.1. Taxonomy (NCBI): domain Eukaryota; kingdom Metazoa; phylum Chordata; class Amphibia; order Anura; family Ranidae; genus Pelophylax; species Pelophylax lessonae. The sequence goes on along the minus strand of NC_138773.1, from coordinate 69,199,579 downwards.
AAATGCTAGTTGCCTATTTTTGGATTTTGTACTTTTGAGTCCCTTACCTAGCGCACATACCACCTCATCCCTTTAAACCTGGGCACATGGTAATTGCACAGGTTCAGAGGCTAATTTAAAGCGGAGTTCCAGCCTAACACACTCACCTGTCCAACGGTCCAGCGATGCGGCCGCCCGAAGCCTCGCTCTTCTCCCTCTCTGTCTGCGGCGCCGGCATCACTGGTGTGGGCACCCGGCTGTGACAGTTTTCAGCTTCATAGCCGGGTACGCACTGCGCATGCGCGAGTTGCGCTACGCGTCGTGATTGGCCGGCAATCTTCTGGGACCTCTGACATGTCCCAGAAGATTGCAGGGAGGGGGAGAGGAGAACTTCCGCTCAGGGTGCCGCGGCGCTCCCAGCGGAAGTCGGAGCGGGTACCTGTCAAAACTAGGTACCCGCTCCCCCCCCCCCCCCAAAAAAAATTACATGCCAAATGTGGCATGTCAGGGGGTTAGAACTGCCTAAAGCGGAAGTTCCACTTTTGGGTGGAACTCCGCTTTAATGCAGATAAGTCACTAAGTGAGTTTAATTACCACCTTAAACAGACACAGAACCTGTGTATTTAATACGTGTTTGGGTTTGAAGGGATAAGGTGGCAACCCTCAGTGGGTCATTGGCTCAGAAAGCATTGAAGCGATCAGCACAACTGCCAGTCAGTATTCATTCTAAGGAGACAAGTGATGTTAACTTTCATATGGGGGGTTGACAGTAATGTTTTGGGTAACTTTAAGACATGCTAGCTCTAATTAACCACTTCTTAACTGCACTATAGCTGAAAACGGCTACAAAGTGGTCTCCCAGTTCTGGGAGGGCATTCATCAGTTCAGCCTCATGTGCACACATCAGTAAAGGAGGAAAATTATGTATTTGCTACATTTTTCAACCAAAATGATTAAAAATGTTGTTTTTTGTTTTTTTTTTTCATTTTGTTTAGCAAAAAATAAATAAAAAAAAAAAAAAGCTCTATCCCTCTCAAAATGATAAAATTGTCATATGGGTACAGTGTTTCAATGACCACGCAGTTGTCATTTAAAGTGCGACAGCGCTGAAAGCTGAAAATTGGTCTGGACAGGAAGAAGGTGAAAGTGCCCAGCAACCTACTGCTATTTTTTTTTTTTTATTGCATATTTACAAAAATGTATACAATTTTTAGTTTTCTCCTTTTTTTTTTTTTTTTTTTTAATGCATTCTTTTCATAAGAGCATTCAGCATTCATGTTCAAATTGCCCATTGTTTCTGTGTGCAGGCGTCAGAAGAGGCCTCGCTGAGAGCCCTGGAGAGTCTTATGACAGAATTCTTTCACACAAGCACCTCCAATGAGCGGAAAAGAGAAATTGGTAAGAGAATCTGTTGGAAGGGCATGTGAGCATCTGCCATGTTATACAATTCAGATGTATTTTGCTGAGTAAATAAAATTAGGATTGGGTGTACTTGGTGATGGAGTGCTGCCGATGTGACTGAAAAACCCATGTAGTCTTTTTATAATGTGGACATAGCCCAAGGGCAGTGTGTAAGAAGAGCAAGCCTAGTCTAGTTGGAGGTTTTAGTTTAGCCACGTTGCCATTTATTCCTCTGGTGGTTCAAAACCTCTGATGTTATCAGAAATGTACAGCTGTCATATTCTATAGATAATAGGTACCCGTTTTGTGCTGAAGTGCATATTGATCTGTTTTTATCCTTTTTTTTTTTTTTTTTTTTTTTCCCCTAAAGATGGTCACACGTCTGATCCCAAAGCTTTGCCAAATTGGAAGGGGTCATCTTAAAAAGTAGGTCCACTCTGAAAAAGGAAAAAGAAAAACACTAAAAAGTTCAGTAGCTACAAATCCTGTAGCTGCTGACCTTTTAATAAAAGGACACTTGTCCAGGGACCCCGAGCTGTCTTCATCAAGGCTAGTTCTTCACAAGCCTATGGGTCCCAGACGCCGGTCAAAACTAGGTAACCCCCCCCCCCCCCCCAAAAAAAAAATAATAATTTACATGGCAGGGTGGAGGACTTAAAGCGGAACTTTAGGTCTACCAACAACTATGTAGTGTAGGGGTCTGCCTGGTTGGATACACAATGATTGGATAGTTTAGACCAGGGGTGTCCAACCCAATTTCATTGTGGGCCGCATCAGCATTATGGTTGCCATCAAAGGGCCGGTTGTATCTGTAAGACTGGATGTCCAGAGCACCTCACCTTACATCAGATGTCAAGAGCCCCCCACTATCAGAAGTGAAAAGTCCCCCACCCTCCCTTACATCACAGTGCACCCTCTTTATCTTGTGCTAATTCCTGGAAGAAGCTGGGATTGGAGCTGGGAAGCATAAAGTGCAGGGTCCGGAGGAGAACCAGAGGAGGGCTAGAGTTTGCTGAATGCTGGAACCAGGGGAGGTAGAGATGAGGTGGTGCTGCAGCTGAACAGAGAGGTATAGAATCTATATGAGGAGTTCTGTTCTCCTCTCTGCTGCCGACTGCTGAGACAAGGTAGGAACATAGATGAGGGGGTAGCTGCAGGAGAGGTGCGAGGGCCACATGAAATGGCCTGGTGGGCCGCATTCGGCCCGCGGGCCTTGTGTTTGACACATGTGGTTTAGACAAATCCTCGTATGTTATATAGCTTTAGTAAATTAGAGTTGATTGTAACGTGTATGATGAGCCTATTGGCCATTTTCAACTTTTAAAGTGAAGTTCCACCTAGTGCTGGCCATGCTTGTTTGAGCCAAGTTCAGTCTCCTTTTGATTTGGTAATATGATCAAGAGTGACAGAACAAAGCTACCTACCATTAATAAATTAGATTGACTTGACTGTCATACTTCATTAGTTTGATGGATTAAAATAGATTTATTAAATTGGAAAAAATGACTGCAACCAAATAGAAATGAGTTGAAAGAGGGATATGGTCAAGCAGTGTATCTACCTGATTTTAACAGTTTCTTCAACTCATTTGCCCTGTAGTTTACCCAAAATGGTGGATTAGTCATTCCATTTTTTTTTTTTTTTATGAAAAAGCAAATCCAAATTTTAATATTTATGTTCAGCTTAACCACTTGCCGACCGCCGCAAGTATATATACTGCGGCGGTCAGCCCTGTGCAGGCAAAGTGACGTACCGGTACGTCACTAGCCTGTGAGCCAATGGGGGCGAGCGCGCGTACCGCCGGAGGCGCGCTTCCGCCCCCGCTCGTTCACGGACACCTCCGCGCGAGTGACCGGTGGACCCGATGTCCGCCGGTCACTCGCGATAGTCAGTTACAGAGGGAGAAAGACAGGCGGCTAATGTAAACAAAGCCGCCTGTCATTCTTCCCTGTGTAACAGCAGAGATCATACGGTCCTGCTATGTAGGATCGTAGATCTCTGCTGTTACATGAAAAGCCACATCCCTGCACAGTAAGAAGCACGCCCCTAGGGACACACTTAACCCCTCCTGCTCCAATAAAGTTAACCCCTTCCCTGCCAGTGTCATTTTTACAGTAACAGTGCATATGTATAGCACTGATTTCTGTAGTAATGTCACTGGTACCCCCAAAAGTGTAAAAAATGTCAGTCAAGGGTCCGATCTGTCCGTCGCAGTCCCGCAAAAAAAAAAAATCGCAGATCGCCGCCATTACTCGTTAAAAAAAAAATTACAAAAATCTTTCCTGTAGTTAGTAAACGCAATAACTTTTGCGCAAACAAATCAAAATACGCTTATTGCGTTTTTTTTTTTTTTTTTTTACCGAACATATGTAGCAGAAAACAAATTGGCCAAAAATGTTAAAAAAAAATTTGATTTTTACATTTTTTTGGGGGGGGGGGGGGGGGGGGAATTTCATATAAAAAATGTGAAAAATATTGTTATTTTTTCAAAATGTACGCTCTTTTTTTGTTTATAGCGCATGATCAAAAAATCGCACAGGTGATCAAATACCACCAAAAGAAAGCTCTGTTTGTGGGAAACAAACAAATTAGTTTAGGTACAGCGTCGCACGACCGCGCAATTGTCCGTTTAAAGTCACGCAGTGCCGAATCGCAAAATAGGGCCTGGTCAGGAAAGGGGTAAAATCTTCCAGGGCTTAAGTGGTTAAAGAGTAACTCCCACTTTTATTGAGGAAAAATCGGCTCCCTCTGGGTGATCAATTTACATTGCAAGGATTTTAAACTGTAGCAGAGTCCTACCTGTTTCTGTTTTTAAGAAAAAGCTGAATGTTCTTCTCTCTGTCCTTGAAGGCTGACTCCTGAATGGCAGTGTCTGCTTTCATTCTAATCTGACAATGCACCTGCAGTCCTCTGAGGAAAGGTTCAGGGCCTGCATCCCTGTAGAAGTAAATACCCCTTAGACTAGAAAGTCTCTCACCAAAAGTATAGTTCCTGTTCCAGCAGATGCCTAAAATCTGACTTGTATCTTAGTGTAGACGTCTGAGAAACTTGTAAGCTAATCACACAAGCAGGAAGTTACATTTCTGGGGAAATTCTGTACACCAACTGTGTACAGAGGGACTCCAGGCTACCTTATTTCTGCATTTCATTTTACAATAAAAATAAAGTTGTAGAAGACTAAAAAGGAAAGCCAATTTTTAATAACCTAAAATTACAATATGGCTTGTAGCAATTGTATATGCCAGGGCTTGACAAATTTGCTTTGAATCTAGGAGCCAGCTAAAAATGTTAGGAGCCAGTTTTTTATTTTTTAACTTACAAAGATCACTGTCCTGTTTACAGAGCCCTGTGTGTTTGTAAACAAAGAACTGTGTGCTGTGTTGGCTACAGCCAATCAGCAGGTCTCAGCTGAAAATCATTGGCTGGGACCTGCTGACAAAATCCCGCTGTAGCCAGTGTTAGCGCAGAACAGCAGGGAGAACCCACATATGTGCCCCTAACTTGAAATAGGCTGAATGATGTACATGTAGCAGCCTGTTCATGCCACCCGCCCGCAGTAAATGTACTGTGGGGGAGCAGGCAGAAGTATGATTATAAGAGAGAAGTTGTGCTGCATTTTTAAAATGTTGTTTTCTCTTACGTCCTCCGACAGTCGCCGCCTCTTCATATTCGTCACATATGGGGGTATTAGACTTTGCTCCGAAGGAGTAGCTAGGCAACAGAATATGTTAACAATAAAGCTTTTAACATATCCCACCCTCAAGGGGTGGTCCCCTCAGTCAATACCCTCCTACTTCCTGCAACCATATCTCAGTTTTAATGTCTAGCTTGTCAGGAGTGGCTGGCTTTTTCTGTGCTGGGGCTTTCTGCCCCAGACTCTTTCTTCTTTTTAAAATTTTGTTTGAGTTTTCTCTCTACCTTTACTTAGCTGTTATTTTTGTCAGCGTTAGTTAGTTCTTCGGATGAAGAGGATCATGCAGACTGGTTTTCGGGCTGATCCCCCTGATCGCAGGTCGTGGGTCAGTGGCTTCCCAGTCTGCCATCGAGCGTTCAGCCAGGTAACGCTCCTGGCACAGTGAACGACCCATCCCTGTTCGGTGCAGGGATGATTGGTGAGGTGGCTACCTCACTGGACGCTGTGCGGTTTCTTAACCCCCATTTTGTGCGTCTTGAATGCGACTCTCCCTGCCTCATGTGCAGCGGCTTGTTCGCCTGTGCGGGTCCCCCACGCCATGTGAGGTAAGTGTATTTATGTGGGGACCTGTCTGTCTGGGGGGGTGTCAGTCTGGGACTGTGTAACCTGCCTTTAATCACACTGCCTGTCTCCCTATCTCTCGGCTGCATGCTGTGGGCTGCAAGGGGGGGGGGGGAGATGTGTGACACTGTCTGTGTCAGGCTGATCAGTGTGTGAAGCTGTGTGCTGTGGGGCATGTTTTTTGGCATGTTTGGGCACTATACAGCGATCGCTGCGGCGATCTGACATGTATTCTGATACTGGAATGTAATGTGTGTTTTTTACTGCACTGTGGGCGGCGGTTTCGGCGCCAAACGGCGCCAAGCGGCGCCATTTTGCCTACACCCGCTCCGGCCGCATGTTTTACATGCATGGCGGCCATTTTCTTGTAGCCTCCATAGGCTTACATTGAGCGCCCTGGCAGCATCACTTCCTCTTTCCAGGAACACCGATCGAGGCAGCAGCAGCGGCGAGGGTCTCCTCAGGTTTTACCCTTCTGTTCTTGCTATCCATTGCCTGTGTTCAGTTTGCATATTCCCTGTGGGGGTCTTATTGTGCTTGAGTGTGGTGCGGTGGGCTGCGCTTGCCGCGCTTGCTTAAAAGGGGCAGTTAACCCTTTGTTGTCTGGCATTACAGGGGCAATGGATTCTCAGGAGGGAAAATTTCCTACAGCCTTGGTGGAAAGCCAGGGGACCGCTGTCTCCCCCCCAGGGGAGGATTTGGCCACTATTGTGGCTGGCCTTGCTGCTCAGGTGCAGATGCTGGTGGCTGCTCAATCTACTAAAAGGCCCAGAGTTGCTCTTTCCTCTGATTCTGAGGGTGAAGGTGATAGGGCTGTTATGGCGGGGGCCTCCTTATCGGGGTCCCGCTCCTCTCTTGATCTAATAGGGTCTGAGGTGGAGGCTGAAGTTGAGGGGGTTGATAATTCTCCCCCTGGCTCGCCTGAAGAGCTTGCAATCATGGATGAGTTGATTGCTTCCATAAAGCAAACGCTGCGTTTGCAGGATGAGGTGTGTCCCCCCGCCGCCTTGGCGGCTTATGGGACGCAGAGAAAACGCAGGACGCCGCAGGTTTTTCCCTGCAATGATGATTTTCAGCGCGCTGTTAAGGAACAATGGCGCAATCTACGCAAACCTTTTGCTGTACCAAGTAGATTCAAGCTGCGTTATCCTTTTTCACCTTCCACTGATGAAAGGTGGTGTGTGCCACCCCCAGTGGATCACGCAATTGCGGTTTTAAACAAAGCCACTGCGATTCCTGCAGAGGATTCCCCTGTGTTCCGTGACGCCACGGATAGGAGACTGGAGTCTCTTACCCGTCATACTTATTCTGTTACGGGTTCTATGCTTAAGGCTCTGTTTGCTTCTCTCATGGCGGCCCAAGCGATCGCAAGTTGGACGCAGATGCTTAGGCGCGTCCTAGTGGCCGATTCGGCCTCACCGGCGACCCTGGATATGGTGGATCAAATCCACCAGGGTGTCATGTATCTGTGTGATGCGGACCTGGACCTGGTTCCGTTGGCTGCACGTGTGCACAGTGTGGCGGTGTTGTCTCGCCGCCTGATTTGGTTAAAATGTTGGTCGGTGGACCAGTCTTCACGTAAGACCTTAGCCAATCTACCTTATGATGGGTCTCGCCTTTTTGGGGAGTCCCTGGATGTGTTGATTAAGGGGATCACCGGGGGTAAGAGCACTCTCTTGCCCCATTTCCCCAAAGCTAAGGGGGCTTCTGGGAAGAAGCATGCTAATTTTCGGCCCCCTCAGGGGTCCTTTCGGCCGCACTACAAGGGCAAGCCGTTCAAAGGTCAAGGCTCTCAGAAGAAGCCCTGGTCTGGTAAACAGAAGTCCGGCCAATCCTGATCTGCAGCCCATAACAGTGCGGCCTGAAGGGGCGCCCTCACCCAGTTTTGGGGTGGGGGGACGCTTGCTCGGTTTTCTTCAGCCCTGGTTGGCCCGTGTGCAGGACAGATGGGTTCAGGAAATCGTTCGATCTGGTTACAAGATCGAGTTTCTCTCTCGGCCGGAGAGCAGATTTTTTCCCTCAAATCTTCAACTGTCTCCAGAGCGTTTGCGGGACCTGCACCTGGCGGTGCGGGACCTGAGGGCTCAGGGAGTGGTGGTTCCGGTGCCTCATCGGGACAGATTTCGGGGGTTTTATTCCAATCTGTTCACCGTGCCCAGGAAGGAGGGCAAGGTTCGTCCAATTCTGGACTTGAAGGCTCTGAACCGCTCTGTGCGGGTTCGCAAGTTCCGCATGGAATCCCTGCGGTCGGTGGTGGCTGCCCTGGTTCCGGGGGAATTCATGGCCTCCATCGATTTGAAGGATGCGTACCTTCACATCCCCATTTTCGAAGGTCACCAGAGGTACTTCGATTCGCCATTGCGGAGGATCACTACCAGTTCGTGGCGTTGCCTTTTGGTCTCGCCTCGGCTCCGCGGGTCTTCACCAAGGTGCTTGCACCGGTTCTGGCATTGTGAGGGCCCAGGGCATTTCTGTCCTGGGGTATCTAGACGACATCCTGGTTCGGTCTGCGACCAGCCAGGGTCTGGAGGAGGACCTGTCTGTCACGATGCAAACTCTACAGGAGTTTGGTTGGACGATAAATTTTCCAAAGTCGACGCTGAGTCCGTCGGTTCGTCTTCCCTACCTGGGAATGATTCTGGACTCTGTACAAGCGAAGGTCTTCCTGCCGGAAGACAAACTCAGAACTCTTCAGGAGGAAGTCAGGTCCCTCAGGGACGTTCCGCACTCGTCTTTAAGGACGTGCATGAGATGTCTGGGATTGATGGTCTCGGCCTTCGAGGCGATTCCCTTCGCCCAGTTTCACACGCGGGGTCTCCAAGCGGAGATCCTGTCCAAGTGGGACGGGCGACCTCAATCTCTGGATCTTCAGATCTCGTTGAGTCATCGCACCAGAAGAGACCTTCTGTGGTGGCTCCAGTCCCCGATGGTGTCCGGGGGCAAGTCGTTTCGTCCTATCTCGTGGACGGTGATCACCACAGATGCCAGCCTGTCGGGCTGGGGTGGTGTTCTGGGCGTTCTGTCTGCCCAGGGGACTTGGTCGGAGGGAGAGTCTTCCCTTCCGATCAACATTCTGGAATTACGTGCGATAAATCTCTGTCTTCATCGCTGGACGGACCGGCTGCAGGGCTGCCCGGTTCGGGTGCAGACGGACAATGCCACAGCGGTGGCCTACATCAACCACCAAGGGGGCACCAGGAGTGCCCGGGCGACTCGAGAAGTGGCCGACATTCTGTCTTGGGCCGAGACTCATGTCCCGGCGATAACGGCAGTTCACATTCCGGGGGTGGAGAACTGGCAGGCGGACTATCTGAGTCGCCAGACCCTGGATCAGGGGGAATGGTCTCTTCACCCGGCTGTCTTCCAGATGTTGTGCGCGAAGTGGGGTCTTCCAGATGTGGACCTGTTCGCGTCTCGTCTCAACAACAAGGTGAGAAGGTTCGTGGCAAGGACGCGCGACCCTCGGGCAGACGCGTCGGACGCGTTAGTGGCCCCGTGGCATCAGTACAGGCTGATGTACGCGTTCCCACCGATTCAGTTGCTGTCCAGTTTCCTTCGCAGGTTACTCTCGGAACGCAGCACGGTGATTCTTGTGGCACCGGACTGGCCTCGCCGGTCCTGGTACGCAGACCTCGTGAATCTGGCGGTCGACGCCCCTTGGCGTCTACCTCTTCGAGACGATCCACTGTCTCAGGGACCGATTTACCATCCTGCTTTACAGTCGCTGGCTTTGACGGCCTGGCTGTTGAGACAGAGGTCCTGAAGGAGAAGGGTCTCTCTCCAGAGGTCGTTCATACTTTGATCAACGCGAGGAAGTCTTCCTCGGGGAAGGTTTATTACCGTACTTGGAAGGCCTATTTTGCCTGGTGTGAGTCCAGGGGGTTTTCACCCCGCACGTACTCGGTTTCCCGTGTGCTGTCTTTTCTTCAGACGGGTGTTGATCAGCGTTTGGCGCTGGCTACGATAAAGGGTCAGGTGTCTGCGCTGGCCGTTCTGTTTCAACGTCCCGTGGCTTCCAGCTCCTTGGTTGGCACTTTTATTCAGGGTGTGCGGCATCTGGTTCCTCCTAGGAGGGATCCTTTGCCCCCTTGGGACTTGAATCTCGTTCTATCTGTGTTACAACGTGCTCCTTTTGAACAGATCAGGGAGATCTCGTTGTCTATGTTGTCCAAAAAGGTCGCCTTTTTGGTGGCGATCACTTCGGCTCGCAAAGTGTCGGAGCTGGCGGCTTTGTCCTGCAAGTCTCCGTACCTGGTTATTCATTTGGATAAGGTGGTCTTGCGACCTAATCCTTCTTTTCTTCCGAAACGAGTTTCGGAATTCCATCTTAATGAGGATATTGTCTTGCCTTCGCTGTGCGTGAAGCCTAAACATCCAAAGGAGGTGAAATTGCATTCTCTGGATGTTGTTCGGGCGATAAGGGTTTACCTTAAATCGACTGAGTCTTTTCGTAAGACTGACTCCTTGTTTGTTCTTCCAGAGGGTCCTCGGAAGGGCATGGCGGCTTCGGCCTCTACCATCGCCAAATGGATCAGGCAGACCATTGACTAGGCCTATGCTTTGCAGGGTAAGGCTCCTCCTGTCCCTGTGAAGGCGCACTCTACTAGATCTTTGAGTACGTCTTGGGCCTGTCGTCATGGGGCTTCTGTAGCCCAGGTGTGTAAGGCGGCGACCTGGTCGACCGTGCACACTTTCACAAAATTCTACAAAGTAGATGTTCGGGCATCGGCGGATGCTTCCTTTGGCCGCAAGGTTCTTAGTGCGGCTGTTCCATAGGGTCCCTTGTTGGGGACTCCTGGCTGTTGGGATAGTTTTTTGTATCCCCTGGTTTTTTGTCTTTTCCTGGGTTGTTGCTCCTGTTGAGCACTTGTTTTTTACTGTTGCCCAGCTGGTTTCCTTCCTTTTGGTAAGGTTCCTTTCTTTGATGCGGAGACTGCGTTGCCTTTTCGGCGCGGATGCGTTTCCCACCCCTCATGTTTGCACTGCTTTGGGACGTCCCCATATGTGACGAATATGAAGAGGCGGCGACTGTCGGAGGACGTAAGAGAAAACGGAATTTTTGTAAAATCTTACCTGTAAAATTCCTTTCTCTGAGTCCTCCGACAGTCGCCGCCCCCGCCCCTCTTTTGGGGTTTGGTTGTATACTCTACTGCTATTCCACTAAAACTGAGATATGATTGCAGGAAGTAGGAGGGTATTGACTGAGGGGACCACCCCTTGAGGGTGGGATATGTTAAAAGCTTTATTGTTAACATATTCTGTTGCCTAGCTACTCCTTCGGAGCAAAGTCTAATACCCCCATATGTGACGAATATGAAGAGGCGGCGACTGTCGGAGGACTCAGAGAAAGGAATTTTACAGGTAAGATTTTACAAAAATTCAGTTTTTTTGAGGTGTGGGAACACCTTATATAAGTGAACACCCACAGTGTCCTAAATCAATACTAGAACTCCATCCTCCTCCCCCAGGGAACTGCTTCCAGGGAAGCGCAGCTGCCTGCTCTGACCCAGGATTCAGCAAGTTAATGACAGCCTGACCCTTCTATTCCACAACCTTCTCCTCTAGCGTGGGAGAGACCAGCTACAGGCCAGGCTCCCAGAAAGGGCATACAGATATACCTACAGGAGCCAATAGCATGGAGGAGGATGGAGGGGAGCTTTGACATTGAACGGGCGTCTTTTCTCACCCTGACGACATTGAGGAGCCTGGGGGAGGAGTGGGTCAGGTGAGTGAGGTGAGCAGCACTTAATGGAGCCAACACCAAGCTATACTGGGCACACCTCTCTCTGGGATGGTGCCTCTCGCACAGTACCATGTAACAAGTCCGGTAAGACACAAACGCCACCACCAATGGCAGTTACTGAGGTCAATCAGACAGGGCTCTGAGCCGCCATGGTCGTCCAGACTAGCAACAGCCTTCCCAGCCACCTGACACCTTACATGATTGACAGCCGCAGAGGCCAATCACAGGCAAGAAGCCCACAGCCCATCCAACTAGCGCTCAGAATACATGGGCGGGCCTTGCCTGTGAGAGACAAGGGGGGGGGGGGGGAAAGACCACACGGAGACGGCCAATAGGATAGGAGAAGGAGGAGGACTTGAATGGAGGTTCCCGGTGATTGGCATACGTTGCAGCCAATCGTTTGGCGACTCCTGCGTTCTGGCAAGCTATGCTCATGCCTGATATTCTGGTGCCAACAGTGAAAGGGATGACTAAAGCCCGAGCGCCAGGACGCAATTTCTGGTCGCAATTGCAACCTGGCACGTGGGATTTGTCGAGCTCTGGTATATGATATACTTTTTTTAATATTTGCTATAATTTTCTTTTTTTTCTCCCATGAAAGTGGAGTTACCCTTTTAAGGGACATTTTTTTTAAAATAAATGTTGTCATTTTATTTGTGCATCCCTGCGATTGGCAGCCACCTGCCCGAACACTTGCCTTCATCAAGTTTGTTTGCTGTGTGCCCCCCCTGCAGCCCCCCCCCCCCCCCAAGCTCCTATTTTGTGCAAGATGCAGTACAGTATGAAGTAGTGGAGGTGGTCTTTTGCAGTGGTGAGTATTGGTGGGCCAGGGAGGGGGTTGACTTTGCCCATAGAATAACAGTGTGTGTTCCTTTTTTTTAACCTGTATTTGAATTTACGATCGGTTACTATTGGTTATATACCGATTCCATAGATGTACTTGGTATTTTATTATCAATTTATTAATATTTTTCTGATCATGTATATCGTTTATACTGACAAACACGTTCATATCTATAGGGTAACTATGAAGATAGATGTATGCTTTTACATGCAATGTTTTGATTATCTAATTTTTGCTATAAATTGGATATAATATGATTGTGTGTTTTGTTTTTTGGGTGTGTTTTTTTTTTTTTTTTTTTTTTTTTTTTTTTGTTTTATATATCCACAGCCCTGATAAAGGGGAATTTGTTGACCCCCCCCCCCCCCCCCCCAAAACGTGGGTTGTTTTGCTATATCCCAGAAAGACTTTTAATTTACCTATTCAAAGAGTTGTGGTTAGAGGCACACTGAATGGAAATTTTGGTGCCAAAGCCAAAAATTCTGGATGCACTTCGCCGAAACTTGACTTTTTAAAATAGATTTATATAATGGTATTTGACTTTTTAATTAATATCATGAATTGAAATGGATTTGAATTTGTCACCCATTATCGGCACCTTTTTAGTGGAAGAAATTCCCAAGAAAAATGCCTTGCTTTAAATTCTTTGTATGTCTTCACACTGGTCCATTGCGCTTCCCTTGTGGTGTTAAAGATCTTGCTTGCTACTTTTTTTGGTCCATGTAAAAAAACAAAAGCGCACCATGAAATGCATTAAAGAGGTTGTAAACCCCCCCAAAAATTTTTTTTTTCTTTTTGCAACCTGAAAGAGAAACACATAATGAGCTAGTATGCACTGCATACTAGCTCATTATGAAATGCTTACCTTAGAACGAGCCCCCGCCGTGCTGTCCGTTTACCTGCATGACGGTGACATGTCCAGTCGCCTGTCTTCTGGGATCGCGGCATCCGGCCATCTGATTGGCCGGAGCCACGGTGACGTCACTCCTGGTACAGTAGATCCACATAAATAAACAGGAAAATTGAAATTGTGTAAAGACTTTGTTTTTTAGAGCATTCAGTAAAGTTGTCTTGTTGACGTTTCAAAATTCTCTTTTTCAGAGGCTTTGCTAAATAATTTTGCTCAGCAGCTTGGAGCCTGGAGGTTCTGCTTCTACTTCCTGTCCAGCTCACACAATGACTATGTGTTGATGTACAGCCTCAGCGTCTTTGAGGTAAGACCTTAGGATAATCTATGGTTACATTTTTCAATAGAAAAAAAGTAATGCAGCCTTCAGAGTTACACAATGTTGAAATTGTTTGCTTTTAGTTTCTGATAAGCGTGCAAAAAGTACCTGTGAATCCGGTCAGCCAAATTGTTAACCCTTGCATTTGGTTTGGCTTGGTGTTTCCGTTTGGAACACAGCAGGACACTGATGTAATAGGGCGCATGGCTATTAGCAAAGCCACCCTCCTATTACCTAACACTTGGTCAATCGGCAGTTGACCACACCTAGGCTCGGCTGCGATCTTTGCCAGTGGTAGCTGTTTTTTAGGTAGCAAGTTGCATGTCACAGGGAAACAGACACAGAGGTGCTCAATAACTACTCATGTAGCTGGTGTTTCCCTCTCCTACAGAACTCTGGACAAATGGCAAGGTCAATTAGACATAATAATTATAGGTTATTTGAGAGAAATCCCCTCCCACTCTTTTACCACTAACCTCACCATGACCTTACCATGTTCACTGGGTTTTTTTTTTTTTTTGCAAAAGCTTGCACGCCACGTGATCTAGTGGTTTCCTGTAGGTATCTGGCATGCCTGTTAGCTAGCTGTTCTTGCCAGCCCCTGATGATGCACCTGGACCACAGTGCATCATTTAGAGGGCTGGCTGCGAGAACCAGAAAGAGTCAACCAGCTCCCTCATGAGCACCACAGTGCCTGGGCCGCAAAGTACCCTGAGGCTTTCTGGGATGTGTGATGTGGGTATCCCAGGAGGCTTTGGGCAACAAAGATTTCATTCAATCCTAGTCAAGAATCTAGGCAGTACAAGGAGGTTCTCCCCCAAAAAAACTCCAAATGTGTTAGAGGTTGGAGGAATGCTTGGAAAGACCAAAAGTGTATGGAAAGGGTGAAGGTCTGCATTACTAAGTCTTTTACATTTTCAGAAGTATCCCTACCCCAATTTACTTTTAACCTAGAAGCCTTTAGTTTACATTAAAAGCAATATTTCCAAAATCTGGTTTAATTTTATACACTTGCTGTCAATGGCATGCTAGCTATCTACATCTGTCGGCAAATCCCACCAATACCCAGTCCATGCATTATATTCTAAAACCTTCTGCTACATGTGCAGTATCTCACAAAAGTAAGTACACCCCTCACGTTTTTGTAAATATTTTAGCAACTAAACTTTAATAACTTGTAACTGTAGTTATGACTGATTGGTGTATGATCCAGCTCAACTTCTACAATGTATTCCTAGTGCCTGAGTGACCTATAGAGAGGTCTGAGCATTGTTATGTGGGATGCAAAGAAGGGGGAGGTGCATCTGCTAACCTACTGAAAGTAATTATTTGAATAAAAAAATGGGGGGGGGGGGGCTTTCTTGGACCAGTCTGAAAAATAATTAAAACCACCTGTTAAACATTTCATTTTTGCAATTATATGTTTAACGTTAAATGCAAAATGTTTTCACTTGATACATGACAGATTCCTAGATTTGCAAGGCTTTTGTCCTCATTTTGCGTGAGACCTTTATCATACAATATACAGTATCTCACAAAAGTAAGTACATCCCTCACATTTTTGTAAATTATTTGACATCTTTTAATGTGACAACTCGAATGACACTTTACACATTATACAAACTGTACACTCACTACTTTACATTGTAGCAAAGTGTAAATTTGCTGGCCCCTCAAAATAACTCCACACACAGCCATTAATGTCAAAACCGCTGGCAACGAAAGTAAGTACTCCCCTAAGTTAAAATATCTAAATTGGATCAAAAGTGTCAATCTTTTGTGTGGCCACCATTATTTTCCAGCGCTGCCTTAACCCTCTTGGGCATGGAGTTCACCAGAGCGTCACAGGTTGCCACTGGAGTCCTCTTCTACTCCTCCATGACGACATCACGGAGCTGGTGGATGTTAGAGACCTTGCACTCCTCCACCTTCCATTTGAGGATGCCCCACAGATGCTCAATAGGGTTTAGGTCTGGAGACATGATTGGCCAGTCCATCACCTTTACCCTCAGCTTCTTTAGCAAGGCAGTGGTCATCTTGGAGGTGTGTTTGGGGTCGTTATGTTGTTGGAATACTGCCCTGCAGCCCAGTCTCCGAAGGGAGGGGATCATGCTCTGCTTAAGTATGTCGCCATACGTTGGCATTCATGGTTCCTTCAATGAACTGTAGCTCCCCAGTGCCGGCAGCACTCATGCAGCCCCAGGCCATGACACTCCCATCACCATGCATGACTGTACACAAGACACACTTGTCTTTGTACTCCTCACCTGGTTGCCGCCACACACGCTTGACACCATCTGAACCAAATAAGTTTATCTTGGTCTCATTCCAGTAATCCATGTCCTTAGTCTCCTTATCGTCAGCAAACTGTTTGCGGGCTTTCTTGTGCATCATTTTTAGAAGATGCTTCCTTCTGGGACGACAGCCATGCAGACCAATTTGATGCGATGTATGGTCTGAGCACTGTCAGGCTGACCCCCCCTCCCCCCACCCACCCCTTCAACCTCTGCAGCAATGCTGGCAGCACTCATACATCTATTTCCCAAAGACAACCTCTGGATATGACGCTGAGCACCTGCACTCAACTTCTTTGGTCGACCATGGCGAGGCCTGTTCTCAGTGGAACCTGTCCTGTTAAACCTCTGTATGGTCTTGGCCACCATTCTGCAGCTCAGTTTCAGGTTCTTGGCAATCTTCTAGCCTAGGCCAGTGATAGCGAACCTTGGCACCCCAGATGTTTTGGAACTACATTTCCCGTGATGCTCATGCACTCTGCAGTATAGTTAAGCATCATGGGAAATGTAGTTCCAAAACATCTGGGGTGCCAAGGTTTGCCATTACTGTCCTAGGCTTTATATAGCGCAACAATTCTTTTTTTCAGATCCTCAGCGAGTTCTTTGCCATGAGGTGCCATGTTGAACTTCCAGTGACCGGTATGAGAAAGTGAGAAAATTTCACACACCTGTTCCCCATTCACACCTGAGACCTTGGAACACTAACGAGTCACATGAAACCTGGGAGAAAAAATGGCTAATTGAGCCCAATTTGGACATTTTCCCTTAGGGGTGTACTCACTTTTGTTGCCAGCGGTTTAGACATTAATGGCTGTGTTGGGTTTATTTTGAGAGCCGGTTCACATAGGAGTGACCCGACTTGCCGGGGCGACCTGTGAAGTCGCGGTGCACTGCGCGCACCGCGACCTCGGAGCGACATGCACGGACTTCATATCATTGAAGTCAATGCAGGTCACCCCAAAGTAGTACAGGACCCTTTTTCTAAGTCGGAGCCACTTGTGTCGCTCCTATTAGAACGGGTCCTGTGCTAATCTATGGCAGGCGACTTGTCAGGCGACCAAGTCGCCCCAGTGTGAACCGGCTCTGAGGGGACAGCAAATTTACACTGTTATACAAGCTGTACACTCACTACTTTACATTGTAGCAAAGTGTCATTTCTTCAGTGTTGTCACATGAAAAGATATAATAAAATATTTACAAAAATGTGAGGGGTGTACTCACTTTTATGAGGTACTGTATATAGTTGTTTGATTTTAGACTTGTTGAATGTAAAGTGTAAATGTAGTGTGGTTTAGCAGGACTTGACTTCCCAGTACAGTACCTGGGTTATGTCATACACTGGGATTTTTTTTTGTTTCTAAAACTTTGAGCCAGCAGCTGAATTTGACAGCACACTCCACTCCGAGGCCATGTCAGGTGAAGTGTGTAACTTGACCGGCATGGACATCTGTTATCGGTCCCGTGCAGAAGTGAGCGGTGCTTGGCTCCCCGTCCCAGCACAGGCACAAATTAATCCAAAGTGGAAGGGGGAAAAATTCCGAACTAAAGAACTGCATGACCCAGACCCTAATTGTGCAGGAAAATCTTCCCTTGAGATTTTTGGTTTCTGATTTTTTTTTTTTTTTCTTTTAAGGACAGCGTTGACTTTTAGGGGTGTAGGGTGATGTTGACAGTCTTCCATCCAGCCATCTTTAGCCCGACTGCCAAAATATTTAATATCTGTTGGGCTCCAGCAGACATTATCTGCTGAGACTTGCCAAAAGTTTTGAGAATGACACAAATAATAATTTTCACAACGTCTGCTACTTCAGTGTTCAGTGTATTTTTATTTTATTTTTTTGTCAGATGTTACTATTGTATACTGAAGTATAATTACAAACATTTCTTAGTGTCAAATGCTTTAATTGACAATTACATTAAGTTTATGCAAAGAGTCAATATTTACAGTGTTTACCCTTCTTTTTCAAGACTCTTGCAATTTGCCCTGACATGCTGTCAGTCAATTTTTGGGCCTCATCCTGACTGATGGCAGCCCATTCTTGCATAATCAGTGCTTTTAATTTGTCAGAATTTGTAGTTTTTTTTTTATTCGCCCTCCTCTTGAGGATTGACCACAATTTCTCAATGGGATTAAGGTCTGGGGAGTTTCCTGGCCATGGACCAAATATTTGAATGATTTGTTCCCCAAGCCACTTGGTTATCACTTTTGCCTTATGGCAAGGTGCTCCATCATGCTGGAAAGAGCTGGTTGCTCTCGGAGGAGGTTTTTGTACCATTCTTTATTCATGCCTTTGTTAGGAAAAATTGCAAGTAAGCCCACTCCTTTGGCTGAGAAGCAACCCTACACATGAATGGTCCCAGGATGCTTTACTGTTGGCATAACACAGGACTGATGGTGGTGCTCACCTTTTCTTCTCCGGACAAGGTTATTTCCGGATTCCTCAAACAATCAGAAAGGGGATTCATCAGAGAAAATGACTTTACCCCAGTCCTCAGCAGTTTAATCCCTGTACCTTTTGCAGAATATCAGTCTGTCTCTGATGTTTTTCCTCAAGAGTAGTGGCCTTGTTGCTGCCCTTCTTGACTCCAGGCCATCCTCCATAGGCTTTGCCTCACTGTGTGTGCAGATGTACACAAACCTGCCTGCTTCCATTCCTGAGCAAGCTCTACACTGGTGACCAGATCCCGCAGCTGAATCAACTGTAGGAGATGGTCCTGTCGCTTGCTGCGTCGACGCCCTCAGTTGAAGTCCGTGATGACGAAACGCGTCAGTGCGTGAGCACGCGGCTACCAAGGCAACCCTGCATAGCATCCTACGTCATGCCGCCGGGACTGCCGCGAGTCGGGAAGTCGGAAGCAGAGGCTTTTTTAAATTACCAAGAAAAAGCCAGTTCATTTCGGGGGTTGCAAAAGCCTCCCTTCAGGGCTATAAATGTAAGACTGGTATGAATACAATCAGTGTCTGATCTGGAGCACTATTAAAAGAACAAAAATAGCTGATGACTTTATATTTATTGTATTGCATTCAGATTTAGAGAAAATCTGTTTTGTATTCTGTAAAAAAAAAAAAAAAAAAAATAACCTCCATTATCTATCTATCTATCTATCTATCTATCTATCTATCTATCTATCTATCTATCTATCTATCTATCATGTTAAAAGTATAACTATGGGCAAAACCTTTTTATTTTTATTTTTTTTGGATAGATCAAGGGAGGGTTATAATACCCCTGTCATACATACATACATACATACATACATACATACATACATACATACACACATATATATATATATATATATAATTTTTTATTTTTTTTTTTATTATTCACCATCTGTGTCCCATTGCGGAGATTTCCCTTCACTTCCTGTCCCATATCCATACAGGAAATGAGAGGAAATCCCTGCAAATTAGGGGAATTTCTTGGGGACCCCCAGAACTAGTGCCCCCATTGCAAGATTTCCCCTCTTTTTTTTTTTTTCTTTTACTTTTCTGGGATTTTTGGGATTTTCCTTTTTTTACTTTCACTTTCGATGTTAAAGGTAAACAGGACAAATGGAGAGGTTAAATCTCCCCTAACTGGGGCACAGAAAGCAATATAAACTGACAGGGGATCTAATCCCTATCCACTCTATCCAAAACTAAAAAAAAAAAAAAAAAAAGTTTTACCTTTTTTAGTTCACATAAATTTCTTGTTTATGGGTGGTAAATATGATAGTTTAGTCGGTATATGAACGAATGCATTGTATATGTTCTCATGGATCACTATGTCATTGTGACCTGTCTGCGGATCCCCTGCTGATCGGAGCAGAGTGGGCAGATGACCGGTCAGTGTCCACTTAGTTTCTGCAGTGCGGACACGGATAGACCCCGCTCTGCTCTATGGGTGGCCGGGAGAAAAAAGTCTCTGCTGTCCATTTACACCCGATTGCCTCCGATCCAGTCCACCCAAACTGAAGTTGACGCTATCCTTCTCCCTTTTTCTTTTTGAGTGGGCCTGATCAAACTTGGAGGTAGGCAGGTGTAAACAGACACAAGTCCATCTATAATCACTGATCCAAAGGAATGCATGAACCTTCCAGTCAGGTCCGCCTGAAAAATGGACAGGTGGACCTGATTGGATTGCCATGTGAAAGGGCCCTTATATTTTGCATATTCAAAGACCTTTAACCAGCTTCTTGCCATTCTTCTGGAAGGTCATCCAAGCTGGCTTCAGTCAGACAGCGTCAGAAGTATACATCGACCATTGGGGAGGAACCAGAAGTCTCACCACAGCGGTGAAGTCTCTACCACGAATGGTAGATCAGATCCTGTCCTGGAAAGATCTTCACATTCCTGTCCCGTCTGCCATGTACATCCTAGATGTAGACTATTGGTGATTACCTCAGCTGGCAGTGTCTGGACCCTGGGGAGTGGCCCCTACACTCAAAGGTGTTCCAGGACCTGTGTCGTTGATGGGGAGCGCCATACGTGGAACTCCTGGCCTTCAGATTCAACAAAAAAACTGGACAAACCTGTCTCTCGGTACTGGGATCTATAGCAGAAACAGTGAATTTTCTGGAGGCTCTGTGGGATCAGTACACCCTGATCTTTGACTTTCTTCTCCTGAAACCTTTCCTGTTTGCTTTGAAGGATCAAGATGGAGGTCATTCTGTGGATCCTTATTGCCCTGGACTGGTCTAGGTTGTTGTGGTACATCTTGAGAGACTTTTAGCAGATGCTCCAAGGTCTCTACCAGGTCATTGGGATCTTCTGTCTCAAGGAGCGATTTGCCATTCTGCTTCGTGGTTGCTGGCTTTAACAACATGGCTACTTTTAAAGTTAAGATTTTTAAACTGGGACATCTCAGAATCGAATTCCTACGATGTTACTGCCTAGGAAGGCTACTTCCCCCTAGGTCTATCTTGACCACAGCAGGAGTACCTAACTTTGGTGTGACTCTCGAAGCTTCCACCCTATGCCTCTCTCCTTTCCTCCTAGCAACTGAGTCTGGACCAGCCTGTGGCTTTTATCGCTAAGAAAGATCATCACCATTAAGTTTTGTTTCAGATGCTGTTTTTCCCTCCCATTCCTTGGCCTATGTACAAGGGCTCTCCTTTGTAGCTCCCCCAATTTTTACCCCTGTGATTTAGTGGAATATATGAGTCTTGTTCTTGCTTCAAAAACTGCCGTTTTAACCCGTTAGGATATGTCTGTACTCCACTCTCACAAGGTGACATTCCTTATAGCCATCACCTCTGCAAAGGCGGATATCTGAAATGGCAGCCTTATTCTGCAAGGGACCTTTTCTTGTTTTACATTGAGACAAGGTTGTGTTAAGGCCCAGTATTTTCTTCTTGTGTAAGGTAGCTTCTGTCTTTCACTTCAACTGGGACAACTGTAGTTCACCAAAAGGAAATTTTCTGTTCATTGTCTGTATGTGGTTTGAGCTGTGAGTCTATCTCTCAGCCACTGTGGTGTCTGTGTTTTTTTTTAAAAGACTGATTTCCATTTTGTTATCCCAGATGGTCCCTGTAAGGGTATGCTAGCTTCTCATTCCACCATCTCTAGGTGGCTAAGGCAGACCTACATGCTTATGGTGTCAAAGATCGGTTTCCACCCTTCCTTGTCATGTCAAACATTCTCAAAGTTCTTCCAGGTGGACACTGAATTTATTTAGAAGAGGTTCCGTGAGAGGGGTTATTCACATAGAACCGTTAGAAGGGCTGGCGACTGGCAGGTAAAAGATCCCAGGCAGGACCTATTGATAACAAAACCAGAAGACTCTACTCAAAATGATACTCCGTTAAGGATTATCACAAAATACGGATCTCAGTGGGAAGCTGTAGGTAGGATATTGCGTGATCATTGGCATATTCTAACCAGATGTGAAAAGATAAAAAAGCAGTGGTTGGCCCTAAACCAATGATGGTGGCTAGTAGGGCAAAGAATCTAAATGACACCTTTTTGTTAAAATCAGAATTTCAGAGGAAGACCAGTAAGAACTGGCTTATTGATCTTCTCGAGGTAAAGGGAATGTTTGCCTGTGGTCACTGCAATATGTGTGGTGTATACGTGGATAGATCTAATTCCTTCTCTGACTCTGAGAGCCGGTCCACACTAGCGCGACTTGTCAGCCTGACAAGTCGCGGTCCATTGACCGCTACAGGACCCGTTCTAATAGAAGCGACACAAGTCGCTCTGACTTAGAAAAAGGGTCCTGTACTACTTCGGGACGACCTCAGAGCGACTTGCATAGACTTCCATTATGTGAAGTCCCTGCAAGTCGCTCCAAAGTCGTGGTGCATGGTAATGCACAATTAGCCCCCGTTAGTAAGGAGTTGTGTCGCCTTAGTGTGAACCGACTCTGATGGTCAAAAAAAGTTATGAAATTAAAACAATTTATCAATTGTGCAACTACTAGGGCACTGTATATGTTGTAGCGCCCTTGTAAGAAATTTGTATATTGGTAAAACCAAGCCCCAGCTACGTGTAAGCTTTTGGTGAACACTTAAAAAGCATTGTTGAAGGAAGAGACACCCATAGGTCTACATTTTTCTGAAGCACATGGGGGAATCCCTTTTAGGTTTAAAGATGAAAGGTTTTTTTGCCCTGCAACTTTCTAACTGCAGTGGGGATTTTGACAAGGTCCTACTTAAGAAAAATCTTGGATCTTTAAATTAGATATCCTGGCCTCCAAAGAGTTAAATAACTATTTAAGCCTAAAGGTGTTCCCGGAACCTTAATTCTCTAGCTCACTAATTCTTTAATCTGTGGTTTGAGGTTAGGAGGTGGACTATATATAAGGAGTGATTGGTTTTGAACATTACTCCCCTTGGCTGATTAACATGTGTGCTACCTAGACACAGTGTGACTTTGAATGTGGCAATTATGCTGTAAATATAGTAATGACTCTCTCTAGATGTTTTTAAGGGTTTCAATCTGTCCACCAGATGGGGCTTAGTGATGCAATGAGCCTTGTCTTGTTGATTGTGGGTTTACCACTATAAATAGATGAGGAACGGACGCGTCGCTACATCCTGAAGAAGTGTACTTGCCGTATGCGAAACGTGTTGACGTCAGAGGCGCGTCGGACTCTTGAGTTTCACAATGCGCTCCACCGGTGGCTCCAGGTAGTTCCAGTTGAGGTTGGACGCTGGCGTTTGATCACACAGGTGCTCGCATTATGGAGGATTGATGTCCCGACTTTTTTTTCAACCATACATATATGCACTATAATCTGGCACACAGCACCTTACAGTGAACTGCATCAACCCCGACATACGGGTGAAAAGGATTCCGGTAAGCAGGTGGTGAAAAGCCATTTGGCATCCAGAGACTATTTAGTCCCCTATGAATCCTGATTTATGTGATCTGGTTTACCTTTGAATTCAGTATCCTGAAACTGCTTGTTGCCAGAAGTGCACACAGCTAAAGCGGGACCTGTGCATTCAAGGTGTATCTTCACACTGTGTGTCCCTTGTGGGTATGCTCTTGTTGACTGACCATCTGGATGATTTGATTCAGACTGTAGTTATGCCCACATCCTATGCCAACTATAGCACACTGTGGCCTTGTATGTACTTCTTGTGATTTCCTGAGCTATTACCTCAATATACCAGAATCTATGTTGGAGCCCATCACTTTATTACCTCTTCCACAGTGCTGGATTACTTTTGTTGATGTCACTTTTTGTGGACTTTTACATTGGGGCTTTGATCACACGGAAGTGTGGGTCTCCCCCCTAATCCATGATGAAGTGAATCACTAACTTTAATCCATCCAATTTTTGCATCTGGGGGTAGTGCACTTGACACACAAAATGGTTTGAATGAGGCCCGTATGAATGTCTTGATTTTATTCATGTTGTCTGTGGGTTTTAACCTGGTGTCTGGGAATGAATTGTTTCCATGTAATTTTACTTCTTATATTATTCAATAAAGATTCAAGTTTTGCAAATTTACACCATGGTTGGTCCTCCTGTACAACTACCTTTTTCCCATGGCCCTTTATTGAGTTTCTTTGGGTTTTTTCTTTGTTTACCTTGATTGCCCCAATTGTGGAGGTACCCCATTCTACTTAGGACAAAATGGTGTTGTCATAGCGTGTGTGTGTGTGTGTGTGTGTGTGTGTATATATGTATATATATATATATGTAAGGTCCTTCAGATGGTTCTTTTGAACTGCTGGCAGTCCCCAGGTCTCTGTTTTCTTAGGCCTGTTAGGGTTTGTTTGCTTTGTTGCCCACCCATCAGTTGGACCTTCTTCTTCTTTTTTTTTTTTTTTTTTTTTGTAAGCCCCAAAGGTGAAGGACAAAGAAAATTCAGGACTTTTATACTTCCCATAATCCTTTTCTTGGGGTCCATTGAGGGACAACCCCTCTTAATGATCTTGATATCAGTACTGTTTTACTACAAAACTGAGGCATGCTGGTGGGGGTGACTATCCTGTGCTGGCCTACAGAGCTTTGTTTGCCGTTCAGTCATCCTGTAGGTGTAGGTAAACCAACCCAGAAATAAATCCTTGCCATTCAGGCACAAACCAAACACTTCAGATTCCTAACTCACAGGCGAAGAGTTTGTCCCAGTCACCCACAAAACAAAGATAATGCAAACCTTTTTCTTTCTCTCACAAGCAAACTTCACATCAGTAGCTCTCTCGGGTGTTGGCTTCCTGAGTTCCAGGCCAAGAGCAAACACTTTTCTCCAGTCCTGTGTGTGTGTGTGTGTGTGTGTATGTATGTATGTGTATGTATGTGTGTATATATATATACATGCATACATGCATACATGCATACATACATACATACATACATACATACATACATACATACAAATATATTCTCTTTATCTGTCAGAAGGTACCTGACTGAACTGTCACATTCCAAATGGTCTCTGGAGCATCTGAAATGGAGGTCGGTCAAGCTCATGCCGTTAAAAAAAAAAAAAAAAAAAAAAAAACCTATGAAAATTTCCTACAGACACTGCTTCCAAAAATAAGTTTATATTCCACTAACTACTAAAATGTTACTAACCCAGGAGCCTGCATTCACTATATCAGGTCTCCTACAGTACACAGAGCAGGGGAATGAAATTATTTTAGTAAATATGAACTACTAAATACCTTTTCTCATCAGCAGTATATAGAAGTCACAAGACTTCTATCTGTGTCTGATTAAAGCTTGTAGGAGGAGTTTTCATACTACTCTGATTGTCCTTGAGGCTGCAGGACCCCTGACCCTCTGGAAAGTGCTGAATTGCCCTGCGCTGATCACATGCAGCCTCCCCCAAAAAAAAATACTCTAGCAATACGCTCCAAATTGAGCATGTGCAGAGTGACTCCAAAGGCTTTGTCTCATCATGAGATGGATTAGGGACAGTGGAAAAAGTGGAGGATCTGAGATAACAGGATCGAACAGCCTTTTTACACAATACATAGGATTAACCCCTTAGGGGTTAACAAACATGCTTTACTGCATATACAGACTGATTTTAGTGTTGTGAGTTTAGTAACACTTTTAAGTGGTGAACAGATACTGTCCCCCAATCTCTACCTAGAGCAGGGCCACTTATAAGGGGTCCCAGGCCCCATCAGTTCCAGCAGTTGGGCCCAGGCAGCAGGGGGGATTGGATCAAGAACAGGAGGGGGTGACCAGTGTGGCAAATGGGGGAGAGGGGAAATTACAGGAACCAATACCCTGAATGGCTCTCCCTGCAGCAGCCGAAAGCTGGCTTTATATCCTCTCCCTCCCACCAGCTTTCAGCTATTGCAGGGGGGAACTACAGGGGATCTGTTCTATAAAATGCTGTTACCCGCATCAATCACCCCTCCTGTAGATAATCTAATTTCTTCTTGCTGCAGAGCCCCACCTGTGTGACCCTCCATCAGCACTGACTGCTTTTGATTCCCCCCACCCCCCACTGTAGGGTTTGGGGGATCTTTTCAGGATGGAGAGCGGGTCAGGAAGGCAGTTTAGGGCCCCGTGATTTCTAACAGAAGCCCTGACCTAGAGACCCAGTTGTTACCCCCCATTGAGTGTCACTATATTGCCTTTCCTACAGCTTGGAGATAGTTAAGTTAGGCTGTGCAATTAAAATGCACCCCTCAGACACCCCTGACCTTCTAATGACAGTCATGTTGCCTCTATCTGTATAATAAGGGCTTAGCTGTTAACGTTAGACAAAAGGATAGTAGTAAAAGTTCTGTGTGTTTTTTTTTTGTTTTTTTTTTTTTTTCTGCCAAGGTTTTCAATTTTTAGGAAAATAAGCGCTTTTAAAGTGACTGATGAAGAAGATTATGAAGATAACTGTTTACTTGCTTGGTGAATGGAAACACTTACTTTAATTGGGTTTCTTTTTTTTTTGGGTCCTTTTTTAGAACTTGATCAACAAGATGTGGCTGGGTGTCCCTTCACAGGAGAAGATGGAGATCCGTAGCTCCTTGCCCAAACTTCTACTAACCCAACACAAGAATCTCCCAGGATTCATCTGCAACAAGCTGTGCAAGGTCATCGTGGATATGGGTAGACAGGACTGGCCAATGTTCTACCATGATTTCTTCACCAACATCTTACAGGTGAGAAGAAAAACACTACACTAGGTTCTTTATAAGGCACCCATCTAGATAGAGCAAACCCTAAGAGAAAACCTCTCCTGTAAATTTTAGATGCCTGGTTATACTGCTGGTTTAGCAGCTTCGGTCATTTGAAGCACTAATCCTGGAAAACTGTGCAAGTGCTCTTCATGCAATGACATTTCTCTCTCCCCTAATCTAGCTAATCCAGACTCCCAGCACCACACCGCTGGGGCTCATAATGTTAAAGACTGCATCTGAGGAGTTAGCTTGTCCTCGGGAGGACCTTAGTGTGGCCAGGAAAGAGGAACTTCGCAAATTGCTGCTGGAGCAAGTGCCAACAGTGCTGGGGCTGCTAACTGGTAAGTCTCATTGAAATCTGCTCCGATTTCATGATCAGGACGTCGACCGCTTTTCTGTTCACATTGGTCCCTCAAGGATCTTACGCTCCAAGGTCCCTAACTTATATACACGCACACACACGCATAATAGGGCCAATTTAGACAGCCTACCGGCATGCCTTTGGGGTGCGGGAGAAAACCTAATCGAGCACAGGGAGAACATGCACACTCCATGCATAGTCTCCTAGACAGTACTCTAACTGTGGGCTTGGAAATCAAGAGTAGGACCACACTCAAGGATAAGTTGAATTTAATGATATCCTTTATTCCTCATGGATAAATTCGTACAGACAGTGCATCAAAAAGACATGCCAGGTTGACGCGTTTCACGATACAGATGATCGCTTACTCATAACCACACCGTACTCAAACTGTGGGCTGCAGCGCTGAAATACAGAAGTGATATTTCTATAATGCCCAATTTTTTTAGTGAACTTAGTTTGACAGTTTTCCTCAAAAGTATACATGACGGCAAAACTTTTATTTTTAGTGTTAGATATAGTGGAGCGCGATTAGCACACCTGTCAGGTTTTTATTGGTCTCCCTCTGTCTATTTTTCAGTAAACGTGAAAGAAAATCTAAAATTTTGAGTGATCACAAGAAAAGAAATCACAAATTTTTAAAGTACACACACCTTATGGATTTACTTGGTTTGGGGCTTTATTATTTTGTTGTGCACATATATTTGTGGATTGTTAACAGTATTTTGGTTATTTAACACTTCATACTTTTGAGATGTGTTTTACACATTAACACACTTGTTAGATTTATTATGATTTTTGCCTTATGGCTAGTACACATGATGAGGAAATCAGATGAAAAGAGCCTGCAATCAGAGCAATCATTTGATAATCGAACGGTTAGTACACAGCTTCTGACAGATGATCGCAACTGTTCATAAGAGTTTTTCTAAAGGAACATAAGCAAATCCTTTTCTCTTTTAGATAACCAATCTAACAATTATCTTGTAATTAGTATGGTGTTTGTACAAACAAATTTGAGTGTACAAGATCGTGCATGAGCGGAAACAAAAAACTGGAAGGAAAAAAAAAGGATGAATTCTGTGTTTTCTGACTGACATTTGGTTATCATGATGATATTCTGCGGACAATAGTGGTCACACATAATGGCGTCACTTCCTATTGAACGGAGGAGTCTTGCTATGTATGTGGGAAGTTGTATTCTGCCGTACTATAATTTTCGTACCGTTTGTAATTCCCCTTTGGTTCAATATGAGACTAGCGTTCAAAAAACAATCATCGATCGTTTGTCTGATTTTCTCATGGTGTGTACTAGCCATTAGTTTTCACACAGTGCTGTTTTGTTATCAATATTTACAGTTTTTTTTCACCATTTTATTTTTATATCACTTAATTATTGAAAGCTTTCTCTATGAATGGAGCTTAGTGAGGATAGCACTGCGTTTATGCATTTTGTTATTGGTCAACCCAAAAGAAAGAGAAGACTTTCAATAGGATCAATAGTTCTGTTGACTACCAGGGATTTACCTACTTCACGGGATTTCATCTCCTTTCCTGTTGGGGTTTTAGTACAGGAAATGAAGGGAAACCTCATCAGTTGGACAAAAAAAGGCCAAAAATCTGACCAGTTATATTTCTTCTTTACGCTGTCCAAAATGGGTTTTGCCTTCAGTTCTACTTAAAGTGGAGTTCCAGCCTAACCGCACACTCACCTGTCCCACGGTCCAGCGATGCACCGTCTTCTCCCTCTCTGCTCTGCGGCGCCGGCATCACTGATGTGGGCACCCGGCTGTGACAGTTTGCGGCTCCACAGCTGGGTACGCAATGCGCATGCGCGAGTTGCGCTATGCGTCGTGATTGGCCGGCAATCTTCTGGGACCTCTGACATGTCCCAGAAGATTGCAGGGAGAGAGGAGAACTTCTGCTCAGGGCGCCGTGGCGCTCCAAGCGGAAGTGGGAGCGGGTACCCCCCCCCCCCCCCCAAAAAAAAAATGACATGCCAAATGTGGCATGTCAGGGGGTTAGGACTATTTAAAGCGGAAGTTCCACTTTTGGGTGTTGCCCACAACAGTAAAATCAGTCTGTATATGCAGTAAAGCATGCTTGTTATACTCACTGTGGAACCTAAGAGGTTAATCCTCTGCATTGTGTAAAAAGGCTTTTTGATCCCGTCTTCACTGATCCTCCCCCCTATTCCACTGTCCCCAATCCATCTCCTGATAGTACAAAGCCTTGGGGGAACTCTGCACATGCTCAGTCAGTTTAGTGTGTATTGCTAGAGAGGGTTTTTATTTATTTTTTTTTGATTGTGCATGTGATCAGCACAGGGTCAGGGGTCATGCAGCCTCATAGGACAGTCGACAGAGAAAAAAAACTCCTTTTACAAGCTTTATCAGTGTTCACCCGGACACTGATAGAAGTCACAAGACTGCTATATACTGCTGATGAGAAAAGGTATTTAGCAGTTTATATGTCCTAAAACAATTTGCATTTCCATGTTCTGTGTAATGTGGGAGACCAGTTATAGTGAATGCAGGGTCCTGGGTTTAGTAACACTTTAAGGCTTCTGATTGAACATGTTTGGTGTGCAGTTCTGGGGGTCCCTGGCCCCAGGGTGCTCAGTATGCAGATTTTGACCTCCGCTCTGCAGATTGGAGTTGGTTGCACTTACCACTGAGGAATGGAGTGTTGGCATATTCATCTGTGGTATATGCTTGTCATAATGCATAGCATTGAGGGATGTATGGATTAGGAAAGAGCTCTGGTATGTCAATCTGTAGTGCTCACTTAGAACACAACATGGAGTTATAGCACATAGCGTTGAGGTATTCCTATGCTGGCTCCTCCTGTATAGGTCAGACTTGGCGCATCACAAAGAAAGCATGAACAGGGAAGGCAATATGACGTCTCTGCAGTGCACTCCCCTAATGTATAGAACAAAGAGACCTGACAGTACCAACAACTCAGCCTGCCCTCCTCCAATGATCAGTTATGCCCTGACACCCCCCCCCCCCTCCTTGCACAGCCATTTACTGAGAAGATCAGTGTGCGCTGCTTCTCCTCCCCCAGCTCCTTTGCAGCTGAGAACAGAAGGAATGTGATCACATGCCTAGAGCGGGGTGGGGGTATGTGACATGTCACACTGGTGTGCAGAATTCTTGGTAAAGAACAGACGGTCATAGTGCATAGCATTGAGGATCGCATACCGAGGGAGGTAGCTATGACCTGTTCATCTGTGGTATACCCTTCTCTGTATAGGACAGAGCGTCAGCCTATAGCACTGAGGGAGATGTAGTAGGGTCCTTTGCAGTGCTCACTTCTCTGAGACGGAGTCATGATGCATAGCAGAGGGAAGCCCGGAGAAGGAGTGAGATATGACCTGTCTCTTCCTGGTACGCACACTTTTCTGTATAGGATAGGTGGTCATAGTGCATTAGCATTCAGGGATGCTTGGAGACAGCAAGATGGTTGCTGGACTCTAAAGCTGGCCTAACGTGCAACAAATTTTAGCCAATTCCTGCTGAATCAGCCAAAATTTGTTAGCGCCACCTGACTCAGTAAGCTCAGATTTGAAAATATGAAGCTGCCAGGTGGGTAAAATTGTCAGCTGAACAGTGGTTGTCTCCTATTAGATGCACTGTTTGGGTATTCAGAGTGTTGTGATTGTAGGACTAATAGCTTACAGCTTACAGCGGAGGTTCTATGAGTGTATATAAAAATCTATGGATGTATGGCTAGCCTAACATTATGCTGCAAGTTCTCATTTGCCTATTGAGCACTACAGGTTCAGAACTTTTCTCTCGGACACTATTAAAGATAACCGCTGGAGCATAGGTGTCTGCTGATTCCTATGTTTAGGTCAGTTGATCCAATTTTAAAGAGGCGGCAGGTTTGTTAGGAATCCTTCGCTTATGCTGGGAGTCTTATGAGCGATTTTTTTTTTTTTTTTTTTTTTTTTTTTTTTCAGCTCTGAAAGCTCCAAAATGCCCAACAAGCAAAATTCCATTAATTTCATTGGCCCCTGTTGACATCTGAGCATTTTGTCGCCTGGAGCAAAACGCTCAAAGCTTCTTTTTGGCAGATACAAACGTTTTTGGTCCCATAGACTTCAATAGAAACGCCTGACTTGAGCAAAAAAACGCTCGTAAAATGCTCAAATAGCAGCTCTCCACCCCCATTTTCCTCTACCTAGTGCTTTCTATTGGCTAAACAAACACCCGAAGCTGCAAAATAAGCGCCAGTAAATCGATACTCAGATGTGAATGGAGCCTCAAGGCAGCGCCTTGCTGTTGTTTTTCTTATACAGGATTTATATAGCGCCAACAATTTGCGCAGCGCTGTACGACATGAGGGCAGACTGTACAGTTACAATTCAGTACAGGAGGAATCGGAGGTTTTCATGTAATGTCTCAAAAGGAAGACTTAATAGGATGGTCTACATTATTCTTTTTCCTTGTGTAATGACTGATTTGGTTCTGTAATTGTAGATATTAAAAATAATTTGTATTTTTCTTGCCTGATTTTCACTCCTAGGTGTGCTGGAGAGTATCTGGGATAAGCACAGTGTTACCGCAGCCACGCCTCCACCTTCACCCACCGCTTCAGATGCCGGTAAATATGGTTACCGTTTTTTTTTTTTTTTTGTCCTACTTTTTAGTATGTGTTTTTTTTTTTTTTTTTTTTTTTTCAAATTTTTATGCACATTCCAGGGTAGCGCAATAGCTAATCGCTATTTTATCGAACACCAATTTGCGCAGTGCTTTACATGTTGTACATTCACATCAGTTCCTGTCCTGAAGGAGCTTATAATCTAAGGTCCCTATCTCCCATTTATAACTTTCATGCACACACATCCTAGTTTCAGTTTTAGACAAGAGCCAGTTAACATAGCAGCATGACTTTCGATTGTGGGAGGAAACTGGAATTCCCAGGGGAAGCCCATGCAGGCAGAGAAACAGGAAGAACATGCAGTGGTTGAGCTATAGATCTAGTATGCTGCTAGTTTCATTGATGGCAGCTTTCAAAAGCTAGGTATTGACCTTAAAGTTGACCTTAAAGTGGAGCTACACCCAAAAGGGGAAGCTTATTCCCCCCCCCCCCCCTGACAAATTTGGCACTTTTTATTGGGGGGGGGGGGGGGGCAGGTACCTGGTTTTCTGGTTCAGTGTGGCGGACTGAGCCAGAAATTTGGCCCCCCTCCGTCCTCCGCAGTCTTCTGGGACACCTCACAGGTCCCAGAAAACTATGGGACATCTCACAAGGTATAGTGCGACAGACTGTGAAGCCAAAGCCGATTGAAGAATTGGCTTGGAGGAGGACATTGCTGGATCCCTGAACAGGTAAGCGTCCCTATGTTAAAAGTAAGCAGCTACAGTATTTGTAGCTGCTGACTCTTATCTTTTTCTGAAGGAGCCTGGAGTACCTCTTTAAAGTGAACGCACATAAAGAGGAGCTCCATGCTCCCCAACCCCCCAAAAAAAGAAAAGTCAGCAGCTACAGCTGCTTACTTTTAATATTAGGAATATTAGGACACCCTCCTGTCCAGGCATCCAGCGGTGTGCCCGAGCCGGTGTTCCGTGAAAAAACCATACCCGTGAGAAATCCATACCCTCGTCACTTCCGGTGCACCTACGGAGGGTATGGATTTCTCACGGTAGTCAAACTTGTGGCGCTTACATTAAAACAGCCCCTCTGCAACATAAATCATCTCCGCTCTTCCCCTGTCACTTCCCTCATCTCCGGTAATAAATATAAAAGCGGATCACTGAGCCGCGATCGCCGTCATTTACATCTCATACACCCGCCGCCGCTTTTATATTTATCACCGGAGATGAGGGAAGTTACAGCGATGGCACAGGAGATGATTTATGTTGCAGCCGAAGTGTTTTTATGTACCCGCCGCAAGTATAACATTAGACAGTGCCGTGATAATTTCATGCCCACCGAGCATGCGCACTTCTCTGATTCTTTGATGTTCAATTGCGTATCCGGGGCTCTGAGCATGCGCACTGCTGCGCTGCTCAGCTGTTTCAGACCGGAAGTGACGAGGGTATGGTTTCTTCACGGGGTATGGAATTCTAACGTTACACCGGTTCTTCAGTTGGCTATCGGAAGCCATCTTGACTAAAGGAAACCGGCAGTGAAGCCTTGTGGCTTCACAGCCAGTTTCTTACTACACATGCACGAAGCGCGCTGTGCTTTGTGAATGGGCCGCAGTCTTGTGGGACCTGTAAAGTGTCCCAGAATTCTGCTGGGGAAGGAGGGGGGGCAAACTTCCAGCTCAGTTCACCACAGCAAACTGAGCTAGAATTATTTGGAGTGGGTATCTGTCAAAACTGGCTATCTGCTCCCCCTTCCCCTGGGGCAAGGAGGGGAGGCAGACAAGCTGAACTTTTGGGTGGAGCTCCTCTTTAACTTGCAGCCCCCCTCCCCCTCCTTTCCCCTTGGGAGATACTTGATGTATGTGGATCCCAAACTTTTTTTTTTCCCTAGTTTTTGATAGTGAAGGCTTTAGAGTGCCTTTAAGATTTTTATTGCAGTGTGTGTGCCCCCTCTTTGTAGATTCACTCTCTCTAATTGTGCATCAATGTCGCCGGGACAGGCAGTCCTGCTGGGAAATACAAAAGGTTTTAGTTGTCACTAGAACAAAAGGTAATCTGTTCTGTTAACTGTCCCCTCACTTTTTTGCAATTTCCTGTCACTATTGTATCTCCAGGACAGGAAATAAGGGAAAATCTCCCCAACGAGTATAGACAGACAGAGATGAACTGGCAGGGTTTTAACCCTTTTCTACTCTATCCAAAACTACAAAAAAAAATTTGGCTATTCATACTCCTACTTTTAGTGGGTATATAGTAAGAAAGGAAAGTTTAGGGTAGGTGTCACCAGTGTGGCAGTTTTCACTACTTATTCAAAAACAGGTGGGAGGCGGAGCAGTGACTCAGAATCTGGAGTAATCCAGTGTAAGAAAAGTGTTGTCCCCCCCCCCCCCCCCCCTCACCCTTGCATCTATACAGCAAATCGGGACTAAGGCTGGCCATAAATTATACAATATTCTTGTTTCCTTTAAATTTTACTGAAACCATAAAATTGAAGGTCAGATCTAAACACTTTCAATTTGTATGCAATCAGGGCTGCCCTTGCACTACGTAGTTATATGTAAATCTAAAGGAATAGAATAGGCAAATTTGTATAATATATGGCAAGCTTTAGTGTCTTGTCTTACAAATGAAGAGGTAAAACAAATGGTGTATAGATCTTTCAGCTGTGCATTTAGCAGTTGGGTGGGAGTTGGATAAAATTGGTCTTGTTGGCTTGTGTGACACATCACTCATTTCTCATGCTGGGTTAGATTGGTTTTGAATTTTTCTATTCTTTTCTTCATTCTCTCTTCCGGCGTGTGACATTTCCCCTTGAGATCATTAATGTCTGTGTGTGTGTGTTGCTTATTTCCTTCCTGTATACAAAAGTGTCTGTGGTTCCTTGTGTAATGTATGCCTGATCATTTACAGCATCAGAGGGGTACTTCTACAGCACAGGAAAAACTTGGGTCATTCAGATTTGACATGGGAGTTTATAGGTTTTATCCATTTGATGCCAAGGCTTGGTGCATTTTGGAAGAAAACTGAAACAAGCTACTTAATGAGATTGTGAATGGAAAGCAGTGTGCATTGCCATATCCACTTGTGGATTTTGTAAGAGGCTCTTTATAAGTTGTTATACCTGCAGTATTTTTATTCAGAGTTTTGATAGTAGTGCAGCAGATCAGACTGTAGTACCTCATTCACCTGTGTGTACCAATCCAAACAAAGGGGCTAATTTCACCCATGCAGGATGCACAGGTGTTCTATGGAGACCCCTGTAGACAGCCTGTTCAAATCAATAGGCGGCCGGATGTATGGATCTCCATGCGCATTCCAGAGTGTGCAGTCAGGACGGATTGCGTTCAGATCCATGCATTGTACCCACACAGATGCACACTCTGGGATGTGTGTGGAAGTCCATGCAGCTGGCCACCTGTTATTGATTCAAACAAGCTGCTACACATGTGTACATGTAAAGCCCCGTACACACGTACTGATCGTCGGCCGTCTTTTGTCCATGGCTGTCGTGTCTGTTGAAAACTGCAAAAGACTTCACACGAATTTTGTTGGCCAACAACAGCTGACTGCAGAAGTGATGTCATGTGATGGTTAACTTTCCTTGTGTTTTTTCTTTTCTGAGCATGCCCAGTCTTGCTAATCTGCGGTCTGTCGGCCGAAATCTGTACTGACTGGCAAACAATCGGCCGTTCTGGTGTTGGCCAACAAAAATTTTAATGCCTGCACACCCGATTCTGTTCGGCCGACAATGCGCTGTCGGAAGCATCATACTAACAAGCCTACAATCGGCCGATCGGTCGTCGGCTGAATATTTACGGCCGACAATCAGTACGTGTGTACGGGGCTTAAGGCCCCTTTCACACTAGCAGACCGATCAGGTCCACCTGTCATTCTCCTTTATGGAGCGGCGAGTGTCAACGTATAGGTGTCCGGTCACATCTGCCAACATCCAATGAGATCCTATCTGCTAAAAACAAACGTATGGGAATCCGTTATGCATCTGTCTGGTGGATCAGATGTCAGTCTGGTGGTCCATTTACCTCCGACCGCCGGAGAGGAGCCTGCTTGGCAGAGATCAGTGGACAGATTCTGTGCTGAGCAAGCAAACTCCAACGGAGCCCGCCCCGTGTGTAAGGCACCCAGCACCTCTGCATCCTGCACAGGTGAAGATGGCCCCTTAAGACAGATGTATGGCTCCGGTATGCCCATGTGAATAAGGCCTAAGCAATACAACAGGAACTGATACATTTTTACCAGCTTGCAAAGTCTTTAAGCTAGGTTCACACCAGTGCACTGCAGAAATACATGTATTGCACTGTTCATTCCTAATTGCACCCAAAACATGCACTTTTTAACATACTGTAACGCACTACCATGCATTGTGGTGTGCTGCCTTTAAAAAAAAAAAAAAAAAAAGAATTATATATGCAGCACTTATTTTGGTGTGTTTTTAGTGTGAGAGGGAGTCCTTTCAAATAAATGTGCTGCCCTGACACCACACACATTACCAGGTGAAGCAAAGACCTGAACACGCTTTGTGTTAACTCCTAACAAAGGTGTGAACCTAGCCTTTTAGTTGAATGTAATATAAAAAATAAAGAAGAAGAAACTTGTAAAAAGGTGTCATGTGAAATGTAACTTTTAACTAATGTTAGAAAAACCTCAGTGTATGCTCACAGTAAGTGCACTATACCATCCTATATATGGTGCATTTCATATGCTCTAGCATGTGTTCCTATGGAGGATGTGCTTTCTAGAACAGCAGGTAAAACTAGGAAGCAATTGTATAAGTGCAAAAGCAATGGTAGGGAATATTCAATGTGCTATAGGAGCATTTTAATGCACAACTGAACTGCCTGCTTACGTTGGTTAAATGGTTTCCAGGTGCGTAAAATAAAAGGTATACAATCTTCTGCTGGCCACACACGCACAGAATTTTGGCCTAAACTGGTTGTTTTTGTAAAGATTGTTCGACATTCATGCCATTGGTAAACCCAACTTTACAGACGATTTAGACCACGGGCCCGGCTAATGTCGATGGAGCAGAAGTGAAAACTTTTACAGTTTTCAACTAAAGTGTATACGGGTATGTTATAATCGAAAAGAAAATTCTGTCTTGTATGTTTTTGTTATCGAACGATCACTACAGACATGAAAAAGATGATATAAACGTGTTTATTCTATCAGTTAGTGGACAATTCACTTTCGAATAATCGTTTAATCTGCAATAGGCCAAAATTCTGTGCGTGTATGGCTAGCATTCGTTATTTTTTTCTTTAGAAAGCAGGGAAGTAAAAGCATGTCCCCTTTCCAGCATGGTGCAGATAAGAAACCTTGTTCCATGTGTGGAAGCAGTGGTTTCTCTACTGAGGTGTGACACCTCCCTGCGGATTGGAGAGCTCTAGCTGTAACTCCGCAAGTCCATGTTAGACCTTAGAAGCGAGACCACTGCTTGAGAAGACTATACTTGACCTTTTTATAATGCCCTTTTGCATGCATTGGTAATCCATTAATCTGCTCTCAGTACTGCACCCACCCCCACACACCTATAGAGGGTGCATGAAAATATTAAAAAGACAATGAAATTCAATTTAAGTGCATATTAGTCTATAACCTTTTAAAGGGAACTGTTTGATTTACATTGTTCCTTCTATTTATGTGGATGATGGCACTGTAATTTATTTTAATTAAAGAATAGAAGTACCTTTTTCCTAATCCATATCCAACTGTCGCATGACCCAGCTCTTTCCAAGCTTGTCTGCAGGGAAACAGGAGCAGGAGGCGCTTCTAGTCCTCTGTTGCTGGTCACATGTTCAAAATAAAACCTTTTTATTTGGAATACAGAGTAAAAATAATATTAGTAAACTGTTTAAAATTATCATTCAAATATACAGTGTGTACATTTGGGATAAAATCTTTATTATTTTTTCGACAATTTCATGGTGTGATCGGATTTATGTTATTCACAGGCTGTCACCCCCCCCTCCAGCCTGTGTCTTCGAATAAGAGGGAGGTGAAGCCACCATTTAATTCACATGTATTATTCTGCCCCCATTGTGTTTAGTGGGAATAAATGAGAAGGGAGGGAGTGGGCTGTCATTTACCACTGTGTATACGCCCACATGTGTGACTCTATAGTCGCATGGGCTGCTCAGATGGGATAGTGAGGAAATGCTCAGCATAGAAACTCACTCAAAACTGAGCTTGTGCAGAGTTGTCACCACCGCTGCAAAACCCCTAGCTGAATTGGGGACATGGACAGAAGGTGGAGTTATGGCACTTTTCCACTGCAAGTACCGGCTCGGCTCTACTCGGCCCTGCTGGGCCCGGTTTGCTTTTCCACTGCTGGTACCGCATGGTACGGTGTTGGAACGGTTCTGTACGGTACGGTTTGCTTTTCCACTAAAGTAGTACTAAAGTTAAGTGGGTGGGATAACAACGGGGTGGGTAGGATTCTCTGACCAATCAGTGGCTAGTAGTGACTGCATGCAAAGGATTGTGGGATATGGTACCGGTTATGGTACCTCTTGGAACCACAATCGAGTAGGTACTGTTTTTTTTTTGAGAGCCGTACCGTTCGGTTCCATGCAGTGGAAAAGCGTCGCCGTACCATACCGTACCGAACCGTTCCTACACTATACCATGCGGTACCATGCAGTGGGAAAGCACAAAAGCGAGCCGAACCGTTCGGTTCCATGCAGTGGAAAAGCGCCTTTAGAGAGTAGCATGGTTCTTTTAACCAGGTTTTTTTTGCACAATATAGAAAACTAATCTCAAAGTGACTGAGGATGAGCAGCATGTGATACACCATTTATTGATGGCTTTGTTTTTTATATATATGTGGGATTAGTGACCCTTTAAAGCCAGTCCTTGGTTCCCGTCTATTAAAGCCGCACCAAGTCTATCTTCACTTAATGAAAAAAACTTCACATAAAACATATAAACCCTACAAAGTGTTAGTTGTTCTGCGTGTGAAAGCCTGGAAGAACTCTGGCTGGGTTAGATGGGTCAGCGGCGGCTGTGGGGCAGTGTTGGCTGTGCACTAATGGCTCATGCCTTGCTTCAAGCCACCTTGGGATGGCGGGTGATAATGAAATGCACAGGGGGTCCATGCAGCTTTATAGGACTGGCGTCAAGGTCAAGGATAGTCAGTGAAAAGCCTCAGAATGCTTAGAGCCACATAATCCTCATCATGCTAATGAAGGAGGTTGGAGGGTACACATTTTTGGAAGAGCAGTTTTACATTTTAAAGTGAGGGCTGCAGAAACACTTTTTGCGAGTAATGAGACAGGGTTTGACTTTTGTTTCTGACCCCAGGGGGTATCTCCCTTCTTGCACAGTCTTTGCCAACTCCCTGATCCCTCTGGGAGTTGGAGCTTCATACATCAGGCACGTCAGATTCTTGGCCCCAACCAACCTAAATTGTGCCCCTAGCTATCATGGTAATGTGACATTATCGGCTGCCTAGTATTGAATGCCAGATTTCATATCCTGAACAAGCAAATTCCAGAGGAGAAGTTCCAAAGTGCATTGGAGCTCTGTCGCCTCTCTGTGCAAATTTCACATTCTGGGGCGCAGCTAAAGTGTTGCATTTCTTTCTTCTATTGCATGTCAGCAGTAGGGGGAAGCACTTCAGTGCTGCTTCTGCAGTAGAGATGCTTGCATGGCCATGACATGTTAATCCTCCCCTGCAGCACCAGAGTGTGTCATGCCAGTTGGATAACTGCAGGGGCATAAACACCAGAAGCCAGGTGGCGACTCTGGCTTTCATATTTCTCCTGCATGTGGTAGTGGTCTGTGACAACTGGCTTTTGTTTGTGTTAAACAAGTGTATGGAAATGCAAAACCTGCTTGGGGGGGGGGGGGGGGGGTGTATTGCAGGTCAGATGGCACCGGTCAGTAAGTTCTGAATGCTTTTAGAAGCTTTTCAAATTGCTGCAACCCCAAAGCTCATCAATCCAGGCCCTAAGGGAGGAGGCATTTGTGGAGCTGCTGCTGGTCCTTTTCTTTTCTCAAAAACTAACCCAAAGAAATTCCCAGCTCAATAACCAGCTTGCGACCAACCACATTATCCTGTCAAACAGTATGTGTAAAAAACAGGGGTTTAGTTTGCACACGTTTGCTACTGCGTAAGCTACAGAGCCCCGTAAAGGCACCCCAGTATTTTCTGGAGTCCTAACTAAATTTTGAGAGCCTCAGTGGAAGCACGTGCTTTATAATGGACAGACAGATGGCAGGAGGGAGCCGGCGGCCTTCTCCCACCCCCACTAGGCAGCAGGAATGCCGATCCACGGGGCGGCGGCCGCGACTGGGCACCCCTGATTGCTCCCCGCTGAGAGAGAACGGTCAGCTTTTGAAAACACAGCTGACCGTTCTTCTCTCTGAAATGATCCTATATAGGATCACAGGTCTCTGTGATCATTTCACAAGTCCCTCCCCCATACAGTTATAAAACACTCCCCTAGGCTCACACTTAAACCTTTGATCACCACTGTGTTAACCCCTTCCCTGTAGAAAGAAACCAAAAAGAGGGGCGCACCGACCTAGTGCATTACCACTAAAAACATTTATTAAAATAGTAAAATCCATAAAATATACTCCCAAAAATGGTGTGAAAATAAACCCATATCGACAAATCAATAAAACAGTCTCCAAGGTAGCCCGGCACTGCGTAATGCTGGATGGCATGCAGCGAACCGCATGGAGCTGCTGTGGCTAGGCTGACGCGTTTTGAAGGCAGACCCCCCTTCCTCAGAGCCCAGAACTGCTGCCACTTAACCCCTTCCCTGCCAGTGTCATTATTACAGTAACAGTGCATATTTTTAGATCACTGTAGTAATGTCACTGGTCCCCCCAAAAATGTCCGGGGTCCGATCTGTCTGCCGCAATATCGCAGTCCCACTAAAAATTGCAGGTCGCCGCCATTTCTAGTAAAATAAAAAAAAAAAAAGACAAATCTTTCCCCTAGTTTATAGATGCCATAACTTTTGTGCAAACCAATCAAAATACGCTTATTGCGAATTCTTTTTTTTTTTTTTTCACCAAAAATATGTAGCATAATACAAGATTTTTTAATTTTTTTGCTTATAGCGCAAAAAATTTAAATTGCACAGGTGATCAAATACCACCAAAAGAAAGCTCTATTTGTGGGGAAAAAAGGACATCAATTTTATTTGGGTAGAGCATTGCACGACCACGCAATTGTCCGTTAAAGTAACGCAGTGCCGAATCGCAAAAAATGGTCTAGTCATTAAGGGGGAAAATACTTCAAGTCCAGAATTGGTTAACAGTACAAATAGCCACTGCCCTTACCTATAACTGGTCTTTGCAGCAAGGAGCACATGGATGGGCAGCGCACAATTTATCGTTATATGATGCAACACGGATATCCAATATCTTGAAGGGGTACCCTTTGGAAAGTACAGAAAGAAAATTTTTATAGTGATCTTTTTGTTATCTGCTTGTGCATAATAAAATGGGTTGAAATAGTAAAGTGTAAGTCAGTAACATGAGGGGTGTATTGTGGCTCCCCCAGGTCTTTGTGTTATAGTGCTGTAGTGTGGATTGTAGCAGCTATAATATGGTAAGCCATACATGCACCAATCATTTTGATTGCTGAGTGTGATGCGTATGTGAGCGTAAGGCGATCTAGTGCTACCCTAGGGAGTGATGAGGAGTGACACTCGCTGTCAGAAATTCTTATCGTGGCCGCAAAAAATATTCCAATAAACAACTGAGTAGTAAGGGGCATGGACTTTGGATTTTGCGGGACAAAGATCTCTGGAACAGTGAAGAAGGTGCTGTATGTACTTTTCCCCCCTCCCCACCTTTGAGTGCAACCTAACTTGCAAAATAAAGGACAGCTAAAGGTAAAGTTGTCCTTTAGGAAAAGTCTTACTTAGAGTGGAACTTTAGTCAGCAAATTTAGGTCCTGCTAGATCACTTCAGGCTTGCCTATTTTTTGGTATAGCTATGTAAAACATTAAAAATAAGTGCCTATATGTTTCAAAATCAGTAATGCACTGTCTCGCTCTGCACATGCTCAGTTGTTTTGTATTTTTAGACACTGCAGAAATGTAGAGGCCGATCTGCTGACAGCCTAAAGATTTACTGATGCTCTGAGCTTCAGCAAAATGGTCGCCTCCGAGAAGAGACAGGAGCAATGCTGGAGGCAATTTACAGCACACTAATTTTGGTAGCATAATTAATGTAGCATAATTGTTAATGTACAATGTATGTTTCTTGCTTAAAAAAAAGTTTATATATATATATCAAGTTGTTATGGATAAAATTCCACTTTAAAGCTGCCTTCCCCTTCCTAGTGGGGAAGGATGTTAGGGGTGCCGCTGAGAAGGTGGGTAGTAAAGGACGTCCCCAAAATGTAAAGCATATCTAAAGGCAAGACAAAAAAATGCCATTTTGCAGCTTACTAGTCTTTAGATTTGGCCCTGCATTCGTTTTTTTTAGCCTTTTATCTCATAATCTTGACCTAACAAACTTAATGACCTAGAGCAGCGGTCTCCAAACTTTCTAAACAAAGGGCCAGTTTACTGTCCTTCAGACTTTTCAAAGGGCCAGACTGTGGCCAGTGTGAGTAGATAATGCCCCAGCATCAATGGGAGTAAAAAATGTCAAACATTGGTAATAGTGGGAGGAATAGTGCCCAGTTTTTATCAGTGCTAGGAGTATTGCCCAAAGGGCCAGTTAAAGGCAAATAAAGGGCCACATTTGCCCCCTGGGCTGTAGTTTTGGAGACCACTGACCTAGAGTGACAACACTCAATCATTGAAGTGGTATCGCCTTAGAACAAAACCTTTTTTGGTTGAACTAGATGGATTTGTATCTTTGTTCAACCTGACGAACTATGTAACTACAAACGCATCCCGCTCTCCTTTTATAACATAAAGGAATCCTACTATCCTTCCTGATAGCAGATCACTATTGTGATAAGAGCTCAGCGCAGGCAGAGTGCAGGAAGTTATCAGCTGAGCACATTTTTGGCAGGATCAACAGTTATCTGTCAAATGGATATAACAAAATGCTTAAACAGACCAAAAAAACAAGATCATTGTTGGGGTTTATATACACTTTAAGTCCTGGTTCACACATAAGCGATGCGGTAAACCCTGCAAATCCACTGCAGGTTCCCACTTCGCACTCAACCCGCAGGCAGTTCACACTGCCATATGTGAATCGCTGGGGGTGTCAATACACCCCCAGATCAGTTTGCATATCTCAGTGCAAACTGTTAGTTCAGACACGAATCCGATCGCATAAGTGTAAACGCTCATGCGATCCGATTCTGGTGCGGACCAAAAAAAGGGTCCTGTGCAAGTTTAGTCCGAATGCCATGCAAATTCAGCCATACAGAATTTGCATCGCACAGACATTGCATGTGATTTGCAGAGCAGTGCGCTCCGAATCACATGCGATGTCTCATCGCATATGTGTTAACCGCCTCTAAAGCCTCATTCATGCAGGCGTACTACAGCATAGTGTTACAACAAACTTGAATTAAGGCTTCTAATATAGAAAATCCACCCAATCCTGCCTTCAGCTATGTGGTGTCTGGCACCATAACCTATAAAACATATCACAAAAATGTATCCTGTATAGACACAGGAAAAAAGAGGACGTCATCTGACCGATGAGGACGTTGACAAATAGTGACGTCCTCTCTCGCCGAGACGCCTTCTCCCATATCCCCAGATGGGCGGCGAGCTCCGTGGAAGCAGGCCGGGATTGATTAGCTGCAATACGCACAGGAGACCCTGGTTAGGCTGATTTCCTACGGTTACACCGGCATATGTTAGCCTAGCAGGAGGACACCATCAGGTATTGTTTGCACATTCCCAGAGCACAACGGCCCAGGATTGTGGTGGTGCTCCATGAATGACTGATTACACCTGGGAGGGTAAAGTTCCATTGGACTCCTAGTAATTGTTCAGGCACTCGCTAGATGCATCAGTGCCATTTATGTGCCGATCTGCAGTACACATTGTGCTGATTTATACGTATGATGTTATCCCCATCAGGATTACCTAATGATAATATCCACACCTGTGCACA
The DNA here is from genome assembly GCF_965119305.1 of Pelophylax lessonae. Lineage (NCBI taxonomy): Eukaryota > Metazoa > Chordata > Amphibia > Anura > Ranidae > Pelophylax > Pelophylax lessonae. The sequence continues at coordinate 69,156,233 of NC_138773.1, read as the reverse complement.
ACTTCACAACTGTTGAACCGAACCGTGGATGAGGTAGAATGTACGTATAGTACCATCTATTGTTTCTATCTTTACCCGCAAGCTTTGTTTTATCATGGTGAACTTTCCATTGGATATATCCGTAGTACTGTTCACTCCTGGGATCATCATAAGACCATGAACATTCTATGACACTTCTAGGCTATTGCCGTAGTGATGTGCCAGGGGGGTCTCTTGACTATGTTCAGGATCCACATAGTACCCTCCTTTTTGATCAGCCACCAGCTCCCTCCTCTCCACCTCCCACGGGTCCATACAGGGGAATTCCACATTTACCTTATAGTTGATAGGATACACATACGCGTTTTGCTGGTGGAAATCCTACTGTGTGGTTTTATCTCTGGCGTCCAGACGGTCATTTTTTGTTCTTGTTTTGTTTTATGTCTTGTTTTCTTCATTTTTATGTGAGTTTGGTCTCTCGCCATTCATGAGGGTCTGGCTATTTTCCTGTCTGGGATATTTTTGATGTTTTGTGTATTCAATTTAGAAATGTTTCCATTGTGAACAAAAGTAACATTAAAAATAACTTTTTATTAATAGCACCCCTCCGACACTTTTTTGTCAACAAGATAGCCTCTTTTTTTTCCTGTGTCTATACAGGATGCATTTTTGTGGTACTACAGCATAGACCTATGTGAGGGCCAAGTTTGTCTGCACAGGGATGTACAGGTGTTTTGTTATTGAAGTTGCTACATGCTGACAGAGGAGACGCGGCAAAAGGGAATTGACACTGATCCAGAACTGTCTTCTAAAAGTCTCCCTTGTTTCAGGAGGCAGAGTGGAAGGGTTTCAGGAGGCAGAGTTGAAGGTTTTTTTTTTTAGGAGGCAGAGTTGAAACTCCCTATAGAAGCATTTCTGACTTTAAAAAGGGGGGGGGGGCGGAGGCAGAGGGAATTTCCAAAGTTCAGTGTGTTGCACTGTTAAAAATGCTATGCTGTGGTTTCCATTTTCTTCCTTCACATATTTTTTATATATTTCTTTTTTTCTTTCTTGCAGATGACCTCCTCAGTAACCTCGTGCACACCCCTGCCTTGGCTAAGCAACTGAGCCAACCCCCACCAAGCCTGGAGGCAGAGAGCGAGCGTATCTGTGCTCTGGCCCTGGAGTGCCTCTCTCACCTCTTCAGCTGGATCCCTCTTTCCGCCAGCATCACCCCTTCACTCCTCACCACCATCTTTCACTTTGCCCGCCTGGGTTGTGATGCCCGCTCACGAAAGACTTCTACTGCTACCACCACCTCTTCTGCCACTCTAAATGGTGGGAGTAGCAGCCCTCCACTTCCCTTGACACTGCCCAGCTCACAGACTGACCGTGACCGGCTGGGGGTCTTGGCGATGTCTTGTATAAATGAACTCATGTGCAAGAACTGTGTTCCCCTGGAGTTCCAGGAATACCTGTTACGAGTGTGCCAGCAGACCTTTTATCTCCTGCAGAGGATTACACGGGAGACAAACGCTCACAGTGTGCGCAACCGCCTGGAGGAGCTGGACGAGAGGTAGGCATCGGGTGTTCTGATGTACACTTGAGAGGACTTCCAGGCAGAGTACAAAATCCTCTAATTATGTTAGCTGGGTCATCTTATGTATTTGGAGAAAAACGAATGCTCCCAGTTTACAGCCCTAAACCATATCCCTATTCTCCAAGTATAATCCATACACATGCAGTACTCTGTGGCCCTGCAGCCTATCTTTCATGAAATTGTTTTTCTGCCTCCTTGTAACATCTTCCATGAGCTTCCGAACCTCTCCTTCTTTTTACCTCTCATTTCGGTTTATTTGGAACAAGCAGTGCGTGTTACACTACACATTCACAGTCCATCTCCGGAGTGAGCAAGAGAGGATGGCTACGTTCTCACATACAGTGCGACCATGTAGAATGAATGTACCAACCCTCTAACAGGATGCTTGAATAACCGCACAAAAAGAGTACTTTTTTGAGTTAAGAATTTAGACTTCATTAGAATTTATTATTTTTTTTTTCTAAACCAGAGTTTCATGTTACTTTAAGCTTTCAGCTCTGGAGATGGGTGTTTTTTTTTTTTTTTTTTTTTTTTTTTTTTTAGCGCTAAGCTTTTGGTGCAAAAAGAGTTGCTACGGCCCCTTCCCTGACACAAGATCCACTATACACCAAAGTATGTCTTTTCCATCCCGGTGGTGACCAGTTAAAGTGGTTCTAAAGGATGAAGGCATACTGTATGCATTCTGTGCATGTAGCCTAAAACCTTCTGTGTGCAGCAGCCCATTCAATACTTAACTGAGACTCATCGCTATCCAGCGATGTGCACAAGAGCCTCAGCTTTCTTGGGAATCTCCCTCTTCATTGGCTCCTGCTACTGCCATTCACAGCCAATGAGGAAATATGGGATGGGGCCGAGTTTCAGCTCTGGGTGTGAATGGACACGCAGAACAGCGGCTCAGGAGCGAGCCTTCTTGGGTGCCGCCATAGCTAGCTGTTTCCTCTGGGTGAACTTGGCAAGAGGGAGGGGCCATGAGTGCCGGCGGGGGACTCGAGAAGAGGAGGATCGGGGCTGCGCTTTGTAAAACCATTACACTGAGCAGGTAACAATGGCATGTGTTTGTTTCTCTTTCTTAAAAAAAATTGCCTTTAATAACACTTTAAGGGACAGGATCATGTTAATTCCCTGGGCGCCTGCCCAGGGAAAGTTTTTTTTTTTTTTTGCTTGTGTGACTATAATTAGAGATGAGTACTATGTGATCTTTGTAGCCCTGAGCCCTGTAGCTTATCGGACTGGTCACAATACTCTTCCCTTAGGGGGTTGTTTTATACATTTGCTACTTGTTTTATCTATTTTTTATACAATAGAATATGTACTTTATCTAATTATGGACATCCCTCTCCTTGGCCTGTACAGTCTGATATTTTCTGTTCTCGTTTGATATATACATGTTAATCCCCTGTGTGAATACTCAGTTTCTCTAAATTCTGACCCCTTCTGCACCAAATTCTGCATTGTTCATCTGACAGCAGCTTCTCATAGTCCACATTGGAAACCTGCACCCAAAAACAAAATTCCCAGGGCAGTAAATAGGATTCTGTAAAAGAGAACAGCAGTGGTCAACTTACTTGATATAGGGGCCTTAAAGGATAAGTTTCCCTTTCAAGTAAAAATAATAAATGCACATTTTTGCAGGGAAAAATGTCTTATGTTTTCTTTTTCCCCTGCAGAAGCCTGGCAAGCATTGCACCCCTGATCAGTGGATTAGAGTGCAGTGTCGGGCTTCTGCAGACAAGCCATGCAGCTTACAGGTGTACCTGCATACGGGCTGTCTGATTCACAAGCTGGGCAGCTTTCAAAGTGGTTTGCCACTTGCATGACTTTCTATAACTATGTTTCCTAAGCCTGTGTACCTCTGTCTGTGTTTTATAAAAAAAATATGCTGTGAATACCAGATTTCAGCGTGCTGCTCGGCGATCGTGTGACCAGCCGACTCTCTCCTCTACCGTCTGACAGCTGCAGGGAACGGGGCCGAGATGAGAGAGGCGGCTGGTCGCGTGTTCGCATTTTTTTAATAAAACATAGACAGAGGTACACAGGCTTGGGAAACAAAGAGGATTATATAACTTATTAACAGTTCTTTTAGCAGGAGGGGCGGGCGGGCCATGACATGGAGCTGACAGGCAGGGAGGGGAAGGAGGACAGAGGAGGGCTGAGGATGACGGAGGCACATACACTGACCACTGTGTCAGGGCTCACCAGCCATGATTTACCGTGGTCGGTTTACAGGGGGGAAGGTAGAAACTGGCAGGATCAGCCAGATTTTTTTAGGTGATACAGGGGCCAAATTACACAGCACAAGCACTGTGCTGTATAACCTGCTTTAAAGCGGTAGTATCCCGCTTTTTGACACTTTTACCTACAGGTAAGCCTATAATAAGGCTTACCTGTAGGTACAAATAATATCTCCTAAACCGGCATGGTTTAGGAGATATTTACAGTGCATGCAGCCGCTCTCGCGAGCGGCGCATGCGCTCTGAAGGTCCGGGGGGGACCTTCAATTAAGTTGCCAGGAGCTTGCCGGAAAAATCACTCCCGCGCCCGCAGCGATGTCCGGGGGTCCGTGTCGGGGCTTCGTTCTAAGGTAAGTTACACATAATGGGCTAGTATGCGATGCATACTAGCCCATTATGCCTTTTGTCTTGCAGGTTTTTTTTTTTTTTTTTCTGTTCTAAGGGTTTACAACCGCTTTAAGGGAACAGAATACTTTTTTTTTTTTTTTTTTTTTTTGTAGGGTTACAAACTCTTTAACTACAAGAGCGCTCGTCAGTGCCCTCGCAGTTCATTCATAACTACAAGCTGTCAGCCGTAGTGGCTGACAGCAATTGTAGTTTATTCATTCATGGGAAACTGTGAATGAATGTCGTGGCTATGTGGGGAGAGCCCAGCATGGCCGCTCTGTTTCTAAATTGTGATAGTGGGTGTGGGGAAAGGATCCCCTTCCCGCTCTAAACACAGAGGGGGGGGGGGAATGAGGAAACTGGTGCCAGGAGCTGGAATTTGTTCCATGATTGTAAGCTCTAACTAGTTCCTCCTGTTTTGAATTGTATTGTAACTGTATTGTCTTCCCTCACATTGTAAAGCGCTGTGCAAACTGTTGGCGCTATATAAATCCTGTATAATAATAATGTTCCACCCTAAATATGGGTGGAAACATGTATCAAAGGCCAAGTTTACCTTTTAAAACATAAGGCCCCTTTCACACGGTCCGCATTCCGCTGCGGACCGTGCTCTGCTCAGCGGGGATCGATCCGCCGGTCCCCACTGAGCCGGCAGATGACAGCTCCGTCTCCACACACAGTGCGGAGAGGGAGGTGTCAGAGCCCTGCTGCTCTCTATGGGGAATCGGATGAGAGCGGACCGCCTGTCCGCTCTCATCCGATCCGATCCCTAGGACGGATGGAAAATAGGGTTTCCATCCGTCCGGATTTCACGGACAGGATCGGATGCGGATGTCAGCGGACATGTCACCGCTGACATCCGCTGCTCCATAGGGCTAAATGGGGCATCCGATCAAATCCGCCTAAAAAACTGACAGGCGGATCTGATCGGAACGCCCGTGTGAAAGAGCCCCAAGTGTGGTCGGTGATACTGCCAAAGGGCTGCACATAATATTTGATAAATATAATGCTACACAAAGCCGTAGGAGACTGCAGGCATGCAATAGGAGATCATCAGAGTCTGCACTATGCTACAAGAGGTGGACAGACTGCAGATATGCTACAGAAGGTCAGAGACTACGGATGACCAATCATACTATAGTAGCTGTTAGAAACTGTGGACATTCTTCAAGAGACGTTACAAGAGACTCCTAAAGATCTTTGCGAAGTACAAAAACAGCTCTTTGATATCTCTCCTAACTAAATCCGTTAAAAAAAAAAAAAATGGGATGGACAGCACAGAAAAAAGTAAGATGGTGCAAAGGAATAAACAAACAATTTAATACTGGAATCCAGTCAAAATTTTTCATTGCCATTCCAGTAAGGACATAGATATGGAAAACGCAGACTATTGCCAAAGGGCCACGGGTTGGCACCAGTGCCTTAGAACCTCTTTGTTGATTCAGCAGGTAAAAAAGAACCAGTCTTGTGCAGGGAGGATTGGAGGCAAAGGTAATTGTATCTACCTTCTCCAAGCTCTCTAAACAAAGGGCCAGTCATTTCGTTCAATCTTATTTTATTGAAAGAGAAGGGTTTTACAGAGTTAGGGGAGAAGCATGGGGCATGAAACATACAGTAAAATAAGTTGTTCAGGAATGACATAAAGTAAACCGTGAGTAAGTGCATATAACAATCAACATCAATAAGTGCCAATATGGAACCTAAATCGCCAGGTCCATTAGAACCAGGGCCAGTCATTTAGACTTTTGGGGGGCCAGACTGTGGCCAGTGGTAGTAGAAAAGATCCTGATGTCAGTGGGAAAAAACAATGGCCTATCTGTGCTTTCAGTGGGAGGAATTGTGCTCTTATCATTGGGGGGAAATTGCGCCTCTATCGTTGGTCAGTGGGGGAGAACTGTGCCCTCTCGTTTTGGGTGAGTGGGGGTGAATAGTGCCCTCTTATTGGAGTCAGTGGGGGGGAATTGTGCCCTCTCATTGGAGTCAGTGGGGGGGGGGGGGGGGGGAAATTGTGCCCTCTTGTGGTCAGCGGGGGGAATTATGCCCCCTCATTGGGGTCAGCTGGGGGGGGGGGGAATAGTGCCCTCTTGTTTGGGTCGGGAGGGGGGGGGGGATTGTGCCCCATTATTTGGGGCAGTGGATGATATAGTGCCCAAAGGGCTGCATCTGGCCCCTAGGCTGCAGCTTGGAGACCGCTGCCCCAGACAAAAACAAACAGTTAACCCTTGCAGTGCAGGCAGAGCCCTTGGTAAGCATCATTTTCTGTATCTGCAGATGAACCAATTACTCTTCCCCTGAACGGAGAGAGTACAGACTCGCTAGACTGCTGGGACACGTTTTGGCTGTCTGATTTAAATCCACTAACCTGCACGCCAGCAGTGCTTCCAGCTACAGAAAAAGGGCAAAAGCGTGTTAATGGGTTCTATTTGGAAATCCAAACAGCCCTTTTACCAGAAACTATAGAAACCATTCCTGAGACCAGTGTGTTTTTCATTATACAAGCTTGTGCGTGTTTAAGGTTAAGTTTTAGACCTTACAGATATTTTGGACACTGGGGATCTGGCAGCCTCGTATTGCAGTCAAGTTGTTTTTCTCTAGCCCCCCAGACCTGAAGTAATTGCCTCCTTTGGGCATTCTCTTTGACACTTTTCACATCAAAGTAGTTGGTCTTTTCCATTGACAGTGACAAACAGATTTATCTCAAAATACATGACCAAGATGACTCTTTCCTTTTTTAAAGCCGTATTAAAACCAAAAAGCAAACAATTTAATATATTGTAGCTTACCAATCCTTAAATGTGATGACTGCATTAGTTGCATTCTTCTATTTTCATCTTGTGATCCAGACAATAAATCGGTTGTTTTTAAAAAGAACAAGCTCTCTTCTAGATGTATCAGTTTACAGGGAAGGGAACAACCATTTACCACTGATAGGGGTGCTTATAATCCAGTTTTATTTATTAATGTAAAACCTTTATACCAAAAGGTGAAAAAAACACTGTTTGCTGTAACTGATTTTCAAGTATTAACTGGAGTTCAGCTTAAATTTCTAAGTGTATCTAAATCTGGTAGTACATTTAGGACCAGCCATAGACGGAGCGCATTTCTTTCTTTCTATCAACCATGTGTTGCAGGAAAGTAATTTGCTTGATTCTCCCATCAACACCGACCGCTCCCTCCCACAGAGCCTTTGTGTTCTCCCGTCAGGAAAACACTGATTTTTGCTAGAGGCTACAACAACCGCTAGCAATAATCGCATATAAAATCTGTCAGGCTGGTTGTATCCAGGTTGATCCATCGATCAACTTTGGGTACGTTCAGCCTGATAATCCGTAATTCTAATACTGCTGAACCTCCCAAGATTCGACCGCCTTTACACTACCCCCCAACACTGACAATGCTGCTGTCCAAAGGTGCCCCCTGTGCTCCCTTATCCAGTGTGGGGACACTAATACAGGAGGTGTGTTACTGGTCAGATGAAAATAGAGGGGGCAAAAGCCTAAAAAGAGAAAACTAATGCAGTCACAAAATCTAATTTAAAGCTGCAATATTTTACAGTTTTGGGTTTATTACTACTTTAAAGTTCTAATACAGAGAGTTCATAGAAATGGGGGACAGAGGAGCATCTGTATAGAGAAGGGTTCTGATCAGACCATTGTTTGTCTAGTGGGCTAAATAAGATTGTGTAGTAGGGAACAAGGCAGACGCATAGGAGACCCTCTAGTAAAGTAATAGGGGGCTGCTATTGCTGACCCCTCCTTCTGAAATTTACTAGTTGTTCTGGAACAAGTATACGTAGAACTATAGGCACGTTTTTTTTTTGGGGGGGGGGGGTTTAGTTCACCATCTTTGTCCCATTGCGGATATTTCCCTTCACTTCCTGTCCATAGCCGGACAAGAAGTGAGAGGAAATACCTGAAAATTAGGGGAATTCCTTGGGGACCCCCAGGTCACCAGCACTAGTGCCCCCATTGGAAGATTTCCCTTTCTGTCGACAATCCAAAAAGTTGGAATTTTCTTTTACTTTCACTTTAAATGCCAATAGGAAGCTTCCCAAACATTAAAGGAAAACTATTTTTCTCTTTTGGTTTTAAAAAGTTTTAAAGCTGAACTCCAGGAATTTAGCCACTTAGTGAAATCTGTAGGCATGCTATGAGTTTAAGCCTGAGGTGCATACCACCCCCTGGACCTCTTTTATTTACATCTGACACATTTACAGAGCTCTGGGAATACAGCTATGGCTACACTCCTGGAGCTCTGACTGAAGAGTCGCTGCCCACCCCTTCCTCCTTTTAGTATATTTACAGAAGACATTGTATTTTGTCAATGAGTTCACAAAATGCAAAGCCGTGTATGATTGGGCAGGAGGAGGGAGGGGCGGGCACAGCGTCTGCAGCTACAGTAGATGAGATCAGAAGGTCCAGCATCGGATGGGCCAGAACTAAAGTGCTAGTTATGGTCCTGTGCTTGTAAATGAAAGAGAAGTACACGAGGTTGCATGCACCCCATTGGGCTTAAAATGATTGTAAAGGTACCATGTTTTATTTTATTTTTTTTGAGAAAAAAAACAAACAAACCTGTCTATACCTACCTGCTTGGACCCAAGCCCCGCTGCTGCATCTATTGACACACAGCAGGACTCGGCCCGCTCCCCCGTCACTGGCTTTGATTGACAGCACTCCGAATACTGCAGAGAGGCTGTCAGCCCTACTCTGAGCACTGCAGAGGGAGGGGCCACTGATGTCAGGCGGGAGGAGAGGAGGAGCTCTCCAGCAGGGCACGTAAGCACCCAGTGGCCCTGGAAATAAGGTATTTTCCACAATCGGGTTACAAAAGAGACGCACTCCACATTTATTCAATCATTTTACAGAACGGATTATATATTTTTACAAGGACTTTACTAGGGCTTATTTTTGGGTTAGGGCTTATATTGCAGCCATCCCTGAAAATCACGCTAGGTCTTGTTTTCGGGGTAGGGCTTATTTTTGGGGAAGTGGGGTAATAGGTATGGGTAAAGGGATTGGAAGGGGGGAGGGGTTGGGTTTAGGGCAAGAAGGAGTCTCCATGGTCAGCTAAAGAGAGGACCCCAGAATAAGGGGATATCACTTTGTGATGCTTTTTTTGTAATTTGTGTTCGTTTGCATTCTTTAATTTTTTTCTTTTTTTTAATAAAATATTGCATACAAGCATATAATTACCATTTGCAAACACCAGGTGGAGCTCTATGCTTTAGTAAATGAACTGTAAATAATTATTTTGCTGCTGGGAAATGGAATGAAGAGGCAGACACACTCCCTTCCCCTATCTCAGCAGAGACTGGTATATTGATTAGTCAGTTCAGGCAGACTGCGCAGCATGCTTGGACTATGAAGTTCCACTAAAGCACCCAGTTACAGATTTATTTTTATTTTTTTTTCCATCATTTTTATTGGAAATCTGTTGTTGGAGAAGAAAAGTGTTCATCAGTTTTTACAGTTTAGTGGCTGCAGAAGAAGAGGTGCAGAAGACATTAAAGCCAAACTCCAGTCTGTCTTTCAGTTTTGCACAGTTGCTGACTGTGTTGATGTGGGGAACCCCCCCCCCCCCTCTTGGCCTATCCCTACTGAAAGCAGAATTATTACTTCACTTTACATCTCTCAAAATAAAAAGTTACAACTTCAAGCTGATTTGAGTGTGCGGCTTTCTGCAACTTTTTTGAAAGAAATACACCCAGTCTAGTTGATGATTCGTTGCTCTGTGTATAATAATTACAACTTGGGGTTCTGACCATTGTCCCCTCTATCTGATTACAGTTACGTTGAAAAGTTTACAGATTTCCTACGGCTTTTTGTCAGTGTCCATCTGCGAAGGATAGAATCTAATGCTCAGTTTCCGGTGGTGGAGTTCCTGTCACTACTCTTCAAATACACCTTTCACCAGGTATTCTCATCTTACCCTTTCTTCAGTCTTCATCATTGTCGAAAGAAATTTATACTTTCAGTTTTGTGTTTCTGTATTCCAGTCAGAGAAATTTGTTTCATAAATGTATTGTATTTTATTATCCAGTTCTGCACTTTTTTCAGGCTTCCCTTCACTCCTATGTTTACAGAGCTCAACAGCTCAAGAAGATTTTTTTTCCCATCCCGTAATATGTTTTTTAATATTTGGTTTGCAGAGTACAAAAGTAGACCATTAGAAAAGGCATACAGAATAGCAGCTAAACAAATTCCTTTCCTCAAGTAGAGCAGAAATGTTCAGAGGTATCAAACAAAAGCCTTCATATCACGGTATGCAATAAAATGTGCAGAAAGTTAAGATTAGATTGCGATGTAAGATTGGAAGGTCACCCAAGAGGTTGATTTACTAAAATTGGAGAGTGCCAAATCTGGTGCAGTTGTTCATGGTAGCCAATCGGCTTCTAACTTCAGATTGTTCAGTTAAGCTTTGACAATAAAACCTGAAAGATGATTGATTTCTAAGCAGAGCTGCACCAGTTTTTGTACTCTCCAGGTTTAGTAAATTTACCCCAAAGAGTACAGAAATACAGGCTTGACAAGATTATTCCGTTAAACAAGTCTAGAGAAAGGTGGAAGAGCAGGCCAACAAAGGATAGCCAGAGGGACCGGATATTTTTATTTTTTTACTTGTTAGGACAACCACTATGTTATGTCAGGTTTTCTCTCTGTAAAATGGCATTATCTGCTTTATGCCACTGTAGAAAGGTGGAAGGACTAGGAGATAGGAAGCAATGAGTTTATGTGCAGGAATCCATAAACGCACCAGCATTTACTTAGATGATGGTGGCACCTTCTCATCGGAGAGAATTCTCAGGAGGGCAATCTTTAAAGCAGACCACAAAAAAAATTTACCCTGAAGCTATTAGTTTTCTTGAAAGCTCAACTGCAGCCAAATTCCTGTTTGTTTTTTTTTTTTTTTTTTTTTTTTTTTTTTAATTTAGTGTAAGAATTTTGATTGGATAGATGAGACTGTATTGCTGTCTGTGTCCTCATTTAACAAGGTTTCCTCTCCCATCCTGATGACCAAGATTTTTTTTTTCTTTTTTATCTTTCCATCTATTAAATCCTCTGCCCTTGTTGTTTTAAGTTTGAATAGTAAAACTTTTTTTTTTTTCTGCCAATAAATACCTTCTACAGCCCACTTCCTCTTTCTTGTCCGGTAAAAAGCCTAGGCCAATGACATCATGCACAGCTCTTTCTCACTCTTGTGAGAATTTGCCAGCAAGGCAGGAGGGGCGAGTCATAGGAGAGCCAATAAGCGCTGCAGGGCTGGAGGGGGCTGGATGAGGATGTAGATAACCGGAGACTGTAGAGATTCATAAATATTCATCAAGAGAGGAGAAATGTGCAGGCAAGCAGTGGTGGGTGGGTGGGTGTGTGTGTGTGTGTGTGTGTATGTGTATATGTTATTTGTATGTATGTATGTCTGTGTAAATCCAGGAAGTGAACAGGCAGCAGCTTCAGCTGCCCACAGTTAAAATGGCTGTAGCCGGACTTAGTGGGGGGAGATTTCTGCAGCATATTTGCCAAGTACAGAATCACAGTATATATAAAATAATATGCAAAGTGGTTGGAGGGAAGCTTCAGAATGGCCAATATGGTTTTATTACAAATTATGTGAGCAGACTGCAATTCCTCTTTAATGTGGAATTTAAGCCTAACCCTAACTACTCTTAACACGTAGGCTTACTAATCCGTGTAAGAAATCTATATATACTTCCTATATTCATCCCTCTCTGGTCTGGTCATGTGATCACCTCTGTGTCCTCCAACGGCAGCTTTCATTACCCACTTGCCGTCTGCTCACTCGAGCACTACTGCGGCAAAGTGGTTCGTTATCGTCTGGCGACGTAGACCTACGTCGCCAGACACTCCCCTTTCTCGGCGGCGCGCTCCCGCTGTATTCAGTCACAGCGGGAGTCGGGCCAGGGGAGGAACGGCGGCGATCGCCACTGCTCTTCCCCGATCGTCGGGGAATCAAGTGTGGAGATCCGCCTGCTTGTGTAAACATAAGCGGGCGGATCTCCTAAGTGACAGGCAGGGTCAGATTGCAGGGTTCAGCATAGCTCTGGATCTGTCCTTGTCACTCAGTCCCCTCCCCCCACACACGTCAGTAAGCACCAGGCATACATTAACCCCTCCCTCTCCAATAAAATTAACCCCTTCCCTGCCAGTGTCATTTTTACAGTAACAGTGCATATATATAGCACTGATTACTGTAGTAATGTCACTGGTACCCCCAAAAGTGTCAAAAATGTCAGTCAAGGGTCCGATCTGTCCGCCAAAATGTCGCAGTCCCGCAAAAAAAATCGCAGATCGCCGCCATTACTCGTTTAAAAAAAAAAAAAACAGAAATCTTTCCCTTAGTTAGTAAACGCAATAACTTTTGCGCAAACCAATCAAAATACGCTTATTGTGATTTTTTTTTTTACCAAACATAGGTAGCAGAAAACAAATTGGCTAAAAATTTAAAAAAATTTTGATTTTTACTTTTTTTTTTTTGGGGGGGGGGGGATTTCATATAAAAAAAATGTGAAAAATATTGTCTTTTCAAAATTTACGCTTTTTTTTGTTTATAGCGCAAAAAGTAAAAATCGCACAGGTGATCAAATACCACCAAAAGAAAGCTCTGTTTGTGGGAAAAAAAGGACGTAAATTTTGTTTGGGTATGGCGTCGCACGACCGTGCAATTGTCAGTTAAAGTCGCCCAGTGCCGAATCGCAAAAAGTGGCCTGGACGGAAGACAGCAAAATCCTCTGGTGGTAAAGTGGTTACCTAATACGTCCCCATCTTTTTCAGGGTCTGCCAAACTTTCACCTCTGTTTGGTCTTCTCAATCAAAACTGCCCCTTGCGTGTTTTTGTTTTTTTTGGCCTGGTTATACCTGGTGGTATAATATGATATTACAGCAATACTGGAAAAAGTTGGAGAGGGTTTTTTTTTTTTTTTTTTTCTTCCCTTTTTGAAAAGTTTTTAGTCAAAGGTGGTTGGGACATAAGCTTCAGTCTTTGGATAGACTCATTGGTTCTGCTTTTTCTCTACAGCCCACCCATGAAGGTTACCTCTCATGTCTCGATATCTGGGCTCTCTTTCTGGACTATCTGACCAACAAAATAAGAAACCGGTTAGAAGACAGAGAGGCCATCATAAACAGGTGAGTGTTACCCAACCAATTTTTTTTTTTTATTTACAGGATAAACATTAATTTTCCTGTACTTTGTAGAAAATGTTCCAAGCAATCTAATGCAGCCGCATGTAATGGCTGGTATACTGTTGTATATTACAGTTTTGCTCTTGAGTTTAAATATACCTTAAAAAAAAAAGTGCACTTTTCAGACAGTGCATTTTATTCTTTTTGCTTGTTGCCCTGCCCTAAACCGACTCCCCTCATTCCCTACCCACATTTGCCTACTTGCCTAAGTCTGATGGCCATGGCCTAGTGTTTGCCTACATCCAGTGTCACAAGACTCGCCCTCCTGGCCGTGCCTGCACAGTACATTCCCATAGACTTCTGTGATGCTTTATTGCAAGGCTGGAGATGGTCACAGAACTCTATAGGGATGTAAACAGTCAGGTTGCAGCTGTCAGTATGAGGTAAGTATGCATTTGTTTAGGAGGGGAGGGTGGAATTGTTTAGGTCAGGGCAAAGGGACAGAAAGGATAAGTGCATCCTTGTAAAAAGGCATTGCAGTGTTTTTCCTAACTTTATTGAAACTGTACAAGAACAATTTATTCAATTCTGTGCATAACCGCACTTTGCAATGTGCTGCAGTGCATTGTATGCTGTTGTGAATGAAAGGCTTAAAAAGAAAGTATGGGATTTATTTTTTCTTTAGAATCCCACTTACCTTGGTGGATGCAGTTGCTGATCGCTTGGTTCTCAGAGCTCTGTGAGCCGAGCGCTGGTGGCTGCTAGTCACCGTTGTCTGCTTAGGCCCCCCTTAGCGCTGAGCTATGGAGGGGCGGGCTCTCGGCAGGTGGCAGAGTGGCTGAGCCAGGTGATGGTCACAGGTTGCGTGTAGATCCTAACCATATTGTCGCAATCTTTCCACAGCCTGGACCGGCTCTGTGACATCAGCGGGCTTCAGAAATAGGGTCACAGGAGTGCAAAACGGAACAGGAGCTGTACTCCTTTAACTGCATTCTTATAGAAAAATACTTTTCTCAAATAAAAAAGGAAGATAAAGAACAACTTTTTTTTTTTTTCAGTCTACTTGTGATGAGCCTACATTCAGCTTATCAATGCAGCTCCGTGCACCTGGTGTGAACGAGCCCTGAATTCCTGACTGTTTTTTTTGTGTGGGGATAGCTTTAGGCTGGCCATAGATGGATTGAAAATCTGCCAAATTTCAATACATCAGTAGGCATGCTGGTTGTACTGAAATCGATCGACTTCAGTACAATCAACTTGTCTTTTTTTTTTTTTTTTTATTATTTTTTTTTTGTGCGATCACTGCTGGTGGTTATTGGTAATCTGATGGCGGGGAAACCACCTGCTATCAGAATACAGTAGCGCAGCAGGAGGGATTCCCCCATCAGCACCGACTGTCTTGATAGGAAAATTAAGCAATTTTCTTTCCTTCAACCTATGGTTGAAGGAAAGAAAATTGCATAATCTATGGCCAGCCTTAGCAGTTCAGTGACTGGTTTTATTTTCTCCCTATAGTTACTGCTTGAATCTTAAGCTCTTTGCTACGTACTCTTACAATTACAGGTACGAAGACGCTCTGATGCTGCTACTCACAGAGGTCCTGAACCGAATCCAATTCCGCTACAACCAGACACAGCTGGAGGAGCTAGATGACGAGACCCTGGATGATGATGTAAGATTGGGCTCTGGGATTGGACAGATAGTGAAGAGTCAGGCTGGCCATTTGATGTGCAATCTCCTTTTAAAATTACCAACTATGTGGTATAAAGACTGTATGTAGTATGAAGTAGTAGTAGTCGTCACACTATATAGGTGGTGTTGGAAATAAAGGAGATAAAATTATACACCATGTCCAAAATATGTAGGCTGTTTAAAACTCAGAACATGCATTACAATCTGACTGTACTATACTCATGAAGATCTACTGAGGACTATGTAGTGCCAAGACCTGCCCGGTTGAATGCAAAATGAATGTGTTTAGGTGGGTCCATATAATACATTGTTTTAGTAATGCTAAAGGGGACTGCACAGTCAGGTGGTAAATTGTATGTGTGGTGGGCATTATTAGATTTACCAAAGCTATGTCAGAAGGAGCTACCTACATTATGCAATGAGTTTGTATCCAATCAGGCAGCCCCTTGCACTACATAGTTGTTGGTAAATCAAAAGGAGATTGCAACCTATGTAATAGGCTTCACCAATTTTTAATGGGACATCCCTTGCAGCCTGTGCTTTGACCCCTGGTGGATGACTTTTAAGTGATCAGTAGAAAACCGATCTGGATGAGACCTCCCTATACTAACATTCCCTTTCTGTTTACAGCAACAGACAGAGTGGCAAAGGTATCTGCGGCACAGCCTGGAAGTCGTAGCCAAAATCATGGAGCTGCTCCCTACACATGCCTTCTCCACACTGGTAGGGGAATTTCATAGGGAAATTGGTATACTGTGTTCCTTTTAATGTGACTTAGTGGTTGTAAACCTCAGGGAAGCCTTCCCTGTTATAAGAACATAATGAGCATTGTTAATTTGTAAAATGTATAAAACGTAAAACATGTAAAATCCAAAAGGCTGGTTGTACCCCAAATTGATAGACTGATCAACTTGGGTACATTCAGCCTGCTCATACACAGTTTGAATCTAGGACAGTTCCTGCTAAATTGACAGATTCAAACCATCTATGACCGACTTAAAGGAAAAGTTCACCTTTTGAAAAGTTTGCCCATATTCAGGGTGTAACATCTTATGAACGGACCGGCCCCTGCACCCCCCACTCCACCGCTTTGACAGACTAGCTGTCACCGTTTATAAAAAAAAAAAAAAATGTGGACAAATTGTCAGGGGAAGTACTGTTATCTCTGTGAGGGTACTCAGGGGGCATTGTCGGGGAAAGTACTGTCATCTCTGTGAGGGTACTCCGGGGGTACTCAGGGGGCATTGTCAGGGGAAGTACTGTTATCTCTGTGAGGGTACTCAGGGGGCATTGTCAGGGGAAGTACTGTTATCTCTGTGAGGGTACTCAGGGGGCATTGTCGGGGGAAGTACTGTTATCTCTGTGAGGGTACTCAGGGGGCATTGTCGGGGGAAGTACTGTTATCTCTGTGAGGGTACTCAGAGGGCATTGTCGGGGGAAGTACTGTTATCTCTGTGAGGGTACTCAGGGGGCATTGTCGGGGGAAGTACTGTTATCTCTGTGAGGGTACTCAGGGGGCATTGTCAGGGGAAGTACTGTTATCTCTGTGAGGTTACTCAGGGGGCATTGTCGGGGGAAGTACTGTTATCTCTGTGAGGGTACTCAGGGGGCATTGTCGGGGGAAGTACTGTTATCTCTGTGAGGGTACTCAGAGGGCATTGTCGGGGGAAGTACTGTTATCTCTGTGAGGGTACTCAGGGGGCATTGTCGGGGGAAGTACTGTTAGCTCTGTGAGGGTACTCAGGGGGCATTGTCGGGGGAAGTACTGTTAGCTCTGTGAGGGTACTCAGGGGGCATTGTCGGGGGAAGTACTGTTAGCTCTGTGAGGGTACTCAGGGGGCATTGTCGGGGGAAGTACTGTTAGCTCTGTGAGGGTACTCAGGGGGCATTGTCGGGGGAAGTACTGTTATCTCTGTGAGGGTACTCAGGGGGCATTGTCGGGGGAAGTACTGTTAGCTCTGTGAGGGTACTCAGGGGGCATTGTCGGGGGAAGTACTGTTATCTCTGTGAGGGTACTCAGGGGGCATTGTCGGGGGAAGTACTGTTAGCTCTGTGAGGGTACTCAGGGGGCATTGTCGGGGGAAGTACTGTTAGCTCTGTGAGGGTACTCAGGGGGCATTGTCGGGGGAAGTACTGTTAGCTCTGTGAGGGTACTCAGGGGGCATTGTCGGGGGAAGTACTGTTAGCTCTGTGAGGGTACTCAGGGGGCATTGTTGGGGGAAGTACTGTTATCTCTGTGAGGGTACTCAGGGGGCATTGTCGGGGGAAGTACTGTTATCTCTGTGAGGGTACTCAGGGGGAATTGTCAGGGGAAGTACTGTTATCTCTGTGAGGGTACTCAGGGGGCATTGTCAGGGGAAGTACTGTTATCTCTGTGAGGGTACTCAGGGGGCATTGTCGGGGGAAGTACTGTTATCTCTGTGAGTGTTAATAAATACTTTACTTAATATTAATTACTTAGGATACATGTCCTTATTGCATAATTCAGACCTTTACATCTGTTTTCTTACTTGCTAAATGGTATGGTATTCCTTCTTCCATCAGGAAAGCAATTAAATAAATTACTGTTTTGTGTTTGTTCTTAGTTTGCTGCTCTGCAGGAGAACCTCGATGTTTATCTTGGCCTTCAGCAATGTATAGTGAACACTGGACCAGGTAAATTCTAATGAGAAACACCTCATATTTAAAGGATAAGTCCAGGCAAAACCTAACTAACGCTAAAACCTACTTTGTTCCACATTCTAACCCTAATCTATCTAACCCTGTAAAGAAAAAAAAATTGCTGTACTTGCCTATTCTGCAGGTGATACAGTCCGGTCTCCAGCAGCGGAAGGTCTGTGCAGGAGAGGACCGACAACGGCTGTGAAATGCCTATGAAGTGACATCACCCATAGAGTTACTATGGGGCTTTCGTTGTCGGTTGCCTCTCCCCTGAACCCTCCTACACACTGAAGCCGCTGCTGACTGTGATGCTGGGACAGGACCGGATCAGCAGAATAGGGAAGTACAGTGTGATTTTTTGCTTTACAAGGTTAGAATGTGGCACAGGGTAGGTTTATCGTTAGGTTTTACCTGGACTTATTTTGTAAAACAATCATTTTATGACCACAACATTATTGCAGTTATGTCTTTAAAAACTGACATTTGTTTTCAAATGAAGCCGGCATAAGTACCTGAATTTGTCACTATATTAGTATCCTGTAATCCCAAGCACAGCACCATTAGGACAGGGAGAGTAAGAACCCACAGTGTCAGCCAGTCAGTTTATTTGTGGCACAGTGGAGATGAGGATGTATTTCTTAAATCTAAACTGACTATGCATTGTGGCTGAGTTGTGGGAACCATTAGGCCTTTTTTACATAGGCGGACCTGTTGTGGCCATTCATTGCCTTCTGTGGAGCAGCAGATGTAAACGCACATGTGTCCGTTTACACCTGCTGACATCCGATCCTATCCACTAAAAATAGACCCCATCTATCTGGCGGAATTTTGGCAGGTGAAAGAGGTCGGAGAATTAACTTTGGTCCAATCAGCCTACCCATAGCTGGTTTGAATCTTGGCCAGTCCCTGCTGAACCGGCCAAGATTCGGGACATCTACGGCTGGCTTTACTGAAGCAGTGAGTGCTGCTGGATAGTGGTGCTGCAGTGAATGTTTCTTAGGACGCAAGTATAACTTTGCATCTTTAGTATTAGCAAGACAAAGAACTGAGCGATCATGTAACTGCTGATCACTCGATCAGCTGAGAGCAGTGATTGGAGCACTGGGCAGGAGAGGGAATGGGCGCAGCTGGCTCGCTCTCATTTTTAGTTATTTTTACTTCTGTGTTTTCATGATATGTCGTACCTAGTTTTGAAGGTTTGCATAAATCTATGCTCTGACTTTGTTTTAAAAAAAACTTGCTTTACAAGAACGGTGACCTTTTTTTAAGTTGCTCAAACTATTGTCTGCTTCCTCCCCACAGGACAGCGTCTTAATGTGACTGCAGAGAACGACTGCCGGAGGTTACACTGCTCATTGCGGGACCTCAGCTCTCTCCTGCAGGCAGTGGGGAGACTTGCAGAGTATTTTATTGGGGATGTTTTTGAGGCACGCTTCAATGATGCTCTCACTGTAGTGGAACGGTAATGTGCAGTCTTCATTGCTTCTGTATGATCTGTAACTTTTTAGCCAATCGAAGTCGACACTGACATTTAACTCCTCTAATGCTTTCTTATAGGTTGGTCAAGGTTACTTTATATGGTTCCCAGATTAAACTGTACAACATGGAGACTGCAGTGCCATCCGTGCTAAAGCCAGACCTTGTAGATGTGTACGTACCACTTATGTCACTGTTTTCTTGTATGATTCTGTTAGGGGCCTTTCTGTCCAACATCAAAATATTGGATGACATCTGAGATGAAACCAATCCAGTCCAACTTTTTTTAAACCATATCTAAACTCAAAAACAAAAATGGAGTTGCTTGTGTGAGATTGATGACTCTAAAACACATGTCGTACACAAGCCCGCGGACCGCATCCGGCCCACCAGGTCATTTTCTACCCGGTCCTATGTCTAAAAATGAATTGGCAATGGCAGCTTCCTCTCTATTAAAGGGTTCTGTTAACTATTTGTACTTGTAATGTACTCCTAATGGGGTTTACAGTGAAGTTTGAAGTCTGTATTATGTAATCTCCAATCCACGGATCATTTTTTGTGGTAAAAAGTTTTTTTTGTTTTTTTCTGCAGACATGCTCAGTCGTTAGCTGCGTTGCAAGCCTATTCGCACTGGCTTGCACGTTTCTACGGTGAGGTCCAGCGTCAAAACCCAGAGCAATTCATGTCCATCATCTCCACAGCAATGGAAGCCCTGCCCCCTCTAATCAGCACAAAGGTGAGCGGCCGTGCATTCCGGGGTCTCCCCTTTCAAATTGCTGGGTTTCCTCAATTGTATGTGTATATTTTATTACCTTCCTTCCCTTTATTTTGGATTATTCACCTTTCCTACTTTTTCAAATGTTACTGCTTGTGACTGATCTGCAATTCTAGAGAGCCCCCCATACCTACAGATCCAAATGGCCCCTTAAATTACACTAACATGACTGTAGCTGGTGGCCATGCACAATGCAGCTTCCAGCAGTCTCAGGAAGGAAGCAGTGCATGTAGGAAATGTTCACAAACTTCTTGTGAAAAGAGTGCTTTAGTTGTAGGCTGCCATTTCTGACTTCCTTCTGAAAATGCTGGTTACCTGGTTGTCTCTGGATTTAAAATTTTATATATATTTTTAATATTTTTTAATAGTTGTTAACCTCCGACCTGAAATATGAACAAAGCATATTCCTCTATAGTCTGTACTCATCTCAAGAGCATGAAGTGTAATTTCTGTCTGCTGTTTCGTTCCTCTGCTATCTTCATAAATCAGTTCTGACAGGTTTTCCTGACACCAAGAGACAAAAGGTGACAGGGGAGGGATCTTAAACTGATTGACAGCTGTCTTCCTGTGTGAAGGGGGGGGGTGTCCCTTCCCCTCCTTTTCCGTCCCCTTCCCTCCCCTTTCCCTTCCCTTACCTCCCCTTTCCCTTCCCTCCCCTCCCCTTTCCCTTCCCTTACCTCCCCTTTCCTTTCCCTTCCCTTCCCTCCCCTTTCCTTTCCCTTCCCTTCCCTCCCCTTTCCCTTCCCTTCCCTTCCCTCCCCTTTCCCTTCCCTCCCCTTTCCCTTCCCTCCCCTTTCCCTTCCCTCCCCTTTCCCTTCCCTCCCCTTTCCCTTCCCTTTCCCTTCCCTCCCCTTTCCCTTCCCTTCCCTTCCCTCCCCTTTACCTTCCCTCCCCTTCCCTCCGCTTTACCTTCCCTCCCCTTTACCTTCCCTCCCCTTTACCTTCCCTCCCCTTTACCTTCCCTCCCCTTTACCTTCCCTCCCCTTTCCCTTCCCTTCCCTCCCCTTTCCCTTCCCTCCCCTTTCCCTTCCCTTCCCTTCCCTCCCCTTTCCCTTCCCTCCCCTTTCCCTTCCCTTCCCTTCCCTTCCCTTCCCTCCCCTTTACCTTCCCTCCCCTTTCCCTTCCCTCCCCTTTCCCTTCCCTCCCCTTTCCCTTCCCTCCCCTTTACCTTCCCTCCCCTTTACCTTCCCTCCCCTTTACCTTCCCTCCCCTTTACCTTCCCTCCCCTTTACCTTCCCTCCCCTTTACCTTCCCTCCCCTTTACCTTCCCTCCCCTTCCCTTTCCCCTTCCCCTCCGTCCCCTTTCCCTTTTCCCTTCCCCTCCGTCCCCTTTCCCTTTTCCCTTCCCCTCCGTCCCCTTTCCCTTTTCCCTTCCCCTCCGTCCCCTTTTCCCTTCCCCTCCGTCCCCTTTCCCTTTTCCCTTTCCCTCCGTCCCCTTTCCCCTTTCCCTCCGTCCCCTTTCCCTTTTCCCTTTCCCTCCGTCCCCTCTCCCTTTTCCCTTTCCCTCCGTCCCCTTTCCCTTTTCCCTTTCCCTTTTCCCTTTCCCTCCGTCCCCTTTCCCTTTTCCCTTCCCCTCCGTCCCCTTTCCCTTTTCCCTTCCCCTCCGTCCCCTTTCCCTTTTCCCTTCCCCTCCGTCCCCTTTCCCTTTTCCCTTCCCCTCCGTCCCCTTTCCCTTTTCCCTTCCCCTCCGTCCCCTTTCCCTTTTCCCTTCCCCTCCGTCCCCTTTCCCTTCCCCTCCGTCCCCTTCCATCCCTCCCATCCATTCTCAGAGCTCTCCTTACTAAGCTCTGCAGAGTGTAGTTTAAACTCTCCGTCCCCTTTTTTCAGAACTCTCAGACAAGCCTAAAAACGGATGTAGATCTCAATGTATCGCCTGAGGCCAGGGACCTTTACTAGGTATATGTAAAGGTTTACAACAACTTTAAATCACTAGCTTGGAAAATATGCAGTAAATGAAGTAGAAACACCTGAAATATAAACCGTTTATAATCAGTGACTCAAAGTCCAAGTATCAGCCTAACAGCCAGGCAGTTAGCATTTTCAGTAGAGCAGTCCAGCAAAGGTAGTCTTTCAGTACAGGTTTTTGAAACTGTGATAAAGGAGGGTAAAAGAGAAACTGTGTACATGACTTTTCAGTAATGTGTTTTTTTTTTTTTTTATAAATGTGACATTTTATGCTGCACTGTAGCTTGGAGCAACTATATGCTATTAGCATTCCAGAGCTGGCAGGTTAGGCCATGGATAAGTGCATTGTTACAGGCACAGCTGCCATTTAGAAGCACAGAAAATCCTTATTGATAATGTTGCTTACCTTTAAATATGAGGAACCTAATAGGGGGAGGGGGTTTGACCACTGATTTGCAGCTGTGGATGCACCCTGCCATATTCCTTTCCTCGTGATGTTCAGGTAATACTTGAGTCTGTCTCTTCTCTCAGGTACAAGAGAAGTTGCTGCTGTCTGCGTGTCATCTTCTGGTCTCTGTGGCCACCACTGTGCGGCCTGTGTTCCTCATCAACATTCCCGCCGTCCAGAAAGTGTTCAGCCGTGTGACAGACAACGCTGCCCAGAGACTACCGGAGGAGGTGCGCTGTTCTCTTTGTGTAGAATCCCAGTTTGAATTGAAGCACTGGCATTGTAACCGCCATTTTCTTTCCTTCTGTGGACAACTGTGTAAACATTTATCAACAGGGGGGACTTTGTGGGCTTTTAATTTAGGATCAGCTGTGCAAATTGGTCTTTCAGCTCCACCTATTACATCGATCTATTACCCACAGGTAACCTCAGGAGAAATACATGCTGCTCTGTCAGTTTTTCCTTTGTATCCTGAATAATTAAACTGCCAGTTGTGGCTGGTATCTTTCTTGGTCTACCTGACCTTGGCTTTGTATCAGGACATCCCCCGAATTTTCCACTTCCTAATAAGTGATTGAACAGTACTGACTGGCATATTCAAGGCTTTATAAAGATGGAAAAGGATCTAAAAAGATTTCCAAAGTTCCATTACCTTGTTACGCCGGTCTTTTGCCAGTTCTTTTCTGCTCCCCATGGCTCAGTAACTAGCCTACTCCATGCATCCACGTGAGTGCTAACAAGCTATTTCACTATTTATGCACAGGCACTAATTGCAATTTAAAAAGCCACAGATGTGGGAAGTTAACCTTTAACCACCTGACCTCCAGAAGATTTACCCCTTTTCACGACCAGGCCATTTTTTGAGAATAAAGCACTGCATTACTTTAACTGACAATTGTGTGGTCGTGCAAGGCTACCCAAATAAATGTTTATGTCCTTTTGTTTTTCCCCCACAAATGGAGCTTTTGTTTGGAGGTATTTGATCTCCTCTTTGTTTTTTTATTTTTTTGCGCTATAAACAAAGAAGGCTAACCATTTTGAAAACATATCCAATAAAAAAAAATTTAATTTCTTTATCAATGTAGACCAATATGTATTGAGCTACATATTTTTGGTAAAACAAAATCCCAATAAGCGTATATTGGTTTGCGCAAAAGTTATAGCGTCTACAAAGTATGGGATATATTTATGGATTTTTTTTTTTCTTTTTTTTTTTTACTAGCAATGGAGGCAATCCGCTACTTATAGCGGAACTGCGAAATTGCGGCAGACAAATTGGACACTGACACGAATACAGTGATCAGTGCTAAATAAAATGCATTGTCACTGTGCTAATGACACTGGCTGGAAGGGGTTAAAATCAGGGGTGATCAAAGGTTTAACTGTGTGTCTAGCCAGTGCTTGTGTACTGTGTGGGAAGTGCTTTGGCTATGGGAAGGCATTGATCCATGTTCCTGCTTTGCAGGAACACAGGCTCAATGCCTTCCCTAATGACAGAATGGCGATCCGCCTTGTTTACATAGGCAGACCGCCGTCCTGGCTCTCTGCCTAATGATTGGCAGGTGCTGGTGGACATCCAGTCCATGGTACCCGCAGATCAGCTCCTGGGGAAGTGTAGGATCACATACTAGGCATGTGATCTTGCCCTGGAGAGCTGCCGCTGTATATGCAAGTTATACAGTCGGCAAACGGCTAATTGCCATTTTAACCTGTGCTTGTCACCTTGTGTGTCTGTACCAAGGCAAAACATTCCAGAGGAAGGAAGCTTTTGATCAGGGCCATTTGGGTGATTTCAGTTGTTATGATTTAAAAAGGAACCAAACAACTATGTGATAACAAAATGGCTTCCTATTATTACTAACCTTAAATAAAAAAACTGTTTTGTTGGCAAGATCAAACATATTTTCAATATCCATTCCAAAATTTCATGATTTCCGCTGGGGTTTGTAAACTTTTGAGCAAAAAATATATATTCTATTTTGGATCACATTGAATGTAATTGACCCATAATAATTTGACCAGTGAATATTTGTTCTTTTACCTCTTTCCCATGCACAGGCCCAGGTGCTGCTCTGCCGTGCTCTGTCCAATGTCCTCCTCCTCCCGTGGCCAAACGTCCCCGAGCCTGAACAGCAGTGGGGGGAGCGCTCAAATCACCACACCACCCTACTGAGCTCTCTGACCAGAGACTACCGCGAGCTGAAGGGTTCTGCCCCTCCTCAGAGGAAGGGCCAGCTGGAAGCCAGTGAGTAGCACAAATCGTACAACAGAATGTGCTTTTTTACTCTGTACCTTCTGCCTCCTTTATTCACTGAACTGTCTTTGTTGCTATAAGCAAAGTCTTCCAGTATAGGAGAATTAGTAGGTATGATTGCTTGGCATGTACAGCAAGACCTGTTCAAGTCCAAATAAATGTCCTTCCATGTAAGAATGGTAGAAGTGCTTTTTCTGTTTGGAGGGGGGGGGTTATTTCTAGACAATAAAAGCCTGGAATCCCCTAAATTGCTAGCCGGAAATGTAGCCGTGTTGATGAGGTAGAGCGAACCTAAATAATGCTGATCATGGATAGGTGTTCTGATGTAGCACAGCCACTGTGATGCTTTCAAGTAAACCTGTACTAAGAAAATAGGATCCCAACACTGTTGGTTTTTTGAAAATTATCATTGCCTGGCTATTGATCCAAAAGAATCAGCACTTCATCATCCTCATCATCATTCTCATCATCAACCCAAAACAAGTATGCTAAACATGGGTTTTGTCATATTTAGCTGCATGCATTTGTGGATTAGTGATTTAGAAATATTGAACCCAGAGATAGCCAGGGAACTAGTATTTTCAGAAAGACATCAGCAATAGCCGCCTTCGTGTTTTCTTAGTATAGGTACCCTATAAACAGGCTTTGGGTGGATCATCTACATACTAGCCTGCTGTAAAAAAAAAAAAAAAAATGGTATTGACCAGAAGAACCTTCTCCTACTTGTCTCTCTGTACGCTGTATTCCAGTGATGTGATTTCATTGCAGTGTGCGCTCACACAGTATACTACTCATTTCTCCAAAAGGCTAATTCTCCTATTCCAAAAACTTTGATATTTAAAAGGAAATACTGTAAAATCATTTAATATTTATTTACAAATAGCATTGATTATCTTTTGCTTCCTTGTGCCTGTATGTGGGCTATAAGGAATCTGTTTGCTCAGATGAAGTGTTTCACAGTTACTTATTGGTATGTAGTCTGTCTACAAATGCATTTAGACCGCATTCACACTGAAGCGGTACGACTTCGGGGGCGACCTGTGAAGTCGTGTGCACCGCGACTTCGCCGCGACTTGTACGGACTTCATATAATGTCTATGCAAATCGCTCTGAGGTTGCCCCGAAGTAGTACAGGACCCTTTTTCTAAGTCGGAGCGACTTGTGTCGCTCCTATTAGAACGGGTCCTGTAGCACTGCATGGACCGCGACTTGTCAGGCTGACAATTCGCGGTAGTGTGAATGGAGACTTACAGTTCAATTAAGAGTCTTTGCAGGAACACAACATCATAGGCCTAAAAAATATATAAAAAACAAACAAAAAAAAAACGCATTTACAACTGTTTTCTAGTTATGGATCTGAATGCAGCTGCATGTTTTCAAAGGGGCCGTTCACACAGGTGCGTAAACACATATTGCATTCGGATCTGTAACACACAATCCAAAAATCTGCGTCTGAGGACATGCGTACACATGTATAAAATTGAAAACAAGAACAGGACCATTTCTACACATTAAAAATTGGATCTTCTTGCTGATCATTTACATACTTACCTAAAGAGCGGTAAAATGTTTACAGCTGTGTTATGGCCATGTGAACGAGGCCATATTTGTCTGTAGTTCTTTTCTGGTAATATGAAAATATAAATATTTTCTATTGGAGGTAATGTTGATTTACTAACGGCAAATAGACTGTGCACTCCGGAAGTGCAGTTGCTCCAGTGCTTAGTAAATAAGGGGGGAGCGCTGCTGACTTCCATCATCCAATCATGTGCAAGCAAAATGCTGCTTTTTTTTTTTTTCCTGCATGTGATTGTGTATTCTTTATGGAATTAAGCTTTTACATCATTTACTGAGCTCTGAAGCCTTTAGTAAATCAACCCCAATGTCTACTTCATATAGAGATTAGAAAGCAGCATGGCTATTTAAAGCAGTAGCAAACTGCACCAATTTGTTTTTTTTAAACTTTGCAAGGTATAAGCATAATGTGCTAGTATGCATCACTTACTAGCACATTATGAAGTTCTTACCTTAGAATGAAGCACTCCAGCGGCTTGCTATGATCGCTGACCGGCGCTTCCATCTTCACCAGGTCTTCCTTCCGGGTTTGTGTCCTCAGGCCGTCTGGCCACGCCGCAATGTCATGCTCGTGGGAGTCGCAAAGCTCTGAAGGGACAGCACGGGTATATCATCCCTTCAGAGCGCTTGCGCCGGTGACGTCACCGGTTGCATGCAGTGTGAATATCTGCTAAACCGACATTCACTGTACCTTAAGTTATGAAGGGTTTGTGGCGTTTCCATTGGATATATTTCCCTTTCTTCCTTTTTCAATAAAATGTGGAAGGTTTAGCCCATCTCTCAGGTCATTCTTACTGTCTGTGTTTTCCTGACCCAGTTATAACTGTTCCACTTGTTCCTTGTCTTGGTGTCACAGGGATAGGAAGTGAGAAACTCTCTCTAGCTGGCATCAGACAGCAATAAAAACTTGACAGACCGATTTTTAATCCTCCCGAGTCTCTAATAAATATCTTGCTAGACTGTTCATACAAGTGTTTTGTGCCCTGACCTTACACATCTATGTCTTCTTCTCCTAGCTAAGCGTGTCATCTGTCAGACGTTGGGCGTGCTGAGGGATATTGTGGAGAGTATCTCCAGTGAGGGCACCAAGTCCCGGCAGATCTGTTACCAGTCCATGCAGGAGGCAGCCCAACTGTCACTCACCCTCTTCCCAACGTACATCCACCAGTCTGGTAGGTAGCAATCTCTACTTTCATATACCAAATGTTGTCCACTTTTGTTTTTTGTACCCAGGTGTCGCTGAACCGTGGAACCACCGCTTGTAATGTCACCTGCTGGTGGAATCTGGTACTGCAGAGCCTGTAACATACAGCGAGTGCATTGTCAGACAGGAGCAGACTGCAGTCCTCTGAGCAGCTAAATGAGGCTCTTACTTTATCTGTACTGGGGGAAGAGGTCAAATGCAGACTGAGTGTTACTGTAAAACTGGAAGTCCTGTTTAAATCTCAAGTTTCTTTCTATTAAGTATATATGGAGGTAGAAATATGAGACTGGAAATTGCAGACTTGTTTTTTCAGGCGTGCTCCTGAACTGCACTTATTCTTCACTACATGCTTGTTCTGGGTCAGTCATACCATGTCGGGTCCTCTGGCATCCACTTTAATAAAGGTTTTAAAGTGATGAGCATCTAATAAGGCACCTATTAAAACAAGGTGGCTGCTGCGGCTACTCTGATATCTTTACTGTGGGGGGGTGTTCCTTTTTAATGAGATTTAGTACTAGATGGTGTTGGCAGTGAGCCAACAGTAATTTATAATATTTATAGGCTATTTAAGCCAAACCAGATTAACCTCAGGTATATAGTGACGTACAGTTAACCCACAACAATCACTTAAGTGTTTCTTCGCTGTAAAACACTGATAGCATTTAGGAATGATTGGTTGCTGCGGTGCAGTGCTCCTTGTCTATTTCATGCCAAATCAAGCCTCTATGTAATAATATAGAATTTGGTGTAAATAACACACCACTGTCTCTTTCTTTATAGATGTGACAGAGGAAATGCTGAGCTTCTTCTTGGCCTTGTTTCAAGGACTTCGGGTACAAATGGGAGTCCCGTTTACTGAGCAAATTATACAAACCTTCCTCAACATGTTCACCAGGTAATCGCACAGCGCCGTCTATCCGGCACAATTCTAAGCAAGAATGGTGCCTACCCAAACGCTCTTTTTAGCAGTTCTGTAAGCTAGTGAATTCACTTCATGATGTTCCACGTTTAATGGCAAATTACAAGCCCGCTGCTGATTGAGTCGATTGGGCCTTTTTGTGTCTAATGAGCCAAGGTTCAGGGTCGTTAAAGTCCGTGTGACTCAGGAACCCTATCAGATACCCAGATTTTAGTTTACATAGAAATGTTAAAGTTTTCACTGTCAATGTGTAGGGAGGACAGTATAACCACTTCTTCTCAAAGCCTTTCCTGGCACTTTTTGTTTACAAGTTTAAATCAGTATTTTTTGCTAGACAATTACTTAGAGCCCCCAAACATTAGATATATATTTTTTAGCAGAGACCAGAAAGAATAAAATGGCAATTGTTGCAATTTTTATGTCATGGTATCTGCGCAGCGTTTTTTTTAAAAGCAATTTTGGAAAAATACATTTTTTTTTTTTTTTTTTGGTGCTTTATTGTAAAAACAAGACAAAATGACTAAAAACGGTCTCAAATACAATACATTAGTCAATAAGGAGCATACAGACATGGTAAAGATATAACCACTACGGAGCATTATATAACAAGATGCCATGGGAGATGACAGGCATAAATATATAACATATTGCATTGACGACGGGGAGGACAAATTGGGAGAAATCATCCCTTCCCCCAACATCAAAAAAATGTTTTATCTTTTGCTTAAAGAAAAAAAATGGTTTACTTTCACCCTAGACCAGAAGTAACGTCCAAGATTATAGAGGCGATCTGGTCTTTGGTCACCTCAGTGGCCAGCTGCCCGAACTGTCAGATCATTTTCTGGGTGTACTGGTAAAAATGGGGCTAATTGGTTGCTCGACTGTTTTCATGAGAGAGCTTCAGCCATAACCCCGGTAAACTACTTGCAAGCCGCAGCATGTGTGTGTGTGTATATATATTATATATATATATATATATATATATATATATTTATATAATGTGTATGTGTGTGTAATAAATATTGCGGTCAGCACGTGGGTAAGGAAGCACCATTCTACAACCAAGTATTACTCACCTTTCCACTTTGACTTTCTCTGTTGCCAAAATACCCAATGTTAACTAGTGTTGGAGACTTTACTCTTCCATCACCTGACAGTGCTTAGACCTAGGGATTGGCTGCTAGACCATTGAACGGTTACATGTTACCCCATACCCAGAAGCTCAAGATTCTGTACCAGCTAAGGTAAAGGAAGGAGCATTGGAGAGATGGAGAGCCTTTTCACAGACACTGTTACTTTGTCCTGAATGGGCAATAGTACCAGTGTCTCTTTAAATTGCTAGATGCCTGGCTATAATGTTGAGTTATTGGCCTAATTACCCACATATCAGAAAAGTTAGGCTTCATATACATACAGCCTACATTGACCACAGGAAAGCATGGCAAAATCGCTCTGCGATTTTACCGTGATTTTGCCAAGGTTTGCGTTTTTCCAACAGCCGGTGCTCAAAACCTTCCTATCCTGAAATAGATTCTTCCGTATTCAGGGAGTGAGCTTGAGGGAGGTTGAAGCTCCCCTAAGACCAGCAGCTCCTAAACTCTAGTAAAAGCCTATGTCTGCATGGACACATAGGCTTTTATGGAGTTGAGTTTGGGAGCTTTGATTAAAAAAAGGCAAAAGAAACTCATGTTTAGGAACTGTAGTGTACATGAGGCCTTAAAGTTATTCTATAGGTGAAAACCTTCTTTCCTAACCCCCCCCCCCGTTGCATTCCCTGCATTAAGGTAAAAACAAATTGACACTTGCTGTGCCATTCCCCTTCCTAAATACTTACCTGTATCGATCCAGTGCTGTGCCCATCTGCTGGTCTCTTCTCTCTCCTGCTCCCACAAGCTTGGCTGAGAACATCTGCAGCCATTGGCTCCTGCTGCTGTCAGTCAAATTCTGAGAGCAGTTGGGTAGGGCTGAGTTGCACACTGTGTGTGTCAATGGACGCACACAGTACAGCTCAGGATCAAGCCTGCATAATGCTAATGGGGCAAATGGGGGAGCCAAGATCACTAGTGTGGGACCCCAGAAGAGGAGGTTGGTGGCTGCTCTGTGCAAAACCATTGCACAGAGCAGGTGAGTATAACATGTTTATTATTTTAATTTAAAGGAAAAAATGTTGCCTTTAAAACAGCTTTAACAGTTCGAATTCCTTATCTGCACGGTTCTTCTGGGTTAGGGTCTAAAGTAATTTGTGTATGGAGAGGTTATTTTCATACATTTTCCAGGGCCTGTTCCACCTTTTCTCTCCTATAAGCCATGTACTCCTGTGAAAAGCAGCTGGAAAAACTTTACTGACTGAACCACCCATTATCTCTCCTTCTGGCAGGCAACAGCTGGCAGAAAGTATCCTGCAGGAGGGCAGCGCGGGGTGCCATGTGGTGGAGAAGTTTCTAAAGATCCTGCAAGTTGTAGTGCAGGAACCTGGCCAGGCCTTCAAGCCGTTCCTGCCCAGTATACTGTCCCTGTGCATGGAACAGCTGTACCCCATTATCGCTGAGGTATGTGTTTCATGTGTAGTTTCTCACTTGTCTTTCATTTGGCAGGATTTCTCCCTTGCTCAGTTTATATGCTTACCTGGGTTCGGTTGCAGAGCATACTTTGATATAAGCCTTTATGTAGTTTACCTGCCAGCTCACAAAGGTTTGCAGACCTATGATGCATAAAACAAAGCATTGGTCAGATGATCTCACTCAAAGGGGAGGATCACTGGTTAAGCCAATTGGCTGGCTCTTCTTGTACAATCAGTCCTTTAAAGCCTAACCTCAGGAATACTATGACTTCAAATAGTTCCTTTAAACCAAGCTGACCCAAATGAACTATTTCCCTTACTAATCCATGCAGTGAAGTCATCCATATGCCTCTCCACAACAGCAAATCAGAGGAAGCCTTGTATTCATTCATAAAAATACAAAGCTTCCTATGAATGGCTGAGCAGCACTCAGCCCAACTCGATTTTGTTCCTGGAACAGGAAGTCATCCATATGCCTCTCCACAACAGCAAATCAGAGGAAGCCTTGTATTCATTCATAAAAATACAAAGCTTCCTATGGATGGCTGAGCAGCACTCAGCCCAACTCGATTTTGTTCCGGGAACAGGAAGTCACTGTACTGCTCCCAGAACACAGTGCTGTATACTGTAGCTAGCTGATGCTGCATACAGAAATAGGAAGAGATGGCCAGCCGCATACCTCACCCAGCCTGAGTGAATCTCCATGATTAAGCCCCGAGATGGGGTGAAACATGTTTGAGATATGGCCTGGATGATTTGAGCTGAGGTTGCTTTTACTTGCTAACCACTCGGGCCGCGTGAGGTGTGCGGCAGCCAGGCTCTCTCTTCCTATTTCTGCAGCGTTCTTTTGGTCTGGACAGACCTCTTCTCAGCCTGCACCCTCACCAGTCAGTGGCATCCAACTTATCGGACCTTGACAGCCTGAGCTGGGACTCTTAAGCCTTTATCATGGATCACAGTGCTGCTGCATACAGTTTTTATAGTGTGAACAGCCACTGCATCAGTAAAAGAAATAGTTTTTTTATTTAGTCATAGTGTTCCTGGAGTTGGGCTTTAAACCTCATTTATTTTGGTCTCATGACCAATGCCTTGGACATCATGTCCATGTGGAGCATTGAATTTACTGTGGTTGGAGGTGATAAACTCCACAGACACGACGTGGTTCTGCACTCAGTAATTTATTTTCTCCTCCACACTAACTAAACAGGAAGGGGAAATACATCATAGAATAGGAGGGAACACTGAAAACGATGCAGTAACCGAAATGACCACAAGATGGCAGTATATTAAACAACTATATCCCTTGTACATGAAGTTAACAATCTCACTCTCTTCTTAAGATAAAAAAAAGAACGGGTGAGTTTGACATAAAACATTGTCACACAAAAAAGATTTTCAGAACACAGTATCATTCAAGTGAGTTTGCGTATTTAAACAAACAAAAAAAAATACCAAGATATATGCTCAATGGACCAGATTTTACAGTTTCCATACACCCTCATACAGCGCTTTAAGAAGCATAAGAGAGGAAGCACCTTTTTTTGTCAAACAGTCAGCAAGTTGTGACTTGGCTGTTGACCAACGCACTTCTTTGATTTTATTAGCATGTATGAGCTCTTTGACACCGCTTATTTTTAATCTTAGTCTCTTCTCTGTGACCTGTTTTGTAGACTTAAGAGCGTCAAACAGGGAATGGTTATCAGTAACACAGACAAGAGGAAGAGCATTAAGATCAGCTTTACCAGTAGTGAGTTCAGAGTAGAGCATAGCCAAGAACATAGCATTGTCAATACCATCTGACATGGCAAGGGTTTCTCCTGCCAGTGTGCTTCTTACCACACGTCTAATTTTTTTTAGATTGCCAAAACAGTGGGGAGAACTTTCCTGATTTTTCCATGAGGGCAATTAGAGCCCCACCCTGTGTACCTCCATCTGGAAGATTGCCCAGTGAAGCATCACTGAATACTACCAAACTCAAATCCTCACTGTTACCCAAGTATTGAAATTTAAGTGTTACCTTCTCTGACTTAAGTTTACGGATCACTTTGTTCACTTCATGTATGGACTGAACAATAGCATTCTTAATGTTGGATGCTAGGCTACATGTGTCAAACATAACATCTGGTCTTGTTTGTTTAGCAACCCACAGAACCTGTCCTATTTTGGATCTGAGTTGTTCTCTTTCTTTCTCATTCAGTGGGGCCTCTCTCTGTACAGCACGTGTTGCCTGCAAATGAATTGGTTGTAGGTTTTCAATATAACTGTGCTGATGCACCTGTACTACACCACCCACAGTAGCAATGTTCATCCCCACATATGAAAAACTCTCACACTCTTCACGACCCACGTGAAATGCAGATTTAAGCACAGGGATGACATTGGTTACAAAATGCTCTGAACCTGCCCAAAAAAAATCATCCACATGGCATGCCAGTACTCCTGTTACCTCAGACTGCTCATTCTGCCAATAAAACACTGCAGGATCAACCCGTGACATTTTACCCCCACTTTTCAGCATGAGTTCTTTGACCTTGTTGTACCAGTAGAGGGAAGCATCTGCAAGTCCATACACACATTTCTTTAGTTTCCACAACACATTGGCCAAGCTCGCTTCTGGTGGGGGATGAATGTAAATGTCTCTTGAGAGTTCCATTCCCTGCAAAAAAGCAGACTTAATATCCATAGAGTTCACTTGCCATTTGTTTTGACAAATAACAGCTAACAGGAGCCTGAGTGATTCTGATGCACATGTGGGAGAATCTTTCTGTAATTCATGCATATTGACTTCTTCAAAACCTCTCGCCACAAGGCGGGCTTTGGGAACAACACCACTAGAAGTTTCCTTTAATGTACAGATCCATCTAGTAGAGATACATTTCTGACCTTTGTCTGTGACTTCTTCATAAACATTATTATTTTGCCAGTTGTCAATCTCTTGCTGTTTAGCAGCATCAAAAGAGATGTCTTTGGTAATAAGTACATCGCCATCGGTGTTCTCACATTCAGTGAGAAGATCATCAACTTGTGACATGTCTAAAGCTTCCTTTTGACCCTCGTTGCCATTTGGTTCAAGATACTGCACATTGTACCAGTTTCTATATTGCCCTTTTGCTTTCCCTGCTCTGCCTAAAACTCTGGCCGTGTGTTTTGTCTCATCATTTCTGTTTGTAAATGTCACTGTCTGACCTGTTTTCAGTTTGACACCCGTGGAACCCACTGTATTAGTAGCATCCCTCTCATTAGTTTGTCTCACATCTTCTCTATCATCTGTTTCTGTGTTTTCATGGATTTGCACTTCTCTATTAACACTCATTTCATCATCTGAATTTTCTGACATATCAGTGTGTATTACATTTTCTTTTTCTGTACTATCTCCAGGAATATCAGGTAGTACAAGTGTATCCCCATCCTGTGCATTAACTTTATTCAGCCTGGACTGGTGTACTCTGACAAGGATACCACCATGTCTGACAAACACTACAGAGCCATCTTGACCGATAACTACAGCAGGACCTTTCCACTCTGTACTGTCTGCTCGTTTGTAGTACACTCTGTCTCCTGTCTCATACTTTTCATCTGTAGGCCTAAGCTGCTTTTGTAAAGCTCTTTTTATTCTTTCTGAGCATTCCACCTCTGTGAATGCTCTTCTGGAAGCATGCAATGCTGCTAGGTGCTGTCCTACTCTAGTACTCATAGAAGTGCCTTCTAGAGCAGGCAGTTTATTAACCAAAATGGAGGGAAGATTAGGACTGTGACCAAACACCAGCTGGTGTGAACTATAACCATGCACATTAATCATACTGTTCTTGGCCAGTCTAGAGCAGTCTGCCAGCCACACCGTTTTCCCTTTTCACCTTCAGAAGAATCTCAGTCAGAGTCATGTTGTGTCTCTCCAGCAGCCCATTGCTCCAAGGACTGTATGCCGCTGTGGTCTTCATCTCAATGTTGAATTTTTCTGCCATCTCTCTTATCTCCTCATTATTGAACTCACCACCGTTGTCAGTGTATATCCGTTTTGGGGCACCATGAACACTTATCCACGAGTGAATGAAAGAGTTGACAATTTCAGAGGCTTTCTTTGTTCTCACAATGTTTCCACCGCTGAAGCGTGTGAAATGGTCGATGATGTGGAGGTACCATATGCCAGGTTCCAGCTCATGTAAATCCATTGCCACCGTCTCATTGTACTCTGAGGCTAAAGGCAAACCCACAGCAGGCCTGAGCTTTGTCCTATTATATCTTTGACATACCTCACAGTCACGGATAATCTCTTGCAGAATAACTGGATAGTCTTTGTCAGTATTTCCAGAGCTGAGGATAAGCCTCTGCAGCCGGTCTGCAGAGGCATGGCCAAACTGTTTGTGAAGCTTCAGGAGAATTTTACGCTTCTCTTTTGTAGACATCTCTGCTGTGATGACAAGGACTTCACTTACATTGGTGTCCACTTCAGTATTACCATCTCTAATGTCGACACAGTAGTGTCCTGAACTAGTGAGCTCAAGAGGCACTGGTTGCTTGAACATGACAACTTTGTCATTCTCCATGTCTAAAACAGTTCCTGCTCTCTTTAGAGCCATTTTGCTCAGCAGTAAAGGGATATCAACAAGAACAACTTCCGTTTCAATGTGACATTTTGTTGGTCCGATCTTAGCGGGAAGCTTTACCTTTCTGTAGGAGTGTACCACCTGACCATCACCAAATCTGAAAGGTCTACAGCTTGAAGATTCTGTTTGCATCAGTTTATTTGGCTTTGGCTCAGGTCTTTCATGTAACTATCCAGCCACTTTTCACCACAAACAGTACGTGTGCATGCTGTGTCAATGATAGCTGATCCCAGTGATTCAGTTAGGAAGATCTCCGAGTCCGTCATAACTTTTGTAAACAGTGTAATGTTACACTCTTCGACATTTTCATCTTCTGCTAGCTTTACTTCATTTCTCTGATGAGGACAGTCTTTGGCCCAAAGGTACGTGCTCTGACAAATTACGCATTTTGTTCGTTTACCATATTTGTCAAGCGGGTTTGTACCTTGCTGTGGCTGCCACTGTCTACTCTGTGACTGGCTGTTGTTCCGTCTGAATTTACCTGGTGGCCTCTGCTCCGTGAAAAACGCCGCATCTTGAGTCAAGCTGCCTCCACTTGCTCCACTGGTTTTTCCTCCGAAAATCCGTTTTAACGCTGACTTCATGGATGCAAATGTTAAATCCGTGCACGCTGTAAGTGCTAGCTGCCTACTCTTCTCTTCAAGACAAGCCGTGTCCAGTAGTTTAAACGCTAACACAGCGTCAGGCAAGGTCATGTTGTATTTCTTCATGCGGTTGTATCTCTGTTTAAAGTCTATGATGTAGTCTGCCATGGACATCGCGCGGTCTTTGGAAATCGAGTCGAAATGAGAGTACGCTTCATAAGCGCGGTCTTTTTCTTCTCTCAAGAATACAGAGTCCAGCTTAGCTAACAAGGTTTCCATACCATTGTCTTCATTCAGATCGCTTGCGGGTATTTCCAAAACGGTCTCTCTGGCTCGCCCCTCGAGCCCTAACACCACCGCTAGTGCCTGCTTCTTCTTGTCCAAATCCGTAACAAGTTTCCAAATACTAATTTCATTTTTCCAGCACTCGTATGGTCTGATTTAGTCAAACTTAGGTGGTACTCTATAGTTGGAAACCATCCTCTGCTACCAATGATAAACTCCACAGACACGACGTGGTTCTGCACTCAGTACTTTATTTTCTCCTCCACACTAACTAAACAGGAAGGGGAAATACATCATAGAATAGGAGGGAACACTGAAAAAGATGCAGTAACCGAAATGACCACAAGATGGCAGTATATTAAACAACTATATCCCTTGTACATGAAGTTAACAGGAGGGTCAGAATTAGGGGAATGGAAATGGTAAGATATGGCATTATGGGGGAGATTTACTAAAACTGGTGCACACAGAATCTGGTGCAGCTCTGCATAGTAACCAATCCGCTTCTAACTGCAGCTTGTTCAATTATAGAGATTAGAAACAATCACCTTTGTAAAACAACCCATTCAGTTTAAAATCGAAATGAAAGGCAAAACATTTTTGTATAGATAGAAAAAAATATACAAATACCCCTTTTCCATATATTATTTTTTTTATTTTTTTAGTGATCACATTCCTTATGATTTAAGCTGCTTAAGAGCTAGGGGGAGGAGAAGCAGTAACACACTGAGCGTCTCAGTGAATGGCTGTGCAGTGGGGGCGTGTCAGGACAAGTCTAATCATTGGAGGAGAGCACACGGAGTTCCCAAAATAGCTAGAGAACTGACCACATGTGCTCTCCTGCTTAGTGTGGTCCGTTTTAATAGGAAAGCAGAGGGACTGGCAGGAACACCAGGGATTTCACATAAAGGAAGCAATACAAAGAGAACAGGATACATTAGCATACAAGTACATGGTACAGCAAACTCGTATCAGGAATATAAAGTGTTGGGATAACAAACGCTTTAAGCTTTGACAAAATTTAGAAGCTGATTGGTTACTAGGCACATCTGCACCAAATTCTGTGTGCATCAGTTTTAGTAACTCTCCCCCTGTAGGTCTACTGTAAAGTTTTTAAACCAACCGTTCTCCCACCAGTGGGGGGATTCAGGGGCCCCACATTGGAGGTACTGTTTTGTAGAGTTTTATGACCCGAAAGATTCACTTTAATTGAACCTGTAATTGAATCCTAGAATCCTTCCCCCAGTGTTTATTTTTTGACTACAGCCAGCCAATTGACTCAGACATTTTTCCTTTCTTTCAACCACCTGACCAATGTCTCTGCATTTGGTTATATGACCAACACGGGGCTCCTGTAGCAGCGTTTATTTTGTTTTTTTAAAGGGGATTCTTTGGGCTCCTCATTTTCCCCTCTATGGGTAAACAGCGCCAGGAGGATCAGGGTGGTGGTGGGGGGGGGGGGGGGTGAGATAATTACTGCTATGGATCTACAGCAATACATTTTTATTAATTGTAAAGAGAGGGAATCAGAATTTTAGCCAGGCCACACTGAAGTCTCTTGCAGTGGTATGAATGAACCTAAAACTAGGTTGACCAGACGTCCCCAGCTTGAGGACACTGTCCCCCGCTCCAAGTCTGTCCCCTGATTCAGGGCTGGATTATTGTAGACAGGGCATCCCATGTTGGCTGAGAAACAGCCTGGTGGCTCAGATGCAGACGCCCCCTGCTGGACAATCTCACTGCAGCTCCTGCTGCTGCTCAGTGAAGGAGAGGCAGAGCCAAAAATTGACTGTGTGGAGGGTTGAGAATGTGAGGTGAGCAGATTGGGGGGGGGGGGTCTGTTTCTACACAGATGAGGGCAGTAGGGGTGCATGGGTCAGAGCGATATGGAGAGTTTAGCTGTTGTGGGGGAAGGACTAAGAGGTGGCTGCAGACATAATCTGTAGGAGAAGGGTGCAGAGATGAGCTATGGATGTGGGGGCAGAAGTGTTCTCTGTGCATAGCAAACCTCTGAACCCTGTACTAAAACCCTCCTGTATATTATGCAGTCCTGTGCCCAGCGCTGTGTGTATTATGCAGTCCTGTGCCCAGCGCTGTGTATATTATGCAGCCCAGTGCTCTGTGTATAATGCGGTCCTGTAGCCA
The DNA here is from genome assembly GCF_965119305.1 of Pelophylax lessonae. Taxonomy (NCBI): domain Eukaryota; kingdom Metazoa; phylum Chordata; class Amphibia; order Anura; family Ranidae; genus Pelophylax; species Pelophylax lessonae. The sequence continues at coordinate 69,117,827 of NC_138773.1, read as the reverse complement.
GCCCTCTGTGTATTATGCAGTCCTGTGCCAAGCGGTCTGTGTATTATGCAGTCCTGTGCCCAGCGTTCTGTGTATTCTGCAGTCCTGTGCCATTTGCCAATAAAAAAAAAAATATATATATATATACCCCCGGATTTCATTTTAAAAATCTGGTCACCTTACCTAAAACAGGTAAGCATGCATCTGGTGCATCACATAGAAATCTCTGCTTCTGCAACACCATAAAGTCCCATGTTATTGCTATGTATTCCTGTCTCACATCTGGTGCTAATTTCCTGGTTCCTCCTTCAGCGCCCATCCCCAGATGTGAAGGCCGAACTGTTCGAACTCCTATTCCAGCTTTTACATCACAACTGGAGGTATTTCTATCGCTCTTCTGTCTTGGCCAGTGTGCATCGTGATGGCGGCGATGAGCCAATGGAGAATCAGGCTCAGTTTATTGCAGTGATGCAGGTGAGAACAGAGCTGGAATCATTACATTAGATGGTGAGCTACTTCAGACAAGAGCTAACACAAAATTGTGTCCTCAGTGAAGCAGAAATGTTGGTGCTATAGTATTGCCTAACCCAAATAAAAAATGACTGCTGCGTTCAGGGCACGCAGCATGGGGATTGGTTGGTTAGCCTTTCTAGATGTGTGCATTTCCTGCGCAGTTGCTGAGCATTGTTGATATTTTTTACTATTCACTGGGGGGCAGAGCAGACCTTGGAGGTTTAATACTTGCTTACCCTTTGGGGCTAGGCTTCCGATCTTAGTTCTGTGAGGTCAGACACTTGAAGCCCCATTGTCTAAGATAAGACTTTTGTTCCCCTATCTATTCGGGTTAAAACCTTGCTATGTCTTTTGGGCTATCCTTAAAGTGACCTGCTCTTGCTTTGCATGGACAAAACACCGGTTCACTTTAGCTTGCCCGTCCCCAGCAACACATAACCTGCCTTATTTTCTCCCCCCACTGCTCCATTCATCCACTTGGGGCAAAGCAAGTGTAAGCTACATATCACCAGAGTAGATTCGTAACGCATTGGCCCAGCACTCTCACATGCTCTGAAAGTACCTTCTTTTGGCTCTGAGCACTGAATGGAGCTTTGGAGGAAAGGGATTAAATCTCTGGGCTTACACTGTAAAATCAGTAGCTGTGACCTCCACAGGTTTGTCTTCCTTTTATTTGAATAAACCTGGCTTGTTGTCAGTTGTGCTTATAGATAAATGGGAGGTTATAGAAGGCTGCAGCTCTACAATGTCAGATGTGATGAATCATAATTTTTTTTTTTCTTTAGGCATTCGGACAGTCTTTCCTTCAGCCTGACATACATTTATTCAAACAAAATCTCCACTATCTGGAGACCCTAAACAGCAAACACAAACTGTACCACAAGGTGAGTCGTGGTGTAGTAGTTTCCATGATGTGATCAGCACCAATATCAGTGTTGTGTTTTCTGTGTTATTTTACTTATTGCAAAATTTGTTTGCTGATGACAACTTTATTTTGGTAATTTTTCTGTTCCCCAGTTTTCATAAAACAACCCCATTGTCTTAGCGGCCAGTCCTTTTACCTGCGACTAATGCGAACGGTTGCTAAAGCCACTAGCAATAATCACTGTCTTCTTCCGGCGGAGATGGTTTTCCCCGCCAGGAAAAGACAGTGGCCCGTCAGGAGGGATTCCCGCATCAGCAATGTGTTTATGGGGGAATTGAGCGATTTTCTTTCCTGCAGCCCATGATTGCAGGAAAGAAATTTGCTCTGTGTATGGCCGGCCTTAGTTTATAATCACACTTTAGAGCCATTTTAAAATGGGGAACACTCTTTTGTTTTATGCCCCTTTCACACAGGCAGACTCCAATTTGATCAGCAGGGATTTGTCTGCTAATCAGAGCAGAGTGGGCAGATGACAGGTCTGTGTCTGCTCAGTTTCTGCAGAGCAGACATAGACCGAGCCCACTTTGCTCTATGGACTAGCCGATGTAGCCGGAATCCGCAGTCCATTTACACCCAACTGCCCTCTGATCCAATCCTCCTAGATGGAGGGGGGGAATTCAGGAGCCGGGCAACATTGTTTCCATACCATCACAGCAAGCTACACAAGGTGGACTTACTGACAGGATCAGTAGATCTATATAGGAAACCAGAGAAAACTGCTGCACACATTTTTTCTGATGGGAGGCCATAGTTCTACTTTAATAAGGCAAATTGTAAGATTGTTTAAGATGGCTGGCTGTATGAAATTAGAAAAAAAAAAAAATCCCCTCCCCTATAAAGGAAGAACTAATCAATTTCTGCAGATTGGTGTGTCCATAGCATTGTGGTAGTTTCAGGATGCGGTGTTAGGTTATTTTGGATGTTGGATCGTTTAGATTGTAGGGAATTTACTTTCAGGTATCCATGCTTCTTGAGATTTACCAGCCACACTGCCAGACTCCATACAGCACCTATTGTTAGAGTAGCTGTAGCCCTTTGTTATCTAACACTCTCTTCTTTTTGTAGAAGCTCTTCCGGGCCATGATGCTGCCACAGTTTGTCAGTGTTTTGCTCCAGGTTCTCATTCACAAGTCCCATGACCTCCTGCAGGAGGAGATTGGCATAGCTGTCTATAACATGGCATCCGTGGACTTCAGCACTTTCTTTTCCGGCTTCTTAACGGAGTTTCTTTCTGGCTGCCAGGGCCTGGACACCAGCCAGAAGAATGTCCTTGCCCGAAACTTCAAGATGGAACGGGTAAGATCCCCACACAGCACTTCTTAACTTGGCACATAAATGGTTCTGTACATCAAAACCCATCATGCACACTGTGTAATAGGTTGTCGGGTTACAGCATGTTTGATGATGGGTAATAGCTGTTAAAGCAGAGTTCCACCCATTTTTTTTAACATTATAAAAATTGATTATATTCCCCAAATGATAACAGCATTTGCTAAATGTAATGTTTTTCCTATCTCCTAATGTTTTATAAATTGCATTCCTAATACACTAACCTTTTATTGTACATCAGTAGCGGGCTCCCATCTTAATTGTGGGCACGTGAAACCCACATGTCACTACTTCCTCCAAGCGGTGCTGCTGGTTACCCAGAGAGAGAGAGAAACAGACAGAAGGGGGGGGGGGGGGAAGAGAGAGAGACAGAGGGGGGGAGAGACAGACAGGGACATGGATCTCACCTTGCACTCCCTTGCACGCAGTCCACTGTAGCCTCCTCCACCAGCCGCTGCCTCTTCTGTGTTATGTAAACCCAACGTCCATGCTTGGCAACGCCTACCACGCGTCATTTGGAAATAACGCAATGTTTCCTTCCCACGGGCTCCAAGGAATGATGACTCGCATCTCCCAGGAGCCCGTGCGGGCACAGGAAGTGACGTATCTCGCCGCATCTCCCAGGAGCCTGTGCGGACACAGGAAGTGACGTATTTCGCCGCGGCAAAATAGTTGCCAAAACTGTAATAATTTGGGGAATAAAAGCGATTTTTATAATGTTTGAAAAAACGGGTGGAACTCCACTTTAATTCCCAAGATAGGAAGAATTGGTGTCTTTGGTCACAGATAACCTTTTCTGTTATGCACTACAATGCAGACGTCCACCCTCTTTTTGCACCACTTTTAATCCTACTTATTGCCCCCTCCTTAAACATAATTACAATTATATCTGAGTCATATATCCCATAAGATTTCAGGCAAGTCCAAAAGCGCTGGATGTGCAGGCTATGGCAACATGTAAACAATAGGATTCCCTGGGCTAGAGTGTTCATATAAACAATATGAGTCCCCGGGCCCCGAGTGTTGAGTGCGTATGTCATCATGGAGGGCAGCAAAGAATACCAGGATGTAAAGGCATGGATGATTATCTGTCCTTTTTACTTCCTGGTAAATGCACTATTAAAATTGTTGTAAAATGCTAATGTTAGAAACCAGTATTTATTGTTAAATGCAGGCTGCAGTTTTTTTAATTATAATTAAATTTTTTCAAATGGTTAGAGGTTCGCATCAGAATTCTACATAGCAATAGGTTACTTTCAAATGTAGACAGACAGGGTCTACAGTATTAGGTAATAGTGGCAACCATACACCAAAAAATATCACTTGGTATAGAAAATTGTGTTCATTATCAAGTGCCATAGTTTCGTTAATAATTAAGCGATAGAACTGCAATTTTTGTTTTTATAAATGAGTTCGGGGTCAAAGTAAGGAGTAGGAAGTATCTCGTTAGTGGGGTTGGGGGACCAGAGAGGATATCCAGAGGTTTTCTTCAGGAAATATCGTATATAGTTGGAACTGTTCCCAGTAGGAGCTTCAGTTTGGTCTTTCATGGTGGAAGTTAATAGTTGCATCCATTTTGTATATTGTTCACCCTGGAAACCCCCACAGTAACACAGGGGAGTATCGTTCACCGTGGAAACCCCTGTGTTACTGTGGGAGAGGGTTGTTGTTTCCACAGACTTGGTATGCAAGCCTTTGTGACGTTTAAAAGGTGGATGAGTAAAGACTTGTGATAACGCTTTCCATAAAGGTGTTGGGTTTAACAGGACCGTGGTGGGGTTATCAAAGGAGGGTATCGTTTGTAAGGTGTGGTAGATGTAGAACAACCCCCTATGTGTCAGGCAGCACCAGCAAAGGTCTTTGTTTTAAGAATAGCTTAACCAGGGTGACCGGAGTCCTGTACCAATGCGATATGAGCTTATAGGTATTGTCTTGGTAGGTACAACTGATGGACTTTATGGGTGAAAACAAAAAGAATGCTATCCCTTCGACTAGGGTTGCGCCCATACTGAGTATTTATTTTCACGAGTAGTCGTACTCATGAAAGTGCTCTGATACCTTTTGTGGTGCAATTGGAGCACATACAAAATGAATGGGCTCAAATCACACTGCAAAGAATCGCATGCAATTTAAACAGGAATGTGGTGCAATTCCTGACCGAATCACATGCTTGCACTGCTCCTGTATGAAGCCAGGCTTGTCATAGTGATTTCAGCCTGGGGTCACACAGGTGCGGAAACTGCGTGCGATTCAGACAGGAATCGCACCTCATTCTTCTTCATATTGCTTGCGATTCTTTGCAGTGCGATTTGAGCCCATTCATTTTGTATTGGCTCAAATCGCACCACAAATGTATCAATACTCAGTATCCGTGAGTGCTTGACAAAAAGCGTCGGTTCTCGTTCTTGCCAGTAAAAAAAAAAAAAAAACCAGTATTGGTGCAACCCTGCTTTTAACAATAGGAAAGTTCCTTGGCCAGATATGAGGGATCTTCCTGTGAGTGTCCCCACACCAGTATTTGGTAAGGTATGGAGAGAGTCTTTCTTAAGGCACCTTTGCTTTGGCAGAGCTTGTTTTTGTTGATACTTTTGAGCTCTCTACCATTACTGCAAAAGGCTGCCCTTTTGGATTCTCTGCCCTTGGCTGCCAAGATATGACCGGGGACTATAAAAGCTCCATAAAAATATAGCCTGCATTTAACAGTAAATATCTGTATTTTACATTGGAATTTGACAACATTTTTAATTGTCTCCTGTGAAAAAACATAAGTCAGTAGCTACAAAAACTGTAGCTGCTATTAAAAATCGCCTGTCCCACCATCCAGCGGTATGCTCACTCCAGCCGGTTTCACCTTC
>NC_138773.1:69087585-69112026 GCF_965119305.1 Pelophylax lessonae | reverse complement strand
TCTCTCTCTCTCTCTCTTTCTCTCTCTCTCTCTTTCTCTTTCTCTTTTCTCTTTCTCTTTCTCTTTCTCTCTCTCTCTCTCATCTCTCCCTCTCCTCTCTCTCTCTCTTCTCTCTCTCTTTCTCTCTCTCTTTCTCTCTCTCTTCTCTCTCTCTTTCTCTCTCTCTTTCTCTCTCTCTTTCTCTCTCTCTTTCTCTCTCTCTTTCTCTCTCTCTTTCTCTCTCTCTTTCTCTCTCTCTTTCTCTCTCTCTTTCTCTCTCTCTCTCCTCTTCTCTCTTTCTTCTCTCTCATCCGTAGAAGCAGAATATGGTAGTGACCTGTAGGTAGTATAATCCCACATAGCACTTCCAAAGTGGCCGAGGAGATAGTGAAAAGAAGAGAAGGGAAACCTATGGGAACAACAAAAGCAGGCAAGGGGAGGGAGCCCCTTTCCATTGCAGGCTATGCAACCCAGAAATGACACCATGTACACTCAGCGAGTATTGAAAATATGACCACATGGTGCACATAATCCCATATGCCTCCATTTTATCCTTATCCCAAGTGATCATACGTTCCATATTACTGATATTCTCCGGCTCGAATGCCCACTCAGCCAGGGAGGGAGGATCAGTCCTCCCTCTTCACAATTTGAGGGAAGTTCTCCTTTAAGACCCGTGTATTACTGAAGAAATTGTGCAAGGATTTATTATTTTTTTTTTTTTTTTTGCAATGCAGCGCTGTGGTCTGAACCATCTACAAAACCGCATTGACTGTTGCCATCAGTAAAACTTATGGGTCATACCACAAACACAGAATAGGAATAAACCCTTACACTGCAGAAAAGCTCTCGTACATTCCCAATTTACTGCCATTGCACTAATTGTATGTTGTGTATTCAGCTTTTCACCATATTTAATTCATTTGGGAGGGGGGGGGGTGTCAGGTACCTCCTAGGTTTACATACCTTTAGCAGTCTCCCACACCTTCCTTTCACTGCTGAATCTCTGGCTGCTCTGATAGGAAAAGCTCTCACACCGCTTACTGAAGCCTGCCTACCCGTTCCTACCTCCTGAATATTCCTGTTGGCAAGAGATTCTGCCCCTTCATAGTGACTTGCCATAGGAGTGTGTGTGTTGGAGGCATAGCAGCATGCTCCAAACCATCCCAACCCAGCTGTGTCGAAGCTTTGCCAGCCAGAACAGCCCAGCATTCTGCCATGATAGGAAGGTTTGGGAGGCTGCTAAAGGTGTCTTGTGGCTGTAGGTGGCCTTCAAGTTTCCTCACTTCTTCTAGTGACAAGGTCTCTTAGGAAAACAGGTTGTACCCCTTGACTTGAACCTCTTCTTTCATTTTATCTCCTCACACAGGACCTGCCATCGTTTACTCAGAGCGTCCATCGCTTGGTCAATGACTTACGATATTACAGACTGTGCAACGACAGCCTGCCCCCGGGAACTGTGAAGCTGTGACAGACACAAGCCCCCCATCCCTTCCCACGCCTGTCTGTCTGCAATGATGGTCTTAATCGCTACAGATGTGAACCCGCTACTCCACTCATCCTCTTGTTATGTTTTAAACCTTCGAATGGTTTTTAGCACTTTCTCTCCAAGAGATTTCAGTGCCTCCTCCCCTGTTTACTCCATTTAATCCCTTTGTGTAAAGGGGTGTTATTGATCCCTGTGTTCAGGGGTTCGGGGAAAGTCCCTGTATTTTAACTGTTCTAATGTTCAATTTCACAAACCTTCAATATCATTCCCTGCTACAGAGAATGCATTGGGCCGGTCGGCCTCGACGGACTTCATTCTGGATTTAAGAAAAAAACATTTAGTCCACTTATCTGCACAAATCAGTTGAAGTACACACACTTTATTATGTATTGTTTTTATATATTTTTTGTGTCTTTTTGTTATCATTCCATTGTGAAATTGCAACATTGCTTCTGGCAAATAAAATAATGCCTTGTTTAGATCTTTAGTGTCTTCATTTACAGGATACTGGTGTTCATTACTGTGTAAAGCTGAGTCTTCATGACCGCAAAACGCATTAAGTCTGCATAAAATTTGTCCCTTTGCCATGGGAACGCTAATTACCTTGCACGATGGAACGAGGATGTACAACTGTATGTGTTCCTAGTTCTCAGGCCCAATGGCAAACTAATCGGTCATAGAGTTGTTGTCATGGTAACTGATGCTGCTAAACTTGGTATGAGCATCTAAGCAAGCAAGGGTTAGACAAAACACCAATGGATGTGGTTAGCGATTTAAAAATATGTTTTGAATGCAACAAGTAAGTATGTCTAAAGACACATACAAGTACAGATAGAGTAGGAAATGGTTAACCCATGTCAGTTTTTTTTTTTTTTTTTTTTCTATGTCATCTGGGAGATTTGTGTAAAACCTGGGCTCCGATCAATACTGACCGCTGCACCAGGTGAGACTGAAGACATGCCTAATCAAAAGGGAAAAAACAGGTGCATTTATTATTTTTAAATACGTTTCTGTCCCTTTAAGAACTGGTAAAACTCAGATAAATAATATCTCAGCATGTAAATGTACAAACCTATCAAAAGTGCTAAAAAAAAAATCATACAATTAAATATGTGCAAAAAAGCTATTTGCCAATTCATATAATTGTGCAAAAATGGGAATCCAATCCACAGTGCAGAGCTCCAGCAATTAAGATTAGTATATGACTGTGATGGAAAGTGCTTTTGTTGCATAAACCATTTATTTCATATACAGTTAATTCATATACAGGTACATCTCATAAAATTCGAATATCATCAAAAGTTAATTTATTTCAGTAATTCAATTCAAAAAATGAAACCGTATAGTATGCACACAATACTTGGTCGGGGCTCTTTTTGCATGAATTACTGCATCGATGCAGCGTGGCATGGAGGCGATCAGCCTGTGGCACATGCTTTATCACTATCTGCAGCTAGAGGTTTTGGTTTTAGAGCCACAATGTGACCTGACTGTATCCACTTGCTATCCCCGTACATCAGCATATAGCCAGAGAGAGGTAAGAGACAATGTAGGGGCAGTGCTTGGATCCAATCCGGTGTTTTGTATTGTATAACATACTACAGAGCTGAAAGGAGGGGGAAGCATGAAAGATGACAATAATCTGTAGCTGCTCTTACACTGTCCAATCACAGTAAATTAACCATGCTGCATTGCCTAACTGCAGGTCACCCAACTGGCTGTGCTGTTTGACAGGGCGGAGTAAATTTCTGGACTGAATAGACAAATTAAAAATCCTATTGGTAGGCAAAACCACTCCATTATATGTATTAAATTGGTGTTTTAAGCTGTTTGCCTGGAGCTCAGTCTTAAAAGAAACCAGTCACAGGGTACATACATAAATTCTTAAAATGTTAGCTGCCTGGCTGTCATGTGGAATCTCTGATTCACGGTCTTGAAACACATGCATCTCGGGGGATTCTACCTTCACTGCCTACATACATTTTTGCTTTAGTGACATGGAAATACTGATGGAAGATGAGCAGCATGGCAGCCAGGGACCTATCCATTTCAAGTCAGTCCACATGGTTCTCCCAATATGGGATTCCTTTGCTTTCTTGTGCTGTTTTAGAATAATTTAAATAACTGAATGTAATCTGTTTGGTTCCCAATTTTGAGCAAACACTGTCAATCTTTTAGTCACCACAGTACCATTTCTAAGGCTTTTTCAATCTGTTTCTACACCAGATACAAGGTGTGGAGAGCCTGGTCTCCTGGCACCTGAGGATTAGGACAAAAGGAAAGTAAGGTGATGTCCTGGTTGAGATGGAACGCCAAAACCACCAAAAAAGACGGCTGAGGTCAGAGAACCACCTTGTCATGGTGGAGCACCAGAAACTGCTCTTTTACAGGGAAGGACTGCCAGCTCCAAAACGCTACAAGCCAAAGTAATGGCAACCAAAAACAGGACCTTTGGCATTAACGTAACTCTCAAAACAGAGAAGAAAAGAACCAAATTGAGATCCCACAAGGGTCCAAGGTGGTCTGACCTGTGGAACAATATGCATGTTACCCCGAACAAAGGCAGGCACCAAGGAATGAGAAGCAATTTGTCTTTGGAAATAGACTTCCAAGACCAAAATCTGACCTCAGGGGTTGATATATGCATCTGCCCTTGTTTGGTCACTTGAAACAGGGAAATTATTGACTCCATGAGGGATGGTGGGGTGAACTGCATAGGAAACGGGTCATGAAAACTAGAGAAGCTGCTGTTGCCTCTTGAAAAAGCTCTGGGGTCGGGCAGTCATGCTGATGGGTTGTGTCTCTGATAATCTAATTCATGAGATGCACCTGTATATTTACACTTGTATCAAAGAGGTTAATTTTTTTCAGTAATTCAATTCAAAGAGTGAAACTTGTATATTTTATATAGATGCGTTACACACAGAGTGATATCTTTCAAGCGTTTCTTCTGTTTTTTTTTTTTTTTTTACATTTTTAGGATTATGTCTTGCAAATAGTAAAAACCCAAAATTCAGTATCTCAGAAAATTAGAATATTACAGAAGACCAATAAAAAAATATTTATAATACAGGAATGTTGGCTTACTGAAAAGTATGTCCATTTACAGTATGGTATGCATTCAGTACTAGAGCACTTCATGCTTCCCTCTGCTGACCAGCTTTATGGAGATGCTGATTTCATTTTTCAGCAGGACTTGGCACCAGCCCACACTGCCAAAAGTACCATCACCTGGTTTAATGATCATGGTATCACTGTGCTTGATTGGCTAGCAAACTCACCTGACTTAAACCCCATAGAGAATTTGTGGGGTATTGTCAAGAGGAAGATGAGACACCAGACCCAATAATGCAGATGAGGTGAAGGCCACTGTCAAAGCAACCTGGGCTTCAATAACACCTCAGCAATGCCACAGGCTGATCGCCCCATTGCCACGCGGCATTGATGCAGTAATTCATGCAAAAGAAGCCCCAACCGGGGGTGTGGCCTGGCGCGGCATGCTGTGAGATGTGGGTGAAAGGAAATCCGCCGGACAGTAATCCTATTTCTCTAATCCTGCTGCCCCACGGGTGACACGACCTCCACTTTACCTCACGGTGGTCCCTGGCACTCACAGGAACATGTCCCCGCCGAAGAAAGCTTCAGACACCTCGGCAAAATTAGACAAATATCGCCGGCAAGAGAAGGAGGCCTCCTCCCAAGATGGCGGGGACGGCTGCAGGACCCGACACGGCCAGAGTTCTTGAAGCTATATCTACCTGCCAGACAATGCAAACTACCAAGATCGAGGAGGTGAAGGTAGATATTTCCTTAATTAGACAAGACATGCAATATCTGAGAGGGCGTGTTACTGTGACTGAGCACAGGATCAGTGAGGTTGAGGAAAGCCCCCCCCCCCCCCCCCCCTTACAGAACACCTCAGACAGGCTGCAGCAGCAGGTGAATCAAATCCTGCAAAAAGAGGATGATATGGAGAACAGGTTGGGCCACTGCAATCTGCGATTTATCGGGCTACCTGAAGGGACAGATGGCTCAGACCCCACCGCCTATCTGGAACACCTGCTCATACAAACTTATGGGAGGGAGGCCTTCTCACCCACCATTGTGGCGGAGCGAGCGCATCTCCTGTTGGGCTGTCCCCCGCTGCAGGGTGCACCTCCACGCACGTTCATAGCAAAATTCCTAAACTATAAAGATAGATATGCTATCCTGCGGTTGGCAAGACAGAAGGGAAACATTCCACTCGGGAATGGCAGAGTTGCAGTCTTCCTCGACTTCTCTGCGGAGGTCCAGAGGCACCGCAAAAGCTTCCTGGAGGCCAAGCGCAGATTGCGTGTCAAGCATGTCAAATACGCCATGCTGTTCCCGGCCCACCTTCAGGTGGAAGGAGAAGATCGGGTTCACTTTTTTGACGATCCAGAATCTGTTATCGCCTGGCTGGAACATCTGGAGACCCTCAGTTGATATAGCTGTCACCCTCTTACTTAAGATGCTGTTGCAGCCTCACTCTTTTACTTCCCTTACATACTCCCGGCTGGATACCCCTGACAGGATTACCCCCTCTTGCCCTTTGGGAGCCTGAACCCTTCATAATGCCTACCACCTACTTTGGATTGCACTTAACCCATCTAGCTGAACAGGCAGACCATGGATCCTTCCAGGATGTTTCCTACAGTCTCACAGGCTTCTCCTATTCTGGCCCGTGGGACCCTACCTGACTGGACACTCCGGTGGAACGCACCAGCTCCTGTTTTTCTTTAAAAAAAAAAAAAAAATTCCCTCATTTCCGTTTTTAATTTTTATTTATCCCACATAGTTTTGATCCTTCTCACAGGCTTTGCAGCCCAGCAAACTTTTTTTTCGCCCCCTGCAACTGCTATGTCAGGTGCTCGTGCCCTGTTTTGCTGCTTCTTCCTTTTGCTCCTATTTTTGATTTTTGCCAGGCTCACCGCACACACCTCTTCATTATCTCGTTTTGAACTCTGTGCCTCATGCGGTTTAACCTGGGAGCCTTTTTTTCTTTCTCCCCTTCATTACCACATGGACTTCTCAGGGCCTTTTTTGCAGGGGGATTTTGGGGAATCAAGCCCGCATGAGTTGGGGATGGTGCAGGGCAGGGTGGGGGGATGAAGAATTTCAAACCGTACAAATATTGTTCATGTGAAAGTGTATGAATGTTATTGCTGTCTATGGTACGGGGACAGACAACCCTTCTTAACGCTATCTTTCGCATTAAATTATTCCTGCTCTACTACTTCCCCCATTAACTGTACAGAGAGAGCGACTGAGTTCTTGGAGGCTTTTGCCCTACTAGGTTTATTGCCCTGGTTATGGCCACCCTAAAGATTCTGACATGGAATGTCAGGCGTATGCGGGACAAGATTAAGAGGACGGCAGTCTTCACAACCCTTAAACTAAGGGCGGATGTTTTGGTTCTGGTTGAAACCCATTTGGAGGGCCCAAAAAAGCAAAGGGATTTCCAGTCACTATTTACCAACCAGCTAGCAACCAGCCAAATTAACCTGTCTAACAGTATGCGTTAAAAACAGGGGTTTAGTTGCACACATTTGCAAATACATGCGTAAGCTGCAGGCCGCGACAAGGCACCCTGATATCTGCAGTCCCTAACTCTACCTTTAAAGAGACTCTACAATGGGAGCACATGCATTCTGATGAGATAGATGGAGGACAGGTGACTGGAGGGAGCCCACCCCTCCTTCCGGTTATAGGTGGGGGAGGTGACCACTTTTTGCAATATCGTATAATGTTTATATTGGTCAGACAACACACTGACACCTTTGCTGCCATTGTGCTATGTGCTGAGCGTTCAGTGTGACCCTGCGCCTTTAAGGAGGGGTGGGCTCCCTCCAGTCACCTGTCCTCCATCTATCTCATCAGAATGCATGTGCTCCCATTGTGGAGACTCTTTAAAGGTAGAGTTAGGGACTGCAGATATCAGGGTGCCTTGTCGGGGCCTGCAGCTTACGTATGTGTTTGCAAATGTGTGCAACTAAACCCCTGTTTTTAACGCATACTGTTAGACAGGTTCATTTGGCTGGTTGCTAGCTGGTAGGTAAGTAGTGACTGGAAATCCCTTTGCTTTTTTGAACTGCGTTTGCCCTTCCAGTGCTCCTTACTATCAAGACCAGTCATAGGTGGGGGAGGTGACCACTTTTTGCAATATTGTATACCATTTGGAGGGCCGCATGCAATTGTCACTTAAGCGCCCGTAGGTTGGCTGGGTGTATCATTCAGCGTATACTTCTCATTCCAGGGGTGTAGCAATCATTGTAGCCAAGTCAGTCTACTTTCAGCTTCTAGGATCTCATGTCGACCCCCAGGGTAGATTTGTGTTTCTGCAGATTTCTATTTTTGGGGAGCCCATGTTGATGGCCTTCTATGTGGCCCCCCCCCCCTTCTCCAGCACTATTATATTGGAGGGCTTTGCCTTTCTGACACAGCACCCGGCGCTGCCGGCTGTCTGGATTGGGGACTTTAACCACTTGCCCACCGCTCACATTGAGCGTACTGCGGCAAAGTGGCACGATCCCATCCAGCGACGTAGACCTACGTCGCTGGACTCCTCCCCCCCTAGGCGGCGCTCCCGCTGTTTTCATTCACAGCGGGAGTCGGGCCAGGGGAGGAGCAGCGGCGATCGCCGCTGCTCTGCCCCGATCGTCTGGGAATCGAGTGAGGAGATCCGCCCGCCTGTGTAAACAGAGCGGGCGGATCTCCTGAGTGACAGGGAGTGACAGATCGGAGTGTTCAGCATAGCTGGACATCCGATCTGTCCCTGTCTCACAAAGTCACCTCCCCCCCCACACGTCAGTAAGCACCAGGCATACATTAACCCCTCCCTCTTCAATACAATTAACCCCTTCACTGCCAGTGTCATTTTTACAGTAACAGTGCATATGTATAGCACTGATTACTGCAGTAATGTCACTGGTACCCCCAAAAGTGTCAAAAATGTCAGTCAAGGGTCCGATCTGTCCGCCGCAATGTCGCAGTCCCGCAAAAAAAAATCGCAGATCACCGCCATTACGCGTTAAAAAAAAAAAAAAACACCAAAAATGACAAATCTTTCCCTTTAGTAAACGCAATAACTTTTGCGCAAACCAATCAAAATACGCTTATTGCGATTTTTTTTTTTTACCAAACGTAGGTAGCAGAAAACAAATTGGCCAAAAATTTAAAAAAAAATAGATTTTTACATTTTTTTTGGGGGGAATTTCATATAAAAAAATGTTAAAAATACTGTTATTTTTTCAAAATAAACGCTCTTTTTTTTGTTTATAGCGCAAAAAGTAAAAATCGCACAGGTGATCAAATACCACCAAAAGAAAGCTCTGTGGGAAAAAAAAGGACGTAAATTTCGTTTGGGTACGGCGTCGCACGACCGTGCAATTGTCAGTTAAAGTCGCACAGCGCCGAATCGCAAAAAGTGGCCTGGACGGAAGACAGCAAAATCCTCCGGTGGTAAAGTGGTTAATGTATTGGACCCTGCTCTAGACAGATCAGGCACCTCCCCTCAAGCACCAGATTTGCCCGTCTGTTGGAGGGATTTGGGCTGACAGATACATGGGGTACCAAGTTCCCCTTACAGAAATCATTCTCCTGTTTCTCGGCAGCCCCTCACTCAATGTCCCGAATAGACCTCATTTTGCTGTCCCGGGCCTTGCTCCCCAGACTGCAAACAGCAGGTTTCTCCCCTAGGACATTGTCAGACCACTGCCCGTATTGGATCATACTGTCTTTGCCCCATAGTAGGCCTCCACCAGCTTGGAGATTGAACCCGCCATGGCTGGCCTTGATGGTGGATGAGAATGCCCTGGAGGGCAGTTGGAGTCAGTTTTATGATGAAAATGACCATACAGCCTCCCCGGGGGCAGTGTGGGAGGCGTTTAAATTATTTGTCAGAGCCACTTTAATATCCTGTGTCAAAACTATTAAGGCTGACTCCGCTGAGGCCTACTCCCCGGGCTATGACCAACCTAACTACGGCTGAGCGAGCTTATTTGACTGATCCCACCCCAGCCAACGAGTCCCAATATAAACTAACTTCTAAAGTAGTAACCCAACTGGACTATGAGAGGGCAAAGACTCTTTGCACATGGGGAATGGGCTGGGAAATTGCTTGCACACTTAGTTCATTGTGAGGACCGCCCACCAGTGGTGATTACCCTTAAGACTGCTTCGGGTGCCCCTTTAACGGACCCCGGGGAGGTTACGGAACAATTGCGCTCCTTCTTTAGCAACCTCTATACTTCCAGGGCCCCTGCGGACTGTTCAGACATGCACGACTTCCTACGAACTGTGGAATTCCCAACATTGTCAGCTGAGCAGTCTGCACTGCTGGAGGCACTGCTCACTGAAGATGAGATTGCGGAGGCCGTGTCCAAATTCCCTATATCGAAATCTCCAGGCCTGGATGGTCTCCCAGTTGAATTCTATGCCCAATATTCCGAGCTCCTATTCCCCAAGCTACTTCCACTATTTAACCACCTGTTTGAAGAATGTACCCTGACACCCTCTATGAGAGAGGCATTAATAGTGTTGATACCCAAACCAGGCAAGGATCTTCACCTCCCGGAGTCATACCGCCCTATCTCCTTGTTGCAAGTAGATATTAAGATTCTGGCTAAAATTTTGTCCCTCCGTCTCAATCAAGTCATACTTTCGCTCATTCATCCTGACCAGTCGGGTTTTATGCCCAGTAGGAACACTTCTTTTAACCTTCGTAGATTATTTATGAACCTTCAAGCTGAACATGACAATGCTGGCAGGAGGATAGTTGAAACATTGGACACGGCCAAGCCTTCGATTCGGTGGAGTGGTCCTTCTTGTGGGCATGCCTGGAGAGCTATGGATTTGGCCCCAACTTTATAAAATGGGTAAAACTACTTTACAGTGCGCCCGTGGCAAAAGTGCTGGCCAATGGCTGGACTTCTGCGGAGTTGCCTCGCGGCCTGCGCAGGAGCTCCCTCACGGAGAAGATCAGCATGTATGCTGATGACACCTTGCTTTATTTGGAGGACTCGGATACTTCCTTACTTATGGCCTTGTCACTTATTGAACGATATGGTAGGTTCTCTGGCCTCCAAATTAATTGGGACAAATCACAGATCCTTCCCATAGATGAAAATCCTATGGATGTAACCCCTGCAAATCCAGTTCTTGGTCTTGATTCAAATATTTAGGAGTCCACGTTACGGTGAACCCGCAGGACTATGTGCTGGACAATGTTCAGCCCTTATTCCCGCTCATTAAGTCTAAGATTCAGGTGTGGTCCAAACTGCCCCTGGGGGTAACGGGTAGAATAAATCTGACAAAAATGGTTCTCCTCCCTAAGGTCCTATACGTTGTATGGCATTCCCCGATATACTTAGCTCTTAAACACTTTAAACAGTTAGAATCCCTCCTTAAGGCCTTTGTCTGGGGATCTTGCAGGCACAAGATTTCTTGGCAGAAACTTAAAAACCCTACGACCTTGGGTGGCATAGCACTTCCAGACTTTAATCTATACTACTTAGCGTCGCAGCTCTCCCAATTGTACCACGTCGATCAAACTGACGGGGAACGCTTCTTGGCCCTTCTGTTCCCTAAATGGGCTTCCCCATCTAAGGACCCTTTGACTGTTCTACTTCGGGGAATATGCGGATCGGGGGAAAACTGGACCCTAAATCCCTCCTCTACCATTACAGTCAGATATGGGAGGTTGTACTGGACAGACTGAAAAGTCCTCCGATACATAACCTTACCCCCTTGTGGCATAACATGGTTCTCTGGGAATTCCACTCACTTCCTGACTCTTCGTTGTGGAGCGGAAGGGGTATCTTTATGTTGCATCATATAATTGCAGGAGATGGATTAAAAACATTTGCAGACCTGAGAGCGCTATTCTCACTCCCTAACCACATGTATTATAGCTACCTCCAGATGGGGGCACGCATTTCGATCCCAATTTGCAGATGACCCGCCGAACCCTGAACCTATCCCAGTCCTGGAGGTAATTGGGAGCCCTGAACCAAAGCATCTGATCTCCCTGTTTTACTCTGAGCTCCACATGCCCTCTTCCACTGAGACAGCCTATGCGCTCCAGGCCCGTTGGGTGCAGGACGTTGGGGCCATGGAGGACGAGGAGTGGGAGGAGGCACTGGAGACCTGTCAGAAGGTTTCCCCTAAGCTGTCAGATAGACTTACTCAGACTTTTATTATCCACCGTGCTTACCTCACACCCCTCTGGATGGCTAGGTATCAGACCGATTTGGACCCCAGCTGCCAGATGTGCTGTACTGCTAGTGGCACCTTTTTCCATCTGCTCTGGAGTTGCCCTCAGCTTCGGGGCTTTTGGCAACAGGTGGTTGCTTTCCTCCACGAAAAAATTGGATCTCCCTTACAACTGGCCCCTAAGCAGTGCCTCCTTGGTATATACCCGGATGAAGATATGGACAAATTTTACAGCCATATTTTTGCAGGAGACGCTGTTTATGGCTAGGAAATTGATCGCTAGAAATTGGATGCAAAACCAATCCCCCGACCTTTGGCATGTGGATACGGGAGGTTTAATAATGTTATCCCCTTTCATAAACTGCTTAACAAGCACAGGGGTTGTCCTCTCAAGTTTGATAAGATTTGGGATAGATGGGTGCAATGCCCGAATACATGTTTTTAAGCATGCTAATGAGCTCAGCTATGTATCTATCTAATAACTGACCTTTACTCCCTAAATGTAATTAATGATCTTATTTGCCCAGACACCTTGTTAATCTCTGTACTGTTGAATGTTACTCTATACTTGCACAGTTTGCTAATTTTGCTTTTTCCTTGTAATGTGCTGAAATCTTAATAAAACTCACTGTTTGAAGAAAAAAAAAGGAGCCCCAACCAAGTATTGAGTGCATACCATACTGCACATGGACATACTTTTCAGTATTTCTGTATTAAAAATCCTTTTTTTTTTATTGGTCTTATGTAATATTCTAATTTTGTGTGTAATGCATCCACATAAAATGAGTTTAACTTTTTGAATTGAATTACTGAAATTAACTTTTTGTTGTTCTTATTTTATGAGATATACCTGTAAGAGCCTGACATTTTCTAAATCTCTATTGCTGAATGTTTGCTTCTTCTGGGTCAGTGACTCAAAAGTACAGAAGCCGGCTCTAGCCAGGGTGCCTAATCTAGCTCTGAGTGTTAAATTGAGAGACTGTCCTGAGATATATGCTGTCGCTGTCTCTTCCAAACATCCAATCACTGACGTAGGCAAAAATGAGGTTGTGCACAAATAAAGGAACGTGTTGAGTAAAAAATGTTTCTCTTTCGTTCATTGACAGACACAGCTCCTGATATTCTTAACAATTGGGGTTATACTGCCCCCCTACAGGAATAGGACATTAGGCAGAAAAAGTCTGGCTACGCCCATGGGCAGTACCAGGGGGTATACTCTCTCTCTGCTATAGGTACAAGGACCTAGTTCCTTGCTGGGATCTCTGGTCCTGGCAACATTTTTTCTTTTAGATAGATTTTGCTTTTCCTGTGAGATCTACAATCAACTGCCGGGCTGGATAATCTAGAACCTGTGGTCACCCCAGTCTGGCCAGCGAGCGCGTGCAGACCTCAGATCCGCGCTAGGTCAGCCGCAACATAGCCCCACCGGACGGGGGCTGACCTTCATGTTAAACGCCTCGTGAGTTTACATATGACTGGGTCTTGGCCTGAGTCGCAGCATTCCTCCTTCCCAACACATTCCCCGGCCCAAATTCAATGGCGAGAAGTTCTGTCTGGAGCTGTGCCCACCTTGTTCCTGGTATGGTGAGTAGCTGTCTCCCCACTCTCCCTGGAGGGTCTTGGGATGGATGCGGGCCCCTCCCATGGGACGTCCAGACCCCCAGGTTCCTCTCCTTCCCGTTAGGCACCCCGCTCAGCTGTCCCCCCCCATCCTACCCCTCCCCCCCCGGTTATACCTGGTGGGGGCTCATCCCAGGGCCCCCCATTTTGCGGTGGTTTGCCATAGAAAACAGCGGTGGTCATGACAGTGGAGCTCTATGGGCTGCGATTTTGGCAGTAAGAGCCCCTCCTCATCCCCTGGTGCTGACTCCTGGATCCTTTCTTTTCTTGTACGCCATACATGCAGTGCAGATTCTCCTTGTGGCTACGGTGCCTGGTGTTTCTACAGGGTGCTGAGTCTGGTGGGGTCCTCTCCCTCTCTGCTGAGGATTGATCTGGGACTGGCAACTGGGTGTTCTGCCAGATTGGTAGGGCTGTCCCTCAGTAGAGTTTTAGACTTTTTTGTGGGGTCCCTACCTGATCCCCTTTCTAAGGCCCTTGCATTGGGTCTGTGAGCACGCGCCCTGAATCCTCAGACACTGAGAAGGATTCCTCCACTTCTGCAACTACGCATGAAAAGGCACTGGGGGACGCACTGATTGTATCTGTGCATGAGATTTTTAAGATGGAGGACAGAGCTGTGACAGAGGCGCAGGTCTCCTTTGCAACCACAAGCTATCCAGAGCGGCAAAGGTGTAACTTTTCCTCTTCTATTTTGATAGAATTGTCACTAAAGAGTGGGGACGACCAAAGTGTTACCTTGGGGTCCCTAAGCGCTTTGCTAGGCGATACCCCTATAAGTAGTCCCTTCTTAAGAAATGGACTGTTCCACCAGTGGTGGACCCTCTGGTTTCCAGGTTAAACAGGCAACCATGATTCCGGTTGATGAGTCCCCTGGCCTTTAAGGATCTGGCTGACAGTAAGGCGGAGGCTGTGGCCCGCAATATGTATACCCTGCCTGGTTCGGCACTGAGGCCGATATTCACCATTGGCCTGGTGTCGCAGACTCTGTCCGAGTGGGCTAAACTTTTACGCCATGACCTGGAGGGAGAACTGCTTCCCCCTGCCTTTGCTGAGCTGGCAGACCAGCTGGTCCAGGGACTGCAGTTTATCTGTGATGCTTCTTTGGATGTGGCTCCTCTAGTGGATCAGCTCTCTGTTTCGACAGTGGTCCTTCGGTGTGTTTTTTGGCTCAATTGCTGGTTTGCGGACCAGACTTCTAAAAAGGCCTTGACTGATCTTCCCGTTTAAGGAGATCGCCTGTTTGGTGCTACCCTGGATGACATAATTAAAGGTCTCACAAGGGGAGGGAAGAGTAGCCGCCTTCCACATGCTTCTAAGGGCAAGGACTCTTGTCATAGATGTGAACCCCCTAAACACCCCCCCCCCCCTTTAGCTGATACGTTTTGTTTTCTCGTCCCTCAGGGTCGACTGACAAGGGATCGAAGCCCTTCAGGGCCTCCTCTAGAGGGTCCAAGCGAAACTTGGTTTGGCAAGTCAAGAGCAGTTTCACCTCAATGAGGACATTGTCTTGCCTTCGCTTTGCGCGAAGCCTAAGCATCCAAAGGAGGTGGCTTTGCATTCCTTGGATGTTGTTCGGGCGATCAGGGTTTACCTTTCATCGACGAAATTCTTTCGCGAGTCGGATTCTCTGTTCGTTCTTCCAGAGGGTCCTCGGAAGGGCATGGCAGCGTCGGCTGCGACCATCGCCAAATGGATCAGACAGACCATTGTGCAAGCCTATACTTTGAAGGGGAAGGTTCCTCCTTTCCCTGTGAAGGTGCACTCTACCAGGTCTCTGAGTACGTCTTGGGCCTATCGTCATCAGGCTTCTGTGGCCCAGGTGTTTAAGGCGGCGACTTGGTCGTCCGTTCACACCTTCTCCAAATTTTACAAAGTGGATGTTCAGGCATCGGCAATGGCTTCCTTTGGCCGTAAAGTTCTTAGTGCGGCAGTGCCTTAGGGTCCCTTGTTTTGGGTCCTTGGCTGTTGGGGTGTTTTATCCCTGGGTTACTTGTTCTTTCCTGGGTTGTTGCTCCTGTTGAGCACGTTTTTTCCTGTTGCCCAGTTGGTTCTCTTACTTGGTAAGGTTCCTTTCTCTGCTGTGGGTTCTGCGTTGCTTTAGGCGCGGCTGCGTTTTTCCCACCCCTCATGTCTACACTGCTCTGGGACGTCCCCATTAGTGAAGATTATGAAGTGGCGGCGACTGTCGGAGGACGTAAGAGAAAACTGAATTTTTGTAAAATCTTACCGTAAAATTCCTTTCTCTGAGTCCTCCGACAGTCGCCGCCCCCGCCCCTCTTTGGGGTTTGTTTATGTACTCTACTGCTATGCTACTGAAACTGAGTTGAGAATGCAGGAAGCAGGGAGGTATTGACTGAGGGGACCGCCCCTAGGGGTGTGATATGCTAAAAGCTTTTATATTAACAAATCTTGTTGCCTAGCTACTCCTACGGAGCAAAGGTCAATACCCCATTAGTGAAGATTATGAAGTGGCGGCGACTGTCGGAGGACTCAGAGAAAGGAATTTTACGGTAAGATTTTACAAAAATTCCGTATTTTTCTTGCCATTGAAACAGTTTATTGCTCAAACACACCTAAAAATGTCTAGTGTTTATATACGTTTACATGCGTTTGGGTGCATTTAGCATTGTTTTCTGCTCTTCAGCTTCTCTCTTGAATGCGCCTGTGATGCTTTTTTTTTCTGTTTATAAATGCTCCTCTTCTAACATTGGCTAAGATAGAGGTGCTTTTAGGTTTGGGCGGATGGTGTGTCAGCCAAACTGATTGCAAAAGTTACAAACACGGCAAGCAGGGTGCGCAGCTTCGTAAACTGACTGCGCCAGCACAGATCTGCTTCTGCCCTTGGCATGGTCAAATTGAATAAGGATAGAAGTGGGACTAGTAGGATAACCCTACCAGATTTAACAGCACATAAAAAAAAAAAAAACAACACAGACACCTATTTTTAATATTGCGTTTCGGGGTAACCTACACTTTAAGGTTTGCATTGTAGGCGGTGGGTGCCAATTCTCCAATATGAAGAAATTAGTATCCATTTTTGGAAGACTGAAAGACCAGACCAGGAAATAAAACATATAACCTGAAACTTTCCATTATGTTGCCTACTAAAGATGTTGAGTGAAATGTCTGGATTTTTCACAAAGATTTAGTTTAAAAAAAAAAAAAAGTGCGTTGGGGGGTTGTTGTTGGGTAAGTTTAATAAAGTGCTCTCTCTGGACCAGAACTTGTCTTGGAATGTCTTCACCATTGACACAGGAATGCAAACAAAATATGAATGAATCTTGCTCTACAATCGCCCGCACACAGGTAACACAAGTCAGTGCAGTCTAAAAATACTTCAAATGTTTCCCCCATAGACATATAAAGCCCTCTGCCAACTTGTTCCATCTTGTGAGACAGAGCATTGAGATCCTAATGGGCCATAAACACTATACAATTTTCTTTAGATTTTTTCCTTTAGAATTACCAAAACCATATAATATGGGGTCAAATCCAAACACTTTAAATTTGTATGCAATCAAGCAGGCCCTTGCACTACATAGTTGAAAGTAAAGGGCCATACACACTATAAGATTTTCTGAAGACTTTTTCCTTCAGATTTACCTTTTCTATGTAGTTCAGGGGCCTGCCAGATTGCATACAAATTGAAAGTGTTTAGGTTTGACCTCATATTATATGGTTTTGGTAAATCTAAAGGAAAAGTCTTCAGAAAATCTTATAGTGTGTATGGCCCATTAATCTAAAGGAAATCTAACAACAAAAGTTGTAAGGTGTGTATCCAGCTTAAAGCCTCGTACACACGCAATGAATTTTCGCCGACCGGTCGTCCGTCTTTTGTCCAGAGTGGTGTCTGTTGGTTGGAATGTGCTCTAGACTGCACACAAATTTTCCCACACGACAGAATTTTACTTCAGAAGTGATGTCATGTGTTGGATTGCTTTGTATGTGTTCTTTCATCTCTGAGCATGCCCAGTCTTGCTCATAAGATTTTTCCCCATCGAAATCTGTACTAATGAGATGAAAATCGGACGTGTTTTGACGGTCGACAAAAATTATATAGCCTGCACACCAGGATTTTTTCGGCCGAAAAGTCGGAGTCGGTTGTCGGAAGCATCATACTAACAAGCCGAAAATTGGCAGATCGGTCATTGGACGAAATTTCCTGGCCGAATTTCTACTCGTGTGTACGGGGCTTAAGTCTTGTAGTTAGATTGGATCCCTGTGTAGTTCTATCACACTGGCTCAGGTTCTTCCTGGAAATGTCCAGAATTTGTGAACATAAACTGAAGGACCAGCTGCGTCTATAGAAATTTTAGAACCTTTATTTGTATTCTCACTGATGGTTGGGCCAATTTTGACATAACTTGGATTGTTAGTGCAGTTCCTCTGTGGAGAACAAATCTGATTGCTTGGTATAGACTTACCAATTTTTTTTTTTCCTCCCCAATTGCCCACTTTCTTCCAAAAGTGTTTATAAATGCTCTTGAATATTTCGTTACACACTGAAAATTGTCTTAAGTACAAGGAAATAGTAGTGATGGTCCCCTTACAATCGGTCATTGTCTAGCCTAATCCATAAATATGAACGTGGATGCTATGGGGCTACACAACTAGCACTAGTCTACGCTCATATGTTTTATTTTGGTTAAAAATTGTATTGAAAATTATAAATAAAGAATTGAAAAAAAAACAAAGAATTTAATGAAAAAAAAAGTTGTATTGATAATCAGTAATGTTAGCAGAATCATTCATGAGCTGGCATTCATGAGTATGGGAAAGCCCTCCGGGCAGCAGATCCTGATCAGTTTCCGACATAAACAAAACCATATGGTTTGATGACCTGCCTTGTTATCTGGTCTGAATGGTCGGGTTTGCCCAGTGCTGCTTTCCATTTATCCATATTCTCATTAGGAGTCACATGGCTCAGTCTATGCAGCTTCCTGTCTCATGAAAGAACACGATTCTAATCATATCAAAGGAAAATAAAATAATTAATTTACCATATAATGCTGGCTGCAGACGTGGACTAATGCTTGGCCATTTCAAATGTTTTCCCTCCTCAGGGTCCATTTGCACCCAAATTTGTTTAGGTAATGCATTGTGTTGCCCCAACAAAGGAGAAGTAACTTTTTTTTAATCGTGGCACACCACTGTAGCAAAGGGGCACTATGGATGGGTTGGGGTTCCATCCATTCACAAAGAATGGCACTGCAATAAACTGCAGTGTGCTTGGTGTGTTTAGATGCATTGTGGTAACACGTTACTGCAACATGGTGGTGTGAACAGGCTCACAAACCTGCACAACCATGTCTTAGGAGTGTGAATACACAAGGATCCACAGCACCACATTTCCTGTAGAATGACACTGAGTGAATATTAGGCGATCACCTGAAATTTCCAACCAAATATAACCTTTTCCATTAGTGGAGCCAGCCATAGACGGAGTGATTTTTTTTCTTGCAACCATTTACCAGTCAGTCAGTGTTGATGAGGAATGCCTCTCGCAGAGCAATTGTAATAATCTGGCAGGGGGGTGCAGGGAGCTGCCCCTGCCGGGAGAACACAGTGATTATTGCTAGGCATTAATCGCATGAAAAATCCAACATGTTGGTTGTACCCAAGTCAATCAATGGATCGATTAGAGTACAAGCAGACTGCCCATACATGGTTCAAATCTCAGCCGGTGCAGCATGGAACCATCTATGGCCGGCTTAAAAGTTCAGCTATAAAGGCTTCAACAAATCTACTTGGAGTTTTGCAAAGCTTGATGTACAAAAAGCACATGTACAAGCTGAGGTCCAGTTGTACAAAGTCTTATAGATCTATTGCTGGGATGGTATGAAATCACCTAGAGCCAGATTCCATGAAAACCTATGATTTACCATCCCGGGACTCTACTGACAAAACATCACTCCAACAATTTATAAATGCCAGAAATGTTACGAACACATGCACAGAGCTAATAGGCCAGGGTGAAAGATCAGGGCAAACTTCTTACAGATAGATGACAAATTGTAAATGGCCATTTCCCTTTGATCATTTTATGTTTAGTGTACATTTTGATTTTATGTACACTTTAAACACTTCACAGACCACACAGACCATTAAGGGTTCTATCACAGAATCCAAAAACACACTATACAGTCAAATGTTTGTACAGATCTGACCAATACGTGAGCTTGGTGAGCATTCGG
Organism: Pelophylax lessonae; assembly: GCF_965119305.1. NCBI lineage: Eukaryota > Metazoa > Chordata > Amphibia > Anura > Ranidae > Pelophylax > Pelophylax lessonae. The sequence goes on along the minus strand of NC_138773.1, from coordinate 69,092,511 downwards.
ATTAAAAAACCATAGGCATTGACAATGAGTTACTGACTGAACCCCCCCCCCCCTCCTTTTGTTTTAACAACCACAAGGTTTCAGAATGTGTCTGTGGTCATTTGAGCCCATTCAGCCAAAAAAGCGTTTGTGGGCTCAGGTCCTGATATTCGATGAGAAGCATTTTGGAGTTCAGTGGGGTTAAGGTCAGTACCCTGTGTAGATCACTCGAGTTCCTCCTCCTTTTTACGGCACTGCACAGCAAAATCAAGAACCATGCCAGAAAATGGCCAACCTTCTGTCATATGATCCATCAATAATGAGTGACAGTACAATGATCACGTTACACCATTCCACATTTTTCACAATGACTGCTTTGTGGTTCAAACTCCTTTAAATTCCTATAATGAAGTTACGTGAGTACAGGCTCATACTGGGAAGTGAAAACACAGGAAATTGGCTGTGTTCAGGAATTCATGATTGTTGAAATCTAACTAAATGGCCTGTGCTAGATATCAATGTTGTGAAAGATTCCTTTTAAAGCAGCACTGGTAGTGGTCAGTGTGGAGTTTCACCATCAGTAAAATTAAAAGAGAATACTGGAAGTTACCCTCAAAATGCATCAGTCTGTGTACCTGTATGATGACTAAGTGAAGCTAGACAAAGTGGCAGTGGATCACTTGCATCCAGTTCATAAGTGAGCTTTCCCCTAAATTGGTGTGTGGGGCTATACCTTGTTTTGCCAAGCACCTTTGTGAGTATAGGAGAATATTTTTCATAAAGGTTGAATAAAGATATAGCAGCAGGCTGACGTGCTTTTTTGTGTTTTCTAGGTTGAACCAATACAATTAAGTCACTCTAAACGTCTGAGGTCTACATCAGATACAATACATCCATAAACAATAGATGAGGTTGTATAAAATAGTGATCGATATATCAAGGGCCGATATGCACTTTTCCCGATATATCGGAATCGGCCTTTTGATTTACAGATATTGCCGAAGAAAGTGCTTGTACCAGGTGATGCCCACAGCTAGAGGCATCACCCCGGTACCGGTGTCCATAGCCGACGGTCGGCTGTCTTGTAATGACAACCGATGCGGTTGAGAAGCCGCTCGGCTGTCATTCCGAGGAGCGAGAGGGGACGTCCCCCCCCCCCTCCCGCTGCCTTCCTCCTCTCGGTGGGAGAGGAGACCCGAGCATCCTACCTTCACGTCTGACCGGGTCTCCATTTCTTTGAATTCTGTGCCGCCGAGTACACGGAAGTGATGTCATGACATGACATCACTTCCGGGTACTGGCGGCGCCAAATTAAAAAAAAATGTACAGCATTCAAAACAGCTAAACTTGGTGTTTTGAATGCTTTTAAGTGCAGAGGTGGGGTTTGGGGTCTTTTAGACCCCCAGATCCCTCCACCACAGTACCTGTAGACATTAAAAAAAAAAAAAAAACATTTTTTTAATGTCCGTAAATATCGGCAGATATCGGCCGATACCGATATCCGATGACCAAAATATCGGTATCGGTGGTAAAAAACTGATATTGGTCGATAAATAGTATAAAACAGTGATCGGTAGAATGGACATTAAGAAAATTGCAGAAGGATTGAAATTTGTTCTAAAAGGAACAAAATCCTGTGACTGTGGTGTTCATTTGGGAAAAATTGTACTTATTGTAATACACATGTGCATTCAAAAATAAATGTCAACTTCAAAACATTGGCATGACAGTCCAAAGAAATTTTTCAGGGTTTTCATATGAATATTGTTGTGTCCATTATGATGCTATGGAATGCTCTGATGGGAATACTCTGTAGCCAGATTATCAACAATTGGAATGGATTTCTAAATCAAGGAGAAGAGTCTGTAGTTAGAGGCACTCAAATGTGATGTTTGTGAAATGCGGTCTCTGGTGGATCGCTTTTCAGACAACGGTATACCAGAGGCTAGCAGGCATTCAGGAGGTGCTACTTCCACCTCCTGAAGCCTTTTTTTACAAATTTTTTTAAATTTCCAAATGGCAATTTTTGAATGCAGGACCACCGTAGGCGTGCGCAGGGGGTGTATCTTGTGCAGTGCCGATTCCCGCTATTGCCCTGTGCACAATCCCCGGCACAGTGGAGCTCAATTGACATTTGCCATTGAACACCAGAATTGGCAGTTTCATCACTGGCGCCCTGTGCTTTTCACAGATGAGAGCAGCTTCACCCTGAGTAAATGTGACAGACTTGAAAGGGTCTGGAGAAGTCATAGAGAACGCTATGCTGCGCGTAACATTGTTCAGCATGACCGGTTTGGTGGTTGGTCAGTGATGGTCTGGGGAAGCATATCTATGGAGGAACGCACAGACCTCTACAGGGTAGACAATGGCACCCTGACTGCCTTTAGGTATCGAGATGAAATCCTTGGACCCATTGTCAGAGCCTACACTGGTGCAGTGGGTCCTGGGTTCCTCCTGGTGCATGACATTGCCCGGTTTCATGTGGTGAAAGTATGCAGCCAGTTCCTAGAGGATGAAGGAATTGATACCATTGAATGGCCCCCACACTCGGCTGACATAAATCCAATCCATTTTTGTCCATCTGACACCACCAGGTTGCACCTCAGTTTGTTCAGGAGCTCAGTGATACCCTGGTCCAGATCTGGGGGGAAATACCCCAGGACACCATCCATCGTCTCATTAGGAGCATGCCCTGATTTTGTCAGGCATGCAAACAAGCATGTGGAGGCCATAAAAACTACTGAGTACCATTTTGAGTTGCTGAAATGAAATTTCAGAAAAATGGACTAGCCTGCTGCATCATTTTTTCACTTTGATTTTTGGGGGTGTCTTTGATTTCAGCCCTCTGTAGGGTGATAATTTTCATTTCCATCAAACGATGTGGCATCCTTTTGTTCCTAACACATTACCCAGTCCATATCAGTATAGATATCCAGCATGAGATTTCTCCCCATTGAGATCTGATGTGTTTTCAAAGTGTTCCTTTAATTTTTTTGAGCAGTGTATATAAATATATATATATATATATATATATATATATACTGTATATATATATATATATATATATATATATATATATATATATATATATACTGTATATATATATATATATATATATATATATATATAGGTATTAAGTTTCATATTTTTCTTTTGTGTTTTGATTACGTTAGGTGTGTGGGTGGTTTTGCACCTAATAAGTGTATGTTTTCTGCACACTGGAATAAATCCCATCGGCCCCTCCTAGGACCTGTTATGAGCATGTTAGATGCTAATAACATTTTTCAGGGAGGGGGGTGACTGAGCTGGTGGTTAAGGAGCAGCACTATTAATAGTGTGTAGCCCTCATTCCAGTTCTTCTGTGCCCATCAGTCCTGTTCCATACAGCTTCCTAAAAAAAGATCATGTCACTGACAAGTGACACAAAGAATGCAACTCAATGTATGTGACCTTTTCAGTATACCTAGCTCTGACATTTGGATGCACAAAGAGAATTTTTTCTGCCTATGCCATCACTTTACACAGACAAATTGGGGAAAAACATTTTTTCCCATTTTTTTTAAAGCCGTTTTATTTTCCAGAAAAGGTGAAAAAAAAACAAAAAATAAGTGTTGAATATGTTCTTTTACAATTATAAATACTATATCTATGACATGGTATTTAAACTATATAACATGAAGATCTTAATTAAAGATTTCTGAAACTTTGTGTGAAGTCTTAAACTATTAAGTTCTCTCAGCTGCATATCCTGGAATGCAATTCAAGTAACACTGTATTTCTCAATGCAGTTCTCAAACAAGTAAAATATGCATTTCTGCCACTAGGGGGCACCGCAGGAGAAAGGCTCCAATTTAATTTGTCTATGGGCTCCATTTGTACCTCCTACAAGTTGGGTGATTGCTGGTATACAGTAGATGATAGTTTCTGTCCTCTCAGGCCTTATTTGCAGTTAAAAGGGTAAATTTGTCAGACAAATTAGCTTATCTTTTAACCTTTAAAAAAATCCTATTAATACATGACAGCATGATGTTTCCATTTAGTGTGGTATGTAAATATTTTTTCCTTTTTCTACTCTCAGTAAAATGGTGAGACCAACATTTAGAGTTTGGAAACATTTCCACAGTACAATTTCTGCTGCGAGCAAAGCTGTAATTTGCAAATATTGTCAGAAGAAAAATAATTTCCAAATGCTACAAGGATGACAAAACACATCCTGGCATGCCAGAGGTGCCCTAAAGACACTAAAAATGAAAAAAAAAAAATACTTTATGGAATTAAAGAGGAGCTACAGTCTCCCAAAACAAAATTAAAAATCAGCAGCTACAAACAATTTTAATATAAAGACACCTACCTGCCCCTGGATCCAGCATGGTCCTCACTCAACCCAATTCTTCAATCGGCTTTGAGTGCAAGAGCCGGCATCTTTACTAAGGCTTCTAACTGCACATGTGTGAGCTACGCTGCACCTTGTGATTGGTCCCGCAGTCTTCTGGGATCTGTGATGTGCCCCAGAGGGCTGCAGGGGAAAGAAGGGGGGCAAACTTCTTCTCAGGATCACCGTGGTGATCTGCTTGGAAGTGGGAGAGCGGGTACCTGTCAAAATCAGGTATCCACTTCCCCATCTCCAAAAAAAAAAAAAAAAGTGGCAAATGTAAAGGAGGGGGAGGGGGGAGAGGGAGGAAAAGCCCCTTTTTCCGCTTTTAGTTACACTTGAAATGATGAGGACTATAATGAAAGTGCAACTAGCATATTCCGCTGCTTCTGCATCATCACAAAGTGTTTCTTCTCTAGCAGCATCTTCAAGTAAGGAAGTGTTACAAACCACGGCCTCCCTAAAATACACAATCCCTTAATTTATAGAAAAAATGACACCTAAAAATTAGGAGAACATTCTTATTACCCAACCCCCCCCCCTGGATGCTGGGCTCGCTGCCTCTTACACCAATT
>NC_138773.1:69071329-69087385 GCF_965119305.1 Pelophylax lessonae | reverse complement strand
AAAGCCTCCTCTTTGCTTTTCCGCTTTTAGTTACACTTGAAATGATGAGGACTATAATGAAAGTGCAACTAGCATATTCCGCTGCTTCTGCATCATCACAAAGTGTTTCTTCTCTAGCAGCATCTTCAAGTAAGGAAGTGTTACAAACCACGGCCTCCCTAAAATACACAATCCCTTAATTTATAGAAAAAATGACACCTAAAAATTAGGAGAACATTCTTCAAGCTCTTGCAAGAGCAATATTTGCTTCTTGATCAGCACTGTCAATAACTGAAATATTGTCAGGAAGCTTTTAAACTAAGGGGGGTGGTGACCTGTTCTCATGTTTAGTTGAAATGCTCTCAACATATTACAGTCTATGTTATTCCATTTGTAATGAAACATAACATTTTAAAAAGCAAGTTTATTTTAACATCTCTGCACATGGATTCTGGTTGTTCTATGTGGTTTTTGTATGTTATACTGTACTGTACATCTCTGTGGATATGTTTATACTTTTGTAAATGTACCTTTGCAGTGAACTGTAATATACGTTAGACTCATGTATGGAGTCAATATTTTTCTTGTTATCTGCTGCAATCTTTTAACAAAAGAAAAAAAAAAGCAAGTTTAATTTATTTTACTGAATAAGTTGTACTTTTATTTCAAGCATACAACTTTTATATACGATGCATTTCACCATCCCATTGTAACAAAATTACTTTTAACCGGTTGCCGACTGCGCACAGTATATTTACTGCGGCAGTCAGCCCCGGCCAGGCAGAGTGACGTAGATCTACGTCACTCGCCTGTCACTGCTATTAGAGCCAATAGCGGGCGAGCGCGCGCCCGCCTCGGCTCGTTCAGGGAGAAGTGCGGGCGTGTGACCGGCGGACCCGATGTCCGCCGGTCACTCGCCGATCGTCGGTAGAGCGGGAGAAAGGCAGAGCAGCTTATGTAAACAAGCCGCCTGTCATTCTCCCCTGTGTAAAAATGCACATCAGATGGTTCTACTATGTAGAACCGTTGATCTTTGTTTTTACACCAATAGCATTGTCCCACTACAGTTAGAATCACGCCCCTAGGACACACTTAACCCCTCCCTGTCCAATACAGTTAACCCCTTCCCTGCCAGTGTCATTTTTGCAGTAACAGTGCATATGTATAGCACTGATTACTGCAGTAATGTCACTGGTACCCCCAAAAAGTGTCAAAAATGTCAGTCAAGGGTCCGATCTGTCCGCCGCAATGTCTCAGTACCGCAAAAAAAAACGCAGATCGCCGCCATTACTCGTTAAAAACAAAACACCAAAAATGACAAAAAAATTTCCCTTTGTTAGTAAACGCGATAACTTTTGCGCAAACCAATCAAAATACGCTTTTTGCGATTTTTTTTTACCAAACATAGGTAGCATAAAACAATTTGGCCAAAAATGTTAAAAAATTTTGATTTTTACATTATTTTTTGGGGGAATTTCATATAAAAAAAAAGTGAAAAATATTGTTATTTTTGCAAAAATTACGCTCTTTTTTTGTTTATAGCGCATGATCAAAAAATCGCACAGGTGATCAAATACCACCAAAAGAAAGCTCTGTTTGTGGGAAAAAAAGGACGTGAAATTCGTTTAGGTACAGCGTCGCACGACCGCGCAATTGTCCGTTAAAGTCACGCAGTAAAAAATCGCAAAAAACCCCCTGGTCAGGAAGGGGGTAAAATCTTCCGGGGCTTAAGTGGTTAATTTGTAAAACTACTCCACACTGATTTCTTTTTCCAATTTTTCTGAACATTTTAATTTTTTTCTGGAAAAAAACTGAGAAAAAAACATTTATTTCTCTCATGGCTTCAAAATGTCTTGAAATTCTCTATGTCTTGCCATATAACAGTGCACAGTTAGGGACGCCGAAGAGGAAGACAATATGTTTAAGTAGGAATTTGATAAGCATTCTAAAGCGGCCTTTTTACCTCAGAGTACCCCTTGAAAAAAATGTTGAAACCTCGGGAACCCCTAAAATAATTTTCTGATCTGCTGCTCATTAGTGGCATCTATGAGTTGTAGCTATACAAATAAATATGCAGGTATGCAACATTTAAAGGAATGCTCATGGTTAAATATGTACATAGACAGAAGGATTTTGGATTTATTGTCCAATATTTCGAAATAAAAACACCTCTGTGACATCCCCCCCAAATAGAATAAATAATATAAAAAATGTCTTTAGCAATACTGCCAATCCGCCTTGCACTACAGAAGTGAAGACTCCTTCACCCTTAAATAAAAAGAGACTTACCAGAAAAAATGACTTCACTATGTTAGGAGGTCAGGACAAGAATGGGGTAAGTCATAGCTCCCAATTGTCCCTGATTTCGGAGAACTGTCCCTGATTTGGAAAAAAGTCCCTCCTCATTTGTCCCTCATTCTGGTCTGATCTACATGGTTGTATATAAAATGTGCATTTTATCTTTCAAAAAGTGTTTCCCAGTGCTAAACCTTTCATCCAATTTCTAAATTGCTGCATTTGTAAATTGCAAAAGCCAATATAAAGGAATAGTGGCGGTAAAATAAAAAAAATAAAAAAGCACTTGTGGGTTTAACTAATAAATTGACTAATATTTTTTTTTTTTTTTATAATTTTTTTTTCAGGGGGTGTGGCCTATGCCTAAATACTTTTGCTAATAGGTGTCCCTTGTTCCAATTTCAAAAAGTTGGGACGTATGGAACAACAGCATACTGTAGTTATATATTTGTGGTCAATTCTTGCACTCATAGTTGTACTGCTAATAGCAAGTTAAACTATTATAATATTAATTGGCGTGCACACAAAACATATTTATATTTAGGCCTCAAATCTTCCCCAACGCTTGCACCTTCAGATGCATAATCAGCTCGAAACCCGTTACCTACAGACCTCTGATCAACCTCAGTACATCCACATAATTCACACTCTCAGTCAACATTGACAATTGTTAATCCGTATAATGTTAGAAGAGGTAAATAGATAGGAAGGTATAGTATATTTCTTCAGTTACTTCCTGGCTTTTGCCTAGGCAAATGATGTCATACATCCCAGGATTCTTCAGGAGGGGAGGAGGGAAGGGGGGGTTTCTCAGCTAAGAACACCCTTTGGCCTGCTTTCGTGAGCTATGGGGAAATGGATTCCAGGAAATAAATGCTACATGAATTATCTGCCCTAATTCATCATCGCCACTGCCAGAAATGCCAGGGGATGTTTTTCAGAGTGAATTCTCAGCAAAATAAAACATGGAGACATGGATGGATGGGTGAGTTTGCTTTGAGTATTAAAAATAAATTCAAAGAGATTTATAGGTTTTTTTTTTCTTTTAGAATCCTACTTACCTAGGTGGATGCAGCATTGGTCTGGAGCTGCATCTGCCCCCCAGCTCCTCTAACATTGAGAACCGAGCGATCAAACACCGCTGATCGCTCAGTTCTCACAGCTCCCCTATCAGAGAGCAGGTGACAGTCAGCAGCTCTCTGCTCTGCCCCCCCCCCCCCCTTCCCCTCCACACCCAGTGAAGCGCTGGGCTGTGGAGGGGGTGGGAGCAGTTGGCTCATGCTCTAAGCGGCTCGCTGAGAGGCTAAGCCGGGTGCCAGTCCAGGCAGGGTCATCTTACTGAATGGGCACGCTGGGAAGTTGCCCAGGGCCCCACTTGCCTGGAGGGCCTCACCTACCCAGCCCCAGCCAAGCATTAGTCCGGATTCCCGTGTGCATCCCGCCGCCGAACTTAACAGGTGGCAAGTGCCTGTTGACCCTGAGCTGCTGTCAGGCCACTTGGGGCGTGGAAGGGGAGCCCACAAATGCAGGAATGCCTGCCCGCCTCCACGGGAATAGGCACACACAGGACAGTCAAGTCTGACTCCCGTCCATGTGTGTGTTCACCGGACCCAGCCACAGAATTTGGAAGCTGTCATTAGCCTTGCACTGCTGTACCAATTAATATCGCCAATTTGCATTTTTATTCTCCTGGGTGATTGTGTAGGCAGGGCCCCAGTGCACTGTATTGCCCGGGGCCCTTTAATGCTCTTAAGTGGGCACTGGGTCCAGGCATGTGGGCGGATCCCAACTTCGTTGTCACGATCTTGCCCGAGCCTGGACTGGCACTGTGACATCAGCCAACAGCGGGCTTCAGCCTTCTGTCACCTGAAAACAGGTCACAGGAGTGCAGAATGAATTGCACTCCTGTGATCCACATAAGTACAGCCAAACGAGCTTTGTGATACGGCATTGCATTACTTTAACTGACAATTGCGCAGTTGTGGGACACTGTATCCAAATACAATTTATGTCCTTTTTTTCCTCACAAATAGAGCTTTTTTTGGTGGTATTTGATCACCTCTGCGTTTTTGTTTGTTTTTTTTTCGCTATAAACAAAAGAAAACCAACAATTTTGAAAAAACAAAATTTTTTACTTTCTACTATAAAACATATCCAATAAAAAAGTGTAAAAAATCTAATTTCTTTATCAAATTAGGCCAATATGTATTCTGCTACATATTTTTTGGTAAAAAAAAAAATCCCAAAAAGGCTATATTGATTGATTTGCGCAAAAGTTATCGCGTCTATAAACTTTTGGATTTTTTTTTTTCTTTTAATTCTTTACTTGCAATGGCGGGGATCAGCGACCTATAGCAGGACTGCGATATTGCGGTGGACAGTCAGATACTAGCTTACTAACTGACACTTTTGACACTTTTTGGGACCTGTGACACTAATACAGTGATCAGTGCCATCAGGGACAATCAAAGGGTTAACTGTGTGCCTAGCCTGTGTTTTATTACAGTGTTGGGAAGTGCTTTTACTAGGGGAAGACATGGATCCATGTCTCTGCTTTGCAGGAACACAGGATCCATGCCTTCCCTCCTGACAGAACGGCAATCTGCCTTGTTTACATAGGCAGACCGCCTTTATGCCTCTTTACTGAACGATCAGTGGTTGGAGGCAGACATCGGGTCCTCTGTACACGCTGAGCAGGTCCCGCTGTGTATAATCACAGCTCCCATTTGTGCTCTCTGCCCGCAAGAGCCGGATCATGCATAGATACATGTGATCTGGCGCAGAGGTGCCATCCTGTAATAGTAAAACTGCTATAGGGTGGACCTTAAGCGGTTAAATAGCATTTTTCGGTTTGTGATGCTCAGATACAATGTAATTCCACTTTAAGACCTTAAATCAGCCCCAAACCTTTTACCTTCAGACCTCAGATCAGTCCAATTCCTGCTTCATAATACATCAGATCAGCCCCAATTCTTGCACCTTCAGACCTCAGAAAAACCCTGATTTCTGTACCTTCCCACCTAACAGCCCCAGTGCATACACCTTCGGACCTCAGTTAAGCCCCAATTTCTGAACCTTCAAACCTCATATACACCCCAATTCCTGTACCTTCAGACCTCAGATACACCCCAATTTCTGCGACCTCAGATACGCCTTAATTCCTGTACCTTCAGACCTCAGGTAATCCCCTATTTCTGCACCATCAGACCTCACATCAGCCCCAGTTCCTGCACCTTCAAACCTCAGAAAGCCCCAATTTCTGCACCTTCAAACCTCATATAGGCCCCAATTCCTGTACCTTTAGACCTCAGATACGCCCCAATTTGTGCGACCTCAGATACTCCCCAATTCCTGTACCTTCAGACCCAGTTTTTTCACCTTCACACCTCAGATTAGCCCTAATTCCTGCTTCATTATACCTCAGATCTGGCCCAATTCCTGCACTTTTAGATCTCGGAAAAGCCCTGATTTCTGCACCTTCACACCTCAGATCAGCCCCAGTGCATGCACTTTCAGACCTCAGATAAGCCCCAAACCCTTTACCTTCAGACCTCAGATAATCCCCAATTTCTGCACCCTCAGACCTCATACCAACCCCAATTTCTGCACCTTCAAACCTCAGAAAAGACCCAATTTCTGCACTTTCAAACCTTAGATACGCCCCAATTCCTGTACCTTCAGACCTCAGATATGCCCCAATTTCTCCAACCTCAGATATGCCCAAATTCCTGTAACTTCAGACTAGTGATCGACTGATTATCGACAACACCGATATATGGGGGGCCGATATGCACTTTCCCCGATATATCGGAATCGGCCTTTTGATTTACCGATAGTGCCGATATTTCAGGAAAGTGCTTGTACCGGAGTGATGCCTGCAGCTAGAGGCATCACCCCAGTACCGTTGTCCATAGCCGAGGGTCGGCGGTCTTGTAATGACAACCGATGCGGCTGAGAAGCCGCTCTGCTGTCATTACAAGGAGCCGGAGGGGACGTCCCCCCCCCCCCTCCCGCCTCCTTCCATGGCTCGCCCAGGGCTCCTGTCCCACCGGGAGACCTGGGAATCCTACCTTCACCTCCGCCGTCTGACCGGGTCTCCATTTCTTTGAATTCGGCACCGCCACGTACCCGGAAGTGATGTCATGACCTGACATCACTTCTGGGTACTGGCGGAGCCGAATTCAAAAAACTTACAGCATTCAAAACAAAAAGTTATATTTGACAATCCAATACAAGCTTAATTGAAAAATCTCCTTTCATGTTGTGAGTGCTGCCTGTCAGCTGACCATCTCCTTCCACAACTTCTGGGATTCCCTGCATGTTTTGCAGATTCTCCACTGCTGTTTACTTTCTAAATTAATTTCTAAGGACTACATATCCCATGGTACCTTGCTGCCTGCAAACCATGATTCCTGTATGGACTCCGCCTCCTGAAATTCCTCCTCTCAGCATCTCTGTAGTTCAGAAGGCAGGCTCTGTGAAATGTGTGACACAGCAGTGCCCACTCACAGGACATAGTGAATTCATGTCACAGAATTATAAGAATGTAATGTGTGAGGATCTTCACAGTAAGTTTCCAACTTCAAGATAGTACAGAGTAGGCTAAAAAAGAAAAAAAATTGTATTACAAGGTGGAAATGAATGTATGATGTTTTATTTTGACCATAGAGACGATTTAATACTGTCTGTTTGGTCAGCGGAAAAAAGGCAATGTAAGGGAGAAGTGTTCAGCCCCCAGCAGAATATCTGTTAGTTGTTTGCCTGCAATATCAGATTTGACCACAAGATGGAGCCAATGGTAAATGTACTGTTTTTGCAGAAACTAGAAATTGTTCACCTTTAACAAAAATTCCCATCATTCTTCAGTCTAAGGAAGTGAAACAGGTGCATCCTGGGATTCCAGACTCCATCTTGGAGACTGAAAAAAGGAATCAGCTTTCAGAACACATGGTGGACTAAAACTGGTTTCTTAAACATGACAATGAGTTCCCTGTACTCCAATGGCCTCCACAGTCACCAGATCTCAATTCAATAGAGCACCTATGGGATGTAGTGGAACGGAAGATTTGCATCATGGATGTGCAGCCGACAAATTTGCGGCAACTGTGTGATGCTTTCATGTCAGTATTTGCACCTTGGGCAGCGCAGTCCTATTCACTTAGATGGGCTGCAGGGCCAGTGCTAGACTATTTTGCGCCCTGGGGGCAAGACAAGCTACTTGCACCCCCCCCCCTTTCCCACCCCAAAAAACTGCACACATTGCCCCCCATTATTGCACATAATGTCTCCCTTTAACCCTACACTCCGCTTCCTGTACACACTGCCCCCTTTAATGCTACACCCCCCTTCCTGTACACACTGCTCCCCTTTAACGCTACCCCTTCTTCCTGTATACACTGGCCCCTTTAGTCTTACACCCCCTTCCTGTACACAGTGCCCCCCTTTAACACTACAACCCCTTCCTGCACACACTGCCCCCTTTAACGCTACATCCCCTTCCTGCACAAACTGCCCTCCTTTAACGCTAAACCCCCTTGCTGCACACACTGCCCCCCTTTACCCTACACCCCCTTTCTGTATACACTGCCCCCCTTCCTGCACACACTGCCCCTCTTTACCCTACACCCCCTTCCTGCACACACTGCCCCCTTTACCCTACACCCCCCTTCCTGTATACACTGCCCCCCTTCCTGCACACACTGCCCCCCTTTACCCTACACCTCCTTCCTGCACACACTGCCCCCTTTAACGCTACACCCCCCTTCCTTTACACACTGCCCCCTCTTCCTGCACACACTGCCCTCTTTAATGCTACACCCCCTTCCTGAACACACTGCCCATCTTTATCACTAGACCCCCCCATCCTGTACACACTGCCCCCTTCCTGCACACACTACCCCCCTTTAAAGCTACACCCCCTTCCTGCACACACTGCCCCCCTTTACCGCTACACCCCCCTTCCTGCACACACTGCCCCCTTTACCCTACACTCCCTTCCTGCACACACTGCCCCCTTTAACGCTACACCCCCTTCCTTTACACACTGCCCCCTTATCCTGCACACACTGCCCCCCTTTAATGCTACACCCCCTTCCTGCACACACTGCCCTCCTTTAACGCTAAACCCCCTTGCTGCACACACTGCCCCCCTTTACCCTACACCCCCTTTCTGTATACACTGCCCCCCTTCCTGCACACACTGCCCCTCTTTACCCTACACCCCCTTCCTGCACACACTGCCCCCTTTACCCTACACCCCCCTTCCTGTATACACTGCCCCCCTTCCTGCACACACTGCCCCCCTTTACCCTACACCTCCTTCCTGCACACACTGCCCCCTTTAACGCTACACCCCCCTTCCTTTACACACTGCACCCTCTTCCTGCACACACTGCCCCCTTTAATGCTACACCCCCTTCCTGCACACACTGCCCATCTTTAACCCTAGACCCCCCCCCCTTCCTGTACACACTGCCCCCTTCCTGCACACACTACCCCCCTTTAAAGCTACACCCCCTTCCTGCACACACTGCCCCCCTTTACCGCTACACCCCCCTTCCTGCACACACTGCCCCCTTTACCTTACACTCCTTTCCTGCACACACTGCCCCCTTTAACGCTACACCCCCCTTCCTTTACACACTGCCCCCTTATCCTGCACACACTGCCCCCCTTTAATGCTACACCCCCTTCCTGCACACACTGCCCATCTTTAACCCTAGACCCCCCCTTCCTGTACACACTGCCCCCCTTCCTGCACACACTACCCCCCTTTAAAGCTACACCCCCTTCCTGCACACACTGCCCCCCTTTACCGCTACACCCCCCTTCCTGCACACACTGCCCCCCTTTACACTACACTCCCTTCCTGCACACACTGCCCCCTTTAATGCTACACCCTGTGAGGGGTTAGCTCGGTAGCGGGGTTCGTTACACAGAGAGACAGCCGAGGAGTGGTTGAAAACAACAGTCTATGGTTTATTCTTCCAATTTTCTTCAAACATTTGCAAGCATCCAAAACAGCATAATTCAAAAACAAACATAAAATAATCCCTGGCCACTTGGGGCGTCTACCTTCTCACACAGGAACCTACCTATGGTGTCTGTCCCAACCTACTGCTGGGCAGACACTGCTGGTCATACAGCAGAAAACCAACAGTCTTTGTTTTCTTTCCACACAGAAAGAATCCAACACTTCACCTTCAGAAGTCTTTCAGCTGACTGCTCTCCTCAACTCACACAGTTCCAGGAGGCATTCAACTCACTGCTATCCTCACTGCTCTCAGCTCCAGGAGGCATTCAACCAGTAGTCATCCTCTGGATAACTTATAGAGGCCTTAATTGCCTCATCCTGAATAGCTGAAGTTTTTTCAACGTCCTTACACCTTTCTAGCTACCTCTGCAGCCGACACCTGATAGTTATTGGTGAATTGTCTAACCAAGGCAGAAATGTATCTGCCTTGTCTCTCTGTGACAACACCCACAGATTTACCTGACTTCCTGTCACAACCCCCTTCCTGCACTCACTGCCCACCTTTACCGCTACACCCCCTTCCTGCACACACTGCCTTCCTTTAAGACTAAACCCCCTTACTTTATACACTGCCCCCTTTTAACCTTACACCCCCTTCCTGTATACACTGCCCCCCTTTAACCCTACACCCCCTTTCCACACAAACTGCCCCCCTTCCAGCACACACTGCCCTGCACATTAAAATCCCCATATCCAGTGTTTGATAGAATTATTCCCACTTCTGTCTCATTTCCCTCCCTCTCCTTTCCCCCACTCTTATCAGTCGCCTACCAACCTGGTTATACAACTATTTCATACCTGTATAGACTATACCACCCTGTGATGTGTGTTGCCTCCTCATTAAACTGACCAGAGCTGCCTTGCCAGACACAGCGAGCAGCGCTTGGTTGGAGTACCTGGTCTGTCAGTCCCGCCACCCGGCTCAGTGCTTCCATGGTTCTACCTGTCCGCAGAGTTCCTCCACCTGCTCCCGCAGCCTCCGGTTCTCACACTGCAGGTTGGTGATGGAAGAGGGGCACGCCAGGCCCAGCACGTCCTCGAGCTGCCTCTCAATCCTGCGCCTGAACTGCTTAATCTCGGCTTGCAGCCCGTGCACGGTCCCTCGTATCGGACATTCCCTCTCCTTCTCCAGGGCACTCCTGCAGACCAGCCACACCAAAATCTCCACCCTAAGCTCCATGCTGATGGGTGATGACAGGCAGCGATTGGAGGCTTGGGGCTGACTTCAGCTGCGAGCGGTGATCCCCATCATCCAGTGAATGACCTTGTCCGGTGCCGGGATCTCAGTTTACTTCCGCTGTGTGCGGGGGAGAATGGTGGCTCTAGAGGTGACATCCACCATGGATGAGGAGGTAACAGGAGAGGAATGTAGCACTGGCCATGACTGCACCCTAGGTGACAGTGTGCTCTAGGCAGCTGCCTAGTTCGCCTAGTGGTAGCACCGGCTCTGATGGGTTGCAATTGGTGGGTGGAAGAAACCACCAAGCGCTACTTTGGGGTAAAATTTTTGCTGCGGTCACAAGGCAAAGCATCACGACTGCAGCATGTGTCCACCCCTGGCAGCTGCCTTCCCATCTAAAAGGAGTGCAGTTAAGAAGTGGTAAAAAAAAGCAGCTCAAGCGCTGGCTTTACTACCCCCAACTACAAGTATAAACGAGCTCTAAGTGTGCCCCCCTAGCACCCACTCCCGCCTGTTCCAAATATGAGCATGTACTCTCTCTGTCTCTAGTTGCAGTGGCTGACCCCACAACCAGTAAAGTAGAGCAATCATTAAATAAAATGATGGCCACCTAGATCTCCATGTGTGCAAGTGCAAGATCCAGTGGTGCATGATCAGGGGGGCGCACTATAGGGGCCGCTTCACAATAGTGGCCGCAAACATGCAGCATTTGGGAGATGCCTTTAGGGTGCCATCAGTGGCGGCTGCTGCTACACAGGATGGGGGGGGGGGGCAGCAGATGGACCACACCATACCCCCCCCCCCCCCTGGACCACACCAGCCCGCACACCCTATCCTACTGCCTTAGGTTCTTTTTTTTTTTTTTTTTTTTTTTGTCAAAACGTTTTATTGAATAAAAAAGATACAATACAGCAAAGTAAACAACCATAAGCGAGCAAACATGCACATACAGTAAATAAGCCTTAGGTTCTTGTTATCACCCAATTTTTAATAAAAGTTCCAATAGTCCCCCCCCTCGGTCACCGGCTCACTCACCGAAGGGCAGGCAGGCAGACGGCGGCGGCGGCGGCGTCTTCTTTTCAGTCCCCTGCAGCGGCAGCAGCTTCTCTGCAGCTCTTCAGCGGTGGCAGATTCTTTTCATTCTCCTCGGTGGCGGCAGCTTCTCTTCAATCCCCTGCGTCTCCTCTTATCCTCTCTCAAGACCCGCTTCCTGATTGGCCAGGAGGAGGATCCGTGTGACAATAGCGAATTTTCATTCGCTATTCTCACACAACTGGGTGGGCTCGGGGCGCACTGCTCTGCACCCCAAGCCCACCCTTCTCTGAAGCCTATTAGAGCTTCTGGCTCTAATCACGTGCTTTAAAAAAAAAAAAAAAAATCCCCATTAAACTCCATGCGTCTGGCGCCCTGCATGTAGATTAGGGGGCGGCGCATGGATGGGGGGCCCTGGGTGCCATTAAAAATTAGTGGGCACCGACATACATCTAACAAGGGCAGCGTGTTCAGCTGCAGTGCGGGAAATGTACACAGAACCAACTTTCCCGCACTGTGTTTTGGTCGAACAGAAACGTAGGGAATCCATTAGCTGCAAGGAAGACATTGCTGGACTCCATGGACTACTATGTGATTATTTAATATATACCCTGTGCACATAGAGCAGAGATACACTGCACAGGGTCCCTTTTTTTTTTATTCTTTATTTAACCACTTAAGCCCCGGAAGATTTTACCCCCTTCCTGACCAGGCCCTATTTTGCGATTCGTCACTACGTGACTTTAACGGACAATTGCGCGGTTGTGTGACGCTGTACCCAAACGAATTTGACGTCCTTTTTTTCCCACAAACAGAGCTTTTTGGTGGTATTTGATCATCTGTGCGATTTTTTGATCCTGCGCTATAAACAAAAAAAGAGCGTCAATTTTGAGAAAATAAATAAATTTTTCAAAATTATTTATATGAAATTCCCAAAAGAAAAAATGTAAAAATCAAAATTTTTTAACATTTTAGGCCAATTTGTTTTCTGCTACATATGTTTGGTAAAAAAAATCGCAATAAGTGTATTTTGATTGGTTTGCGCAAAAGTTATTGCGTTTACTAACTAAGGGAAAGATTTTTGTCCTTTTTATTGTTTTTTTTTTAGCGAGTAATGGCGGCGATCTGCGATTTTTTTTTTTGCGGGACTGCGACATTGCGGCGGACAGATCGGACCCTTGACTGACATTTTTGGGGGTACCAGTGACATTACTACAGTAATCAGTGCTATACATATGCACTGTTACTGTAAAAATGACACTGGCAGGGAAGGGCTTAACTTTATTGGAAAAGAAGGGATTAAGTGTGTCCCTAGGGGCGTGTTTCTAACTGTGAAGGGATGTGGCTTGTTGTGTAACTACAGAGATATACGATCCTACATAGCAGGACCGTATGATCTCTGCACTTACACAGGGGAGAATGACAGGTGGCTTTGTTTACATTAGCTGCCTGCCTTTCTCCCTCTGTAAGGCTACATTCACACCTGAGCGTAGCGTTTTTTACCGCGATTTTTACCGCGATTTTTACCGCGATTTTACATGCGTTTTTTGTGCAGGCGTTTTTAGATTGAATAGAGACCAATGGAAAACGCCTGTAATCTGCCCAAAGAGAAGCTCATGTACTTTTTTGAGCGTTGGACGTTTTGCTCACAGCGTCAAAACGCTCAGATGTGAACAGGGGCCATTGAAATGAATAGGATTTGTCTTGTTGGGCGTTTTGAGAGCTGATCCTAGAGCAGAAAAACTCCCCAAAAACGCCCCAAAACGCCTACAAAACGGGCGTTTTGAGAGCTGATCCTAGAGCAGAAAAACTCCCCAAAAACGCCCCAAAACGCCTACATCCTTACGGAGGATCGCGAGTGACCGGCGGACATCGGGTCCGCCGGTCACACGCGCGGGGATCACAGTGAACGAGCGGGGGCGGGAGTATATGTACTTGCGGCGGTCGGCAAGTGGTTAAACTTTTCAAAAGGGGTCCTTTTTAAAGCGGAGTTCCAGCCTTTAAAATTGAAAGCGGCTACACATACTGTAGCTGCTGACTTTTAACCACTTAAGCCCCGGAGGATTTGGCTGCTAAAGGACCAGGGGTTTTTTTGCGATTTTTTACTGCGTGACTTTAACGGACAATTGCGCGGTCGTGCGACGCTGTACCTAAACGAATTTGACGTCCTTTTTTTCCCACAAACAGAGCTTTCTTTTGGTGGTATTTGATCACCTGTGCGATTTTTTGATCACGCGCTATAAACAAAAAAAGAGCGTAAATTTTGCAAAAATAACAATATTTTTCACATTTTTATATATGAAATTCCCCAAAAAAAAAAGTAAAAATCAAAATTTTTTAACATTTTTTGGCCAATTTGTTTTATGCTACCTATGTTTGGTAAAAAAAATCGCAAAAAGCGTATTTTGATTGGTTTGCGCAAAAGTTATCGCGTTTACTAACAAAGAGAAAGATTTTTGTCATTTTTGGTGTTTTTTTTTTTAACGCGTAATGGCGGCGATCTGCGATTTTTTTTTCGGTACTGCGACATTGCGGCGGACAGATCGGACCCTTGACTGACATTTTTGACACTTTTGGGGTTACCAGTGACATTACTGCAGTAATCAGTGCTATACATATGCACTGTTACTGCAAAAATGACACTGGCAGGGAAGGGGTTAACTTTATTGGACAGGGAGGGGTTAAGTGTGTCCTAGGGGCGTGCTTTCTACTGTGTAGGGACATTCCTATTGGTGTAAAAGCAAAGATCAACCGTTCTACATAGTAGAACGGTCAGATCTTCACTTTTACACAGGGAGAACTGACAGGCAGCTTGTTTACACAAGCTGCTCTGTCTTTCTCCCTTCACAGGAGCGATCGCAGTGTGACTGGCGGACATCGAGTCCGCCGGTCACACGCACTGACTTGCCTGTGAACGATAGGCTCGCAAGTCAGTGACAGGCGAGTGACGTACCGATACGTCACTCTGCCTGGCCGGGGCTGACCGCCGCAGTATATAGTCGTGCGGCGGTCGGCAACCGGTTAATATAAGCACACTTACCTGTCCAGGGATCCCGCAATGTCGGCACCCCAAGCCTATTTATCCATAAGCTTTGGGTGCAAGCACCGGCATTGCAAGTAAGGGAGACCGACAGGCTTCATTGCCAGTTTCCTACTACGCATGCGCAAGTCACGCTGCCCTTTCCAAATGGTCCCGCCATCTTCTGGGACACACACTCTCAAAAAGCAGCGGTGGGGGAGGAAGAGGATCAGATACAAACGCTGAAATTACGTACTGGGAAAGTATATAAAAGGAACAAAATGATTTAAAAAAAAAAAAACACGATATCCAAAAACAATGGGGGTGGGGGTGATCTATTGTTCAAGACCTAGCTGGATCCTAGTATGGAACTCCGCTTTAAAGTGGTAATAAACCCAAAAGCAAACATTTATTATATTGCAGCTTACCACTCCTTAGATGTGATGGCTGCATTTGTTTTAATTTGTAGGCTTTTATGCCTTTATTTTCATCTTGTGATCCAGCCAGTAAGTCTGTTGTTTTTCAATATAACAAGCTGTCCTGTAGATGTAGCAGTAGATGGTCCAGACAAAACCATTTACCACTAATGGGGGTGGGTACAAGGATCAGCTTTTATTTATTTATGTAAAACCTTTCTACCAAAAGGAACAAAACAGTTTGCTGTAACTGATTATAAAATGTTAGCTGGAGTTTGGCTTCAATTTGTTAGTGTATTTAAATCCACTAGTCCATCTTAACCACTTAAGCCCCGGAGGATTTGGCTGCTAAACGACCAGGGGTTATTTTGCGATTCGGCACTGCGTGACTTTAACGGACAATTGCGTGGTCGTGCGACGCTGTACCTAAACGAATTTGGCGTCCTTTTTTTCCCACAAACAGAGCTTTCTTTTGGCGGTATTTGATCACCTGTGCGATTTTTTGATCATGTGCTATAAACAAAAAAAGAGCGTCAATTTTGCAAAAATAGCAATATTTTTCCCTTTTTTTTATATGAAATTCCCCCCAAAAAAAATGTAAAAATCAAAATTTTTTAACATTTTCGGCCAATTTGTTTTATGCTACCTATGTTTGGTAAAAAAAATCGCAAAAAGCGTATTTTGATTGGTTTGCGCAAAAGTTATTGCGTTTACTAACAAAGGGAAAGATTTTTGTCATTTTTGTTGTTTTTTTTTTTAACGCGTAATGGCGGCGATCTGCGATTTTTTTTTGCGGTACTGCGACATTGCGGCGGACAGATCGGACCCTTGACTGACATTTTTGACACTTTTGGGGTTACCAGTGACATTTCTACAGTAATCAGTGCTATATATATGCACTGTTGCTGTAAAAATACACTGGTAGTGAAGGGGTTAACTTTATTTGAGAGGGAGGGGCTGTGTGTGTCCCTAGGGGCGTGATTCTAACTGTGATTGGCTGTGGCTTCAGCTGTATGCAGAGTGATCAACGGATCTACATAGTAGATCCATATGATCAGCTCTCATACAGAGGGGAGAATGACAGGCAGCTTGTTTACACAAG